>NC_063214.1:37220709-37523740 GCF_020740725.1 Corvus hawaiiensis
CTCATTTGTTGTTCAAGGTTATGGCGATAATTTTCTCCCTCATCTGCTTTGGAGCAGATACAGTGCATGATAGCATAGGATAAAGTGTGTAGCAAAATGATACTGTGATCAGACAGGGCAAAGAGTGTGCAGATTTGATCCAGAAATTGAATAGATGATGTAAAAAACTAACAACCCAAGAAAGTTGTGTGTTTTAACGTACTTCTCTCTGGTTGAAAGAGTTATTTGACACATAGGACACTTAGATGCTCTCAATTTGCTGATGATTTCTCAAATATCTGACACAGTGGGAAAATTGGCAGCACTTGATTTTCAATACTTTGTTGCCATTAATACCCCAGAGCTGGCCAGAATCTGTGTAATATGGTTAAAGCACTGTTGAGTACTGCTGTGAGCAGGGAAAGACCACTTATCTGTGCCAGCCAAACGCGTGGAGCTTACAGCTCAAATCGTCATTACCGCGCTCGAGCAGTGCTTGCAGCACTTGGTGTTAAAACTCTGCACGAGCACTTTCCACCTCTCTAATGACCCTCATTCGCATTAGGCACCTCTGCTCTTACCATCATTTTCTTGCCACCTGAACTTCACTTTGCCTCTGCTGAGCACCTATTGACTGATTACAGAACAGACACATTTCAGAGCTACCATACCCGCTTTCATTCATTTTTAAGGGCAGTAAATGCATTGGTTAAGCAGGGGGTGCTTTTATTTGTTGGGCTGTTTGTCTTTTAACCTCTTCAAAAACACAAGCAAAGCACTGCCAGGAAAGGTGCAGAGATTTCTCTGCAGACTCAAATGTATTGTCCTCATGTATCACAACTGTTCAAAAAGCTGTAGTAAAACATCCCACTGTGGACAGGCTGTGTGTCCTCTCTTCTGAATAAAGGCAGCACGGCCTCTCTGTACTGAGAATTTATACAGTACAGGGGAAAGGACTGTCACTGAGGTACTTGTTTCATAGGAGTAAGTAAATTAGTGTCACGACTGGGATAAAAATAATTCATTTTTACATGCTAACCCATTCCTTAGCAATTTTTGATATTTCAAGTCATTATCGAGTTGCTAGTTTATGCCCTGTTATCACCTATAACATCTCCCTCATCTTTAAGGCATGATGCTATTTTTTAGGGTTATACTTGGACTTGCTCAACATATTGTCTGTCCCAGTTCAAATTCAACCTGACATCCCAAATGCAATGAGGTTAGTGGTTTCATTGTAGCCTCAAGTGCACAGTAGTATGCTGCTGCACATATAATTCTGCTAAATTTGGACTGTAAGGGGGCCCTAGCAGTGAGTTACTATGGAAACAGAATTCTTTTCTTTAGAAAGAAATTCCCCCTAGGTTTAGTAGTGTGAAAAAATTCCTAATGTTAGAGCCCTGTGATGGTTCCCTTCCTTATCCTTTTGTGTCCACACTTTCTTAATAAGAGTTTAAAGATGACTTCTTGTGACTTGTCCACTTAATGTTTAATTTGGTCACTGAGTTTTCACGATATTTTATTTGAAGGAAGAAACAGTCTTTTTCTTCCCCCAAAGCTGTTTGGATAGCTATACGTGTGAGTGCTGAGGATTCATAAAGGACTTGGCACACAGTGCTGAGCACAGCACAGGCAATGCTTCCTCTTCAGTAGAATATGTAGACATAGGAAGAATCTCTTTCTAGAATGTTATCACATAAAGGCTGGAATGCCTCTGCTCGTGACATTCACCATCTCACCCAGGTCTTGGGATGAAAGATTTTACAACAGAACCCAGTTAAAAGACTTGCAAGATAGGAAACTTTAGTGTCCCACATCCCTGGAAGTCTTCAAGGCCAGGTTGGATGGGGCCCTGAGTAAACTGATCAAGTGGGTGACATCCCTGCCCATGGTAGGTGATCTTTAAGGTTGCTTCCAACTCAAACCATTCTATGATTCTATGAATAGAGAACTGTGTCTTATGTGAATTGGACAGGGCAGTGCTTTTTCCGGAGACTATATTTACAAGAAATGTTTTTAGGAGCGGGTTTAGGAGGGACTGTGGGAAAGTCCCATAGCAAGAGAGCTGAGCTAAGCATGAATGGAAGGTGCCATGGCACAGAGAGGTACAAGGAGGCAAAATGGGCTGTCTGTAGAGGAAGAGACTGTATGAGCATGAGGGAGCAGTGGTGAGAAGGGAAGGGACCATGGAGCAGGACTTGAGAAGAGAGGAGAATCAGTAGTCTTTTGAAGGGGAAGATTTGAAACTTGATTTAAATTGAGGAATAGCAGTACTGGGAACCTTAATTATGTTTGTAAATGTGCAGTTTGCCAATAGATAAACTCAACAACTGAGAAACACTCTTTCTTTGCTCATGTGCCTGAATATAACAATCATGTTGAAGTGAGGGGAAAAAAAGTGAGATTTTCCAATTTCGTCATAGCTTGAAATTTCCAGCTCTTTTAAAATTGTTACTGTTTTGAACATAACTTTATATTCTAGTATAAATATGTTAATTTTTTTCATGGTCTTTCAAGTTTATCTCTTCTCCTATAAAGATCACTAAAGATGAATATGTTTTCGAAAAGCTGTTTTGTTTAAGTAGTGAAAAAATGCCGAAGTATTGAAACTCTTTTCATATAGTCCAGCTAGTCTTCAACCACAACTTGTTACTCTTGTCTTGAAGAGCCAGGTTTGTAAGACCATGAAATGAAAAAGGAAGTGAAATAGTTACACTCCATGAACAATTTCTGCTCCTTCCAGTAAATACAAAGCAAATTTAGCATTCTTGTATAATAGTTATGTAAGGAATATGTGGCACAGAGCAACAGTGCGTCCTTGGAAGAATATTAGCATATAGATTTTAAATTTAATTAATTTTGATGATCTTCCTTTTCCATATAATATGGGGCTGTAGCGCTTATGGCCAGGTTCTGTGTGGTGCTGAGGGCATTTGCAACGCCCAGAGGTGTCTGGAAGAGCCTTATCATTGCAGAGTGTCCTGGAGACAGACAGACAGTAAAGGTAGCTCTACCTGCAGCTGTGGAAGTTGCCTTGTGAGTAGATTCCTGTTTGTAGCAGGTCTGGTACGAGGCATGAGAGAAGCACCGTATGTTAGAGCAGGGTCCCCTTCTTTTGTTCCTCCTCTAATGTATTGTAAAATACTAGTTGTGAGGACCACGATAAGCGCTCCTAGCTTCTTAATGCCTGTCCAAGGCTAATTCCTGGACACTACTGCACACACATGTTGTCATGGGAAAACAGCAGAGGATGGGAATTGGAGCCTCATACAGAGGATTTCAATAATTTAACCAAATCCTGTGTTCAGCTGAGGCATCAGTCCCTTTCTGAGGACTCTGTTACTAGTTTCTCCAACTAGAGTTTAACTATCAGTGCCTCTTCCAGATCTGGCAAGGAAATGTATTGTGAAACTCACTTATTCCACCCTGTCCCAGGACTTGTTGCACAGTTAAATGCAAGTAGAGACATTTGGAGAGGTTTTTGAAGGTGCAGCTGGTGCATAGGTGTTAATTTTTCATTTACTGGTGCTAGTGAAAGACACCTTCTTGTGCTGTTGCTTTTATAATAGTAACAATGTCTAGGACTTTGCTGTCTTTCTGACTCCACGTGGAAAATAGTTTTAAATAATATTTAGAGAGGATAAACCTATCAAGTGACATGCAGGCAGCTACTGTTCCCTGGCAGTATTGCTGTCATTTCTTTTCTCTTACTGATCAAAGGCAGAGAACTCTGCATTAGGAAGGCTGTACAGTAACCCTGGATAAAATGATAGATTTAAGAAATTTAATTACTGTGAAAAATGAAGGTGGTTGTGCTTAAATGTTACACTGGAGATAACAGTCTCTCTGTGGAAGGTCTTAGTTATATTTTGAAAAAAGGTCAGAAGTATGTTACAGGTTTCCGTGTTGCCAATTTATCAGAAAATGGCAAAGGAATAAAGGCTTTTATAAACTGATTTTACTTCTTGTGAATCTGCCATTCTAGACATACTGTCTGAATCCTCCTAATCATGTTTTATTAACCAGAAGCTGAAAAAACACTGCAGACATAGATCTGATGGGGGGGTGGGTTTTTTTTTTATGCAGTGACACTGCTATGGCTGTTTGAAATACCTTGTATACTAAATTGACTTTTGAAATTAATTTCAGGGATATTAACTTCCAATAAGTGCATAATTTAATTTTGATTCAGAAGAATATTGATGTCATCAGGAAGCACCTACCAGAAGTGTTGCAGCACAATTCTTTTAAGCTGCATGAAGCTTAGCAAAGTGGTTAGAGGGAATCAGTTGAATGTTCACACATTTCAACACTTTGTAATTTGCAAAACTTCCAGCCACTGTAGCATTAGTAGTAATCCAAGTACTTTGTCCACTATGACTCCTTTCTAATACATTTTTTGACAATTCTTAGTATGTTGAAGAATCAGAGCTTATTCCTAGAAGATTTTGTGGGACAGAAATCCTTACCAAAGGCTGTAGATGCACCATCAGCAAGAGCAGTGCATAAGTAAGGAAAACTGCCAGGCAGAATTCACTCAAAACCAGACTAAAATCTTCATTTAGATTCCATTTCTATGTTTCCCACTGAGTATTTTCTACTAAATGCTAGAAGACCATTGTTACTGCAGCAATATACACTTCTTTGTATGGCCAGTTGTTGAGCTGAGCAGATGTGCGAAAGTGACTTTCCCTATAAAAACGGTGTGAGTCACAGCCCACGGAGCAGACAGTGATAACTGGAACAACTATTCAGGCTCTGTGGAAATCTGTAAGAACTTTTCTGACTTTCTTAAAGCCAAGCAATGAGTAATTTGGTCGCAGTTGCAGGAGGTCTGTGTGAAAAGAAAATGCTTTGGAGCCCAATGCCTGATGATTTATTTGGATTAATTACTGAACCCAGTCCAGTGCCTTCACGACACAGTCATTCTTCTTGTCTCCACTCAGTATGATTTACACATGTTTTCTGTTTATCTGGCAGCAGTTCTTGGTACTTTGTAAATATCAAGATTTGGACTAGACATCCTGAAATCAAATGTTATGTGCTTAAAAACCTTCAGCATAGAGAAGCGATTGGTAATATGTCACAGTATGGGCCTAATTCCCCACTGCATTGAGCCAGCTGTGCAAGCACATTTGGAAGAACTGGAAAAGGTTAGACTTTCTCAGAAACTGCCATGAGGAGGTGTCAGAGTTCAGAGAAAGGTTCAAGCACTTACTCTAAACTCTCATGACTTGCTGTTGTTTTATTCTTCAGCTAATTCAGTTCCACAGTAGAATGGGCTGAAAAAAGGCAAAAACACCTGGAGATTTCTCGGCTCTCACTCTCTTGTTCCTCCCCTGTGATTCTTAAACCAAGTTATCATCCAGGGCTTTGCTGCTCATATTGCTATAGCACCCAGGGAGCCTGACACAGGCATCAGAAGAGCACAGTACAAGCACAGATCAGAAGGCTGTCTCAGTGCCAAAGACCTTATAGTCGAGGTGAAAAACCTGGGAAAACAAAGAGAGGCAAGTGGGTAGCTGAATAACAAAAGGAAACAAGAAGCTGATGCTGGCTAGGCAAAGGAACCAGCATACAAGGAAGCAAAACTGGGAGGTTTGGTTGTTTTCCTATATATAGTGTGGAAATAAAAAGTTTTGAGCATTTAGGAGAAAAAAATGAGCTAGTTTGCAGATGTCAAGGAAACTTTCTCCCTAGCATTACATACAGCATGAGAAAAGGCACAGAAGGATTATCTGGATGTTTAGCATTGGCTGTTCAGAGGGAAAATCTCCCATGCCACTGAATTAGAGATAATGGCTGAGGACAGCACATGGAGAGTGTTGACAGTGTCAACAAGCCTCTATTAGATGCAGCAAGGAAGTGGAAGCCCATGCTGGGAGCGTGAAGGGAAGGATAATAAAGTCCAATTGATGAGCTGGAAAAAGGATCTTATGGCAGCATTTAGAATGGTTCTGAACAGGCCAAGTTAGGGTCTGTCATGGTCGAAGAGAAGATAGTATTTACAGAGATGATGAGCTTTGAAAAAATGATCATTAGTATTGATGGCTAGCACAGACTTCGCCTTCGAGACATCGTGCATGTGGAGTTTAACAAGACAAGGGCAGGGAAGGAAAAGACAGAATGTAGTCTGTCTAAGGCACTCAAAAATCAGTAGCATTTTCAAGAGTGGGTTTTAGGAGTGCTGAATTCCAACACAGAGCTCTGCTTGCTGGATCATCCATTGCTCGGGCAACAGCTTATTTTTGTAGCTTTGTGAACTTAGTGTGAACTTTGCATGTTTTTACAATGCCATAATTTGCAGAGCTCCAGACTGAGAGCAGATGAGTCACATTGTTTAGGCAGAGAGGAATGTGCCACAGAGCCACTTCTGTAGCACAGAAAATCTCCTTTCCCTGAGGACGAAATCCTCTCTCCTCCCACAAAGCAGCTAGCACGTTTCAGAGCTCCACATCGACTGGCAAGTACATGGCTTATTTTGGCATTTAATTTCAGCATGACTGCTTAAAGATAATACAAAGCATTAAAGCTGTCAATATTTTTGAATGACAAAGACAGAACTGAAACTGTTACTCTCTTTTTCTCTTTCAAGTGACAAACATAATTTGTATTATGTGTCGAGTGTAACTTACTGCACTACAAGGAGAAACTTTTCCAGTTTGCTTTAGCCATATGCCTGTGCAGACACAGTCTGTCTCTAAATGTGTCTGTGCAGCACCAGGAGGCCCTAATCCTCAAACAGGATTCTTATACACTCATTATTTTGAAGTGATATTTTGAAAAGTAATGGAAGAGGATGACAATTTTAAGAGCTACTCTAAGCCTCAGTACAGCACAGCAATTCAAGTGCATTCCTTTCATCTTTTCACATTGCTTCCCTACAGTATTCTCCTTTTAAAGAGAAGTAGGAATTTTCCAAGGAATTCAGCTTTGAAAAATAGGTTTATCTTTGTGTGAGCTGGGGCAGGTCTGTCTCAAGAGCAGAGCTGATGGTTCTGTGTGCAATTTTGCTCCATCCTTTCTGTCTGGTCAGCTTTTACCCTCCACATCACACACTGCCCACACCTTCCCATCTTCAAACCATGCACGGTTTGAAGCACTAAGCAGAACAGATCCGTCATCATCGGAAACCCAGTCGCTATGCTCAGCATCTATCCAAAAGTTCTCATGCTGTTGTAAAGCATGTGAAACAGCTTCAATGCTGCAAATTCAATTTCAGAAGATGAAAAAAGAAACAGCATTTCCCCTGTGGGGTTGGGGAAATTGTGGTTAGAGAGGTATACTTTAAGCAAGACAGAGGTCAAGGAGGAGCACTAAAAGATGGACTCTAGTAAAATACATCTACATCTCTAATAGGCAACTATTAGCTTTCTGCCCACCTCTGTTCACACCATTACAACTATTTTTTTCTGTCATGCAACTGCAGGAGGGGATTAAGCCCAAGCATGATCAGTAGCCAGTTCGTACCACTTGTTTTTCAGGAGTAGTCCCTGCCTCTCTTTAATTTTTCACTATGAACATAAACACGGCATCTGTATCATTATTTAGATAACTCCATCCTGTTATGTTTGATTTCTTGCTCCCAGTCCTCCAGTGAGATGAAGTGTTCATTCTGCTATTACAGTTAGGAATCTAATTTCCAAACTGAATGATTCAGTCAGATAATGCCTTTTTTTCTCCCAACTTTTACTTTCACTGCAAGTTTCCAGTTTGAAACTCTTGTTTCAAGAGAGATTAAAACCATTGTATTCAGACTCTTTTATGAGGTCTTGCCAGCGGCATTAGTATTGCTCTGTTCTCTAGAACTGTCTTCTGAGTGTTTTGTAGGACTACAATTACCTTCTCAAGACTTCATGTTGGAGGTTCACAGTCAGTCTGTAATTGACTAATACCCAATTTCCCCTCCTCCTTCATTTTAATTAATCACTCAGTGACTTACAGAAGACATGCTTTTATTAGTCCCTAAAGTCTTGTTTTCCTTTCAGAGAAACTATTTTTAAATCATATTTTTATAGTGAAAATTCAATCAAAAATCTGATTGCCATTTTCAAGTATAATGTGAATGTTGAAAGCAGTATGTGGATCAAGTAGCATTGCTGTAACAACAGTCTGATCTGTGAAGGACCAGAAAAACCCTGTAAGGATCACTGATTTATTAGAGAAAAAAAAAAAGTATAGCAAAACCAGAAAACCCCAATTAATTTTCTTGCTAGCCTTGCTAGTTTATACTTTGCTGAACTATTATTAAAAAAAAGAGGAACTTGTTGCCAAAGCCCTGGAATAAAATAATTTCAACATCTTTTAGAAGTCTGCTGGGAATTCACAACTGTACTTTGCCTTTTCAAGAGTAGCACAAGCGCTGACTATCAGTGTGTTCCTCAGACGGCTGAAATCACTTCTCAGAACATGTTTGCATTGCAATGATCTCTCACTGTGACCTGTTGCTGTATTGTTAGCAGCTCTATCCTTCTGCCAGCAAGGGTTCTGCTGATGAGGGTTTATGCAGGTTTGCATCTTTTGTGCAACACATCCCAGGGATGTAAAGAGCATCTGGGTAACTCTGGAACAGGTTGTATGTTATTAATTCCCATGGGCAAATCTTAGAGGATTAAGTAGTGAGTGAACCTGGAAGGGCAGAAGATCAGTGGAGTGACGGAACAGGAAAAGTAGTTCTTCCAGCAGATAATAGCATTTGTGGACACAAATACATAAGGAGAAACATGCACTTGACAAAAAGTCTGCGATGAAAGCAAATTTTTGTCTATTTGCAATGTTCATCTAAGTTTCTCAAAAGTGATTTAATTATCAGAGATTCGTGAAAAGCAAGGGAATGCACTCTAAATATCTGCTTAGCAGCAAAGAGTAAGAAGCAACATGTAAGACTAAGAAGCAGGGATCTATATGGGTGATTGGTTGGGCTCAAAGAGTTACGGTAAATGGGTTTACATCAGGCTGCCAACCCATCACCGGTGGGGTTCTCCCGGGCTCAGTTTTAAAGCCAGTGCTCTTTAATGTTTCCATACATTATCTGAATGCAGGAGTTGAATGTACTTTAAGTAAATTTGCCAGTGACGTGAAATTAGGAGAAAATTTGGGCTACCTTGAAGGTAGAGAGGTCTTACAGAGAGATCTGGATATACCAGAGAACTGGGCAATCTCCAACCATTTGAAATGAAGAACAACTCTGCAGAAAGACATCTGAGGGCTTGGACTGATGGCAAGATGAATATGAATCAAGTATGCCCTGGCAGCCAAAAGGACCAATTCTGCCTTGGGGTGCATCAGGCACAGCATTGTCAGCTGGTCAAGGGAGGGGATTGTCCCACTCTGCTCTGCACTGGGGCAGCCTCACCTTGAGTCCTGTGTGCCATTTTGGGCATCACAAGATAAGAAAGATATAAAGCTATTGGAGAGTGTCCAAAGGAGGGTGACCAAGATGGTGAAGGGTCATGAGGGCAAGACACATGAGGAGCGGCTGAGGTCTTGTTTTGTTCAGCTTGGAGAATGCTAAGGGGTGACCTCATTGCAGTCTACAACATCCATAAGAGTGGCAACAGAGGAGAAGAAGGTGCTGGTCTTCTCTCTCAGTGGGACCAGCAATAGAACATGAGGAAAAGGAATAAAGCTGTGTCATGTTTAAGATTGAATATTAGGAAAAGTTTCTTCACTGAGTAGTTGGTCAGTCACTGGAACAGGCTTCCCAGGGAAGTGGTCATGGTACTATACCTGTCAAAGAGCAACCTGATGATGCTCTTAGAGATAGATTTACTTTTAGGTAATCCTGCAAGGGACAGGACTTGATCCTTATGGATCCCCTCCAACTTGAGATATTCGATGATTTTACATAAGGCAGGAGAGTGAATAAGCAAAATTACAGGTACTAAACTGTCTGCTTTTCATCAGAAATATTGTAAGTAAGAATAGCTCAGGATCTCTTTGCAGTTGTGTTTGTCTGATGCTAACCATGCTGTTCACAAAATATATATATATACTATGGTTCCTTCTCTAAGCCATCATGTTGTCATAAAAACCCCACACATCAACGGAGAGAGAGCCATGATCTTGGTTTATAACAGTAAGCACCATCACCTTGTTCATGTTCCTGTAGTGCCTGATTGTTTTATCCAGTTCTATAGGACAGAGAGGACCATGGGATCTCCAGTGTGTGGGGTATGGGGCGAGGTCAAGAGTGCAGGATTTAGCAGGTGCTACCTGCTTGTTGTTTTCTCTTGACCAAGTTACTTGACTTTTTGGTACTTGTCTTCCCCAACTGTGAAACAGAAACATCACTAGCTGCTGACCTCACACAGCGCTGTGAGGATCAATATATTCACACATTATGCTAGTGAGATCAAAATGGTTCTGTTTCATAGGTGTGAGCCCAGGGACAGCTTGGATTTGCTGTTACTCCAACAAGTCTGCCAGATTTCTTCAAAGTTTTCTTTGTAATCAACCATTTGGTAGTTAACAGGTCCAGTTGTAACCTTCTATTGCTGAATTAAAGTGATTCTCTAGCTCTAAGCTCAAGGGATTAGTTTTGAATGTCTATTTCCTGGTTTGGTCTTCAAAACGGACAGTAGGATTCCTCCTTTGGAAACAGTACTCTTTCCTTTGCCTTTAAACTGTGAAAGTCCAGGATGAAAAAAACTAGGAGATGGGGAAGTTGGGATCCTCCAAAGCCAGCCCCTGTTTCAGGTTACAGCTACATTTTAATATTACATTGCAACACTGTTCTAAAATGCAGTACAAGACAGTGCCGAATACTAACTTACCAGTGGAACTAAAATGTAAAAAAAGAAATTTGCTGTTGATAATTTTACCTTTTTGAGGCAAAAATTGTAGGTGGAAGAGAAGTCAGAAAATAAATGCCAGATTGACTGTAAACTAATATTTATTACAGTTCACTGACTATCTAGAATTATTTTGTGTTTTCAGTATTTCTCAAATCCAGTTGTTTCTTTAAATGAGAGAAAGCATTTAACCAAGGATATTGAATGAACTCTGCATGATAAGATCAGGACACGTCAATATGTGAATTTTGAACATGGTAATGTGTGTTATAATTTGGTTTTGTAAGCTGGATTTTATCTATTAAAATAAATGCATTGATAAAATGTAGTAAGAATTATATGAATATAAAGCCTTGATAGACATTTTTCTATTGCAAGCTGTTTATTTCTGGAGATCAACTCTTCAAGAAGATTAAACAATGCTGAAGTGATAATTAAGCCAAAAAACTAATAGGCACAGGCTTAAGAAGATGCTGATGTGATGGAGAATAATAGCAATGCTGTAAAGTAGCAAACAGTCAGATTGCCCTTGGTCCTGTGCGGATGTGCAGCACACACGGCAGCATCACAGGGAGGCTGCTCTCCTCTTGGTGCTGATTTCCAGGCCTGTAGCATCCACTCCATATGGGTAATGCAAAGTGACCCCAGCACACCTCGGTATGGGAAGGGCAAGCAGGGAAGTCCTGGCTTCCTAGGATATTGCTGTTCACAGGTCCTCTTGCTGCAGGTCTGCAACCAACACAGGATTGTGAGGAAATGCTTGGTCTGGTCCCTGGGAAACAGGGGTTACAGGGAATGCAGACCATGCCAAGGGGTTCTTCAGAGCCTATTCTTCTGCTGCAGTTACACCTGGTCTTTGCACAACAGTGTTCTGCTCTTACCTGGAAGCACAATATTTTGTTTAGTTATTTGTGGGGCTTAACAACAGTGTTTCTTCATGCCTATCAGACAGTGCATCCGGAGCCCTTGGCAGTGACTTCGCTCCTTGGGACATGAGCGGATTTCTTTCCTCATTCAGCCAGCACCAGAGCAAGAGCTAGCACCTGCCATTTTTTTTTCTTCCCTCCGTAAGTTCATTATAATAAAGAAACAAAGCACCCTGAAACATTCAATGTAGATTCAAAGATGTACCTACTGCTTTTTTTCACCTGTGGTTATTAAAAGCTAGGTGGAAAACCAGCAAAACATATTTTTTTCTGTAATTAAATGTGTTTACTTTGCCCATTAGGAGTTCTTATGTATCATTGCTTTCACTCTATTTAGTTTGCAGCCCTGATCAGAAGCAATCGAAATCATACATTTAGCATCAGAATCGAAACAAGAGCCTTTTGAAACATTAGACTTTTAGATTATTCCATTTGCATGCTAGTTAAGGGTTGTTAGGATACTTTCATGTCACATTTTCAAGCTTTTCACTTTAATCAGAAGCTCTAGAAAATACGTCCTTTGTTGGCTGAAAGCCTAAATGCCTCCAAAAATCAGGCATTTCCAGGAGCCAGTTTTAACAAAAGCATCACATGTTACTAAAGCCATGTAATATTACAGGTATCAGAAATTGCTATGCACCATTAGCTTGTTAGAGAGCTTGGGATCATTGCTGCAAAACTGAGCCAGTCCTGGGTCTGTGCTAGCAACTGAGCACTACAAACAGATCAGAAGAGAAGAACTGGTATGGAATTCCTTAAATCCACACAGTAAGTGTCTCAATAATTTTACTTGGGAATAGGCTTTGGACCACGTGTCTCCACTGTATACATCGTTTAAAGGCTGTGAGCCTAAGTGGATATGAGTGAATAAGGAGCAGAAAGGAAGGGAAGTGGGTAGTGACACATGCTAAAAGGGTTGGGAAGTATGCACAGTCTTGCAATTTTGAAAGAGATTTCAATCTGTATGCTCAATGAATAAGTCAAAACACCTTCTCTGTGAGAATCCAGTAACTCAGGAGACAGTTGCCTTTCCCTGGAACTTGCTCACTCACTGCATGTGACAGATATAGGACTTTCCTGCAATAATTTATGAGTACCATATGTTGCCCTGGTTATTTTGGTAGTTGCATTTACAGTATAAATACATTGTGCTACCCAACAAGGTGTTGTCCAGGTACAAATGGGAAAATGGTAAATTGAAATGATTCTCACCTACCCCTCCAGAGCAAGCAGGGGTCCTTGGGGGTCTGTTGGTTGGGTTTGATGGGACTCTAGAGATCCTCCAAAACCAAGATGTTTAGAAACAGTTGATTCAGCAGACAAAGAGCAAGAAAAAAGTGATGTGGGATTTTAAAAGATTGTTTTCTGGTGAAGGAAACTCCACCAGGCAAACACAAGGAGTAGGCTTGGCAGCTGCCTGAGGAGGATAGTTTTGTCTAGGTCACCACTGTCAGAATGCATAACTGCTCAATGTACATAGAATAAATCAAATTGGGATTGAAGTGGTGTATTGATCTATTAATGGTTTTTAATTAACTGGCAAGCAGTAAGTTACCTGTTTAAGATCTCTCTCAGCAGAAAGAATTACTATACACTAGAAATTCATACAGATTTCTCCACACCTTTCTACACCTATTTCTTTAAAGTCTTGAACTTATACACACACCCACCCCTGCTCACACTCACTCACAGTCACACAAATACACCCACACAAAGCAGCCACCTTCCTCCTCCTGGATTTCCACCTTTTACACGGGCTGTTTATTGGCACTCACGCCCCACGGGGGTGACACATGGGGATCTTACAGACAGGCAGGAAACTCAGTAAGAGAAATGTTTGCATCAGCTCACTGTAAAATCTGTTTTTTTCTTTTTAAAGATTTTTCATCCAGCTAAAAATGTAAGTATGTACATACATAAACTAGTATTATAAATTATTTTATTATGAATTGAGATCATAAATATTTATCTATACAGACATTATATATATATATACATACAAAGGAGTCTAGAAACTGTGAATTCCTTCAAACTTCTGAAGGGAAAAACATAAAGTGAGATAAACCACTTGGATCAGGAGAGTGAAATAAGCTGATGTAGAAGTTATTAACCTCAAGTTAGAGTTTAAGAGGCCAAGGCCTGAGGTGAGCATACTCGGAGATACTAAAAAAGAGGACAGAGATATAAATAATCTTGCAACCACAGCATAATGAATCTTCCTAACATATAGCAGGATATAAAGGCCTCCTACCATGATGCTTGGTGTATATGCACGTACAGAGTAGAATCATAGAATTGTTAAGGATGGAAAGGACATTTCAGATCATTGAGTCCAACCATTAATCCAACTCTGCCAGGTCTACCACTAAGCCATGCCTCTAAGCACTATGTCTACACCTTTTATACTTTCTTTTTTTTTGCGGAAGCGATGATCCACTCAGGCCACAAAAGCAAAGGGAGGAGCAAAGGCACAAACCTGGCAAGTTAGTAAGTTGTTGAATGCCATTTCATGGAGTCAAAAGTGGCTGTAACCACAAGCTTCAGGTGTCTCATGTGGGTCTCCATAGATCTTTAGACAGCATGATCTGTGGGGACTGGTACAGTGGAGAACTTGCAAGGAAGATAATGTGACCAACTCTGCTGTCACTTGGCTACTACAAAACCTACAGTAAGGGAGAATGTTTTGTCCCAGTGGAAAATTCTGCAGTGCAACTGTGTGAGGGCTCATTCCAGCTGTACTTCATTATAAAGTTTGCCTGATTATTGCAATCACTCTGAGGATCTCTTAAATGGCCGAGGTGACTCTATGATTTGTGATTTGTGGCTAAGAGGCAATTTTTAAGTTTCTAGAACAAACAGGAAGGAAATGATTCTTATTTTAGGAGTATGATTCAGCAGCAATAGATCAGCAAAACCAAAGGGCATTGATTTTTCTAGTCAGTGAAGCAAGAGGTGAAAATTTTAATTTATGCCCTTGTCTTTTCTCTCTTTCACAGATATTTTTCTTATGTTGATATGTTAGCATTGGTCAAAATAGAATCTAATATCAATGTAAATAATACAGCAGGGAAGGAAGTGTCTAAATTTCAAGATCTGCAGTAAGCTGACTGTACAACATTCTTTGCTTGTAAAAAGCTCTTTCTTCTTTCTCTAAATTTTATTTTATGCAATCTTTCAGACTAGAACAAAACAAAGAAACCCCTCATACAAGCATCTTATTAACTTATAAGATATATTTAAATGCTTAAAGAATTTACTGTACATTATAGACCATGTACCCTGCCCTAGATAAACAAATAAACAAAGCATGTCTAAACAATGCTATAAGATTTACATAATTAGAAAATACTTTTCTAGTTATCCAGTAATAAGATCATAAAAGTGGTATAAAAATAGATATACCAGTTGGTTGGGAATGTTGCTGTTCTGTTTTGCAAGTCTGTGTTTCACAGTGGAGGCCAAGGTGCATATAGTGTGAAGTTTTTGTCTCCTCCAATTTGATGACCTCATCAGGAGATTGGAAAGGGATGCAATCCTGCATATCACTGAGTATCAGCTGATATCTGTCTGTTCCATAGAGAAGATGAGAAAAAACCTTTCTTTTGGGCATCATTACCCAGAAGCTGTCTCCAGCACATTTTTTTTACTATCATAGAATCACATAAAGGCTTTGGCTGGAAGCGACCTTAAAGGTCCCTTAAATTAAAGGACCTTAAATCTAGTCCAACCCCTCTGCCATGGCCTGGTAACCTTCCACTAGACCAGGCTGCTCAGAGCCCCATCCAATTTGGCCTTGAACACTACCAGGGATGGGGCATCCACAATTTCTCTCCTCCTGTTCTGAAGACACACAACAGAGAAATTAAGAAAAACAAAAATAATCTGACAGTTTTCAAGGAAAAATATTTCTATAATATGGAATTTTTTATTCATAAGTTGCTAATCAGTAAATCTAGGGACAGTGTATATTAGGTGAAAGATCATTTTCAGTTATGGAACATATATAATATCACTGAACACATGTTCACTAATTGTACTGAACTGAGATTTTATTGAAGTCATACTCCATGTTTAGGGCATGGTGATAAAACTTTAGGTTATTAAGGGGATAATAACTCATAGAGACAGTTTCCATAGCTGCAGTTTAATTCCCAAATATTTTTGGAAGTTTTTAATTTTTCTGTGTGTGATAGATCCTTTATTATTGCCAGGATCTTGTGAAAGCCATCTTTGCAGTACTGGCGTGTCTCAACTATTTTCTTTCCTGAAGCTATCATTAGGTGGTTTCCATTTGTACATTGGATATTTAGGCAATGTGACTACTGAGCTTATCTTTAGTTTTTTAATCATCCAGACTCTTCTTTAGGGATCAGTCTGAGAACTATTGCATAATGTCATCCTGCAGCAACTGTCTTTGTTGAAAACATGGGCCTGGTTAGAGAGACTGCAATTATTAATTTATCTTCACTTCTAAAGGTATCACTTGTGACTCTATTTTACAAATGCTTTTGTTACAATTGAAAATTACATGAATGACCTGTGAAATCTTCACTTTGGTCTTCCTTGTTAAATTATCACTCTGCTGTTATAATGCTTAGTACACTGTGTTGTGGGAGTAGACATCTGTATTGCTCACAGCTGGGATGGAAGGATGATCTGGAAGCATGCACCAACGCTATCCCCAAATTTTTGTTAGAGGAAAAATCAGGAAGGCAAGGTTAGCAAAGTTGTATTTGCTGCTTTGTTTGGGCATTGCAAGTACGTGAAATCTGTATTTGTACATTACACCAGTCCTACCGTTATCTGGAGAATTTAGGAATTTTTTTCCTCCGGGAGATGAAAAAGAAATTAAGGTGAAGGCAATCACCTTGCAGCAGCCTTCCAGATTGGTTTCAGATGGCATTATTTGGGTTTTCATCTAGTGAGAAGCCCAATGTCCCTTTTCCCAAGACTCACCTAGTTCAATTGCTTTTTGAATCTGTATTCAGCAGTCACAGCCTGACTGGTTTAGCACTCAGAATGAGACTTGGCAACTCTTGCACATTACCTCTTTCTGTCTGACATCCATGCTAAGCTCACGATTAGCATGGCATAGGCCGTCTATGAAATTTTAAGTGCTAGTTGGCAGCAGGATGACCAAAGCTTGGCTCGTGTTTCTTATCTTTGACACGCAGAATAACCAAGCGATTACAGAAAAGCCGTGTTATATTTAGAGAAGGATGGAGGCCTTGTTTCTGAGTCTGAAGCTTCAAAATCGTAATGGCAGGTCTTATCCCAGTGGAAGAGCAGTCTCAGAGCAGATGGACTGTAGCAGTGGTCTGATCTGTGTTGGATTCATGGAAATGATTTCTAAGATGCAAATAGAAGACTGAAAAAAGTGTTTGAGCCATAAAGATAAAATTACCACGTCATTCACAAGGAAAAATGTCAATTACTTAGGTACTTTACCAAAGAAACTCTACTGATTCTATTCTGCCTACCTTCTATTCTTGCACAGAAGTCGAAAAAGGAATTATAAGAACAACATTTACAGTTCTACAGAAAAAGCCATTTTTCCTCTTATGAGAATGTGAAAAAATCTAAGTTTCAAAGTAACTTAAAAATGCTTGAGTGCTTTATCATCCTCATCAGCATCAAAGCAATTCCTGTCCAGGGGATCATTGTGTATGACAAGAAAATGATAAAATCCCCCCCAAAAGTAAATGTTAATTGATTGTAGTGGTTTGGTCTAAAATACTCATTACTGTTTATCTTCTGTGAGATAAGAATTAGGAGAAACGCAAAGCAGGCACCAAACTTGAAAGAATATAAAGAAGTTTATTAACAGACCTAAAGGAAGGGGAAAAAAAAAATTATACCACCTTCAGAATCTCCTCCTCCCCCCACCTTCCTCCCTTCTCCCACTGACAATGTAAAAAGACAGCCCTTAAGATGTTCAGTCTGTTTACCACTTCCATAATAACCTTGTTCAGTCCATTTAGAAAGAGAAGTCTCTTCTTGCTCATGCTATGAAAACATTATCACAACGAGACAGCTGCCCACTTCCAAATATTGTTCAGTCCATTTAGGAAGAGGAGTCTCTCTGCTCGCATGTGAGTCCCTTCCCCCGACTTGCAGCTTTTCCCGCAACTGCTTTCAAGGGTCCACTCTTGAAGTTTTTTGGGGTACAATTTTAAGGTTGAGCTGTTCAGAAACAAAAAACAGAGGCCCTTTTCCTTCCCTGGGAGCAAAGGGTCTTCCTCATCTTCATCGTTAGGACTATCTCTGGGAGCATGTCTAGGGACTGAGGTTTTCTCCTTTCCTGTTTGGAGCAAAAGTCCTCATCTGGTCCATCTCTCCCTGTTCAAACTTTTCATGAAATTACAGCTGCGTCAGCATCTGCCTATCTCAGTGCAGGTGCTTTTGCTTACGAGCTGAACACTCCACCCCCCATATCTTCATGGAATTACAACGGGATACTCTGATATATCATAGCTTCCCAACAGAATTTCAGCTTTAAGCATCTCCTCTCTCTCTTCCCTCAGGTTTTCAGCTCTTCACAGCAATAAAAGGGTTAATCTCACCTCGGCCTTGCAGCTTTGCAGCTGGAATGTTGAATGTTTCTTATCGAAGTGGAGAGGGGAGAGAGCCGAGCTGCTCCGGCTGCCCACGGCAAGGCAGTGGGGGGGTTCCACGGCTGGAACAGGTCCATCGGCTCCAGGATGGCCGTGGCCCGGCCCGGCCTGGCCCAAGCAGGGCCTGGCCGGGCCCGCTGGCCCCCACACGGGGCCCGCAGCCACCTGTGCCAGCGCCGGAAACGAGAGAGAGCTTGGAGGGGAGTTTGCCTATTCTTAAGTATGGATCACAGAGGTGATCACAACTTTAAGTGGCTTAAAGAATTGTCCATATTCAAACTGGCCAGCTGATAGGTTCTATCAGTTCCCAGAGGAAGCTGTAAGCACCCCTTAGCAAGGACATCCCTTCCGGGACTATGCTTGCTAACCTATGACATTGATGAACTTGTATCAAGCCTGTCTGTACTAGACACAGCCTTTGTAAGAGATTCATTTCTTCCTAGACTTTAGTCTATGTTAAAAAAACCCAACAGTTAGAGCAGTATTAATGCACTTCAGTGTGTTATATCTTGCTGGAAGATCTTTGAAAGGGTATGGGATGGGTATTATAGATTTCCTTGTGTATTCTGTGGCCTATGCCCAGAAGAAAATATTCAAATGAAAATATCTGCTCTTCATTAACGACACTAAGGGTATGACTGACATTTGACGAAAAATCCAAGGAACGGCATGCAAATCACTCTCAGCCCTAACATATATAGAGAGTTTTATTGATAAAGAAATTCCAGCAGGGTTCCCACTGAATCCTTTTGGCTCCTGGGTCATTTCTTCTGAATGCAAAGATTATTTGGCTGATCCAGAAGAATGACACACTCTAGAATCAATAGCATAACAAATCTGAAGGGAATGCTCTTAGTGTTACAGCTGCTGGAGTGGATTGTCCATCTGCATGTCCAACAGATTAGTGTGAATTTGCACAAAAATGAACGTTTATGAGAAGAATTCTTATGGAATTGAAGAAAGATCATTAGTAAGTGATCTTAAAAACATGAATATCTTCACTTTACTGGTTGTGAGTGACATGAGTCTCCTTTTAGCTGCATTCCAATGTTGAGTTTTGCCTATGTCTGAATTTTCAAGAGTTATACCAATTTCTAAAATTATCAATAAGTTTCTGATGTGTGGGGTCTAAAGCTTCATATCATTAAATCATTTTTCAATTTGATGAGTGCTCAGTCTTTTCTAATACAGTTGTCCAATTTGAGAAGAATTAGAGAAACCTCTTTATTCATACAGTAGGTAAAGCCATGCAAGTTACTCAAAAACATTTTAGCAAATGTTAAGTCTGAATATGGCAGGCTAAATTTTACCAGGTCTTATGCTTTGGTTTTCATGAATACACAACTACTACTAGGTACTTTCTGACATGGCTTAGCTCTCCAAAGTCTGCCTTACTCAATGAATAATTTTTACTTGAAGCACATGTTAGTGATTTCACGTGTGTCATCAGCGATGAGAAACAATTTGACAGGACATGTAATATTAGGTGACGTAACACCTAATATTCCATCTAATAATAGTGTTATCTCTGAGTTTCTCAGACAATTGGATTTTCTGTCTTTTATGCAAGCCTCTTGGCTCATGTGCTTTCATGTCACCTCCAAAATTTTGGGGACAACAAATAAATGTCTTCACTTCTCTAATTTGGAAGTTAGTAAGTGGCTACTAGCAGTTGAGCATAGCTAGTGCATCCCTACCTAGGGGAAATATTTTAGAAGTTTCTTCCTGAACTCACTACCCTGACCTGGAGGAATTGAGCTTCTGTTGACTCTTTACTTCACTGAGCCCTAGGAAATATTCTGTGTTGAATGCAAGCTTGTAACTCATAAACTAAGGAATCCTTCATCCCACCACATTTTCGTCCAGTTTACTCCAAAGGGTGCCTGCTATACATAAACAAGGAAAGGCTGCTAGGAGTCCATACAAAACAGAATCTTTTTGACATTGTAGCTCAGAGGAGTGATCCATCCAATCCATGTCAGCTGCAGGCTGAGTCACTCAGCAGAGTAAATAGAAATAGCCCCTGGCCACAAAAGTAATAGGAAAAATGCCGCTCTATCGAGAGTTAGGATCTGCCTCCTATACTCCATCTCTGCCTGCCCACCAGGTAATAGAACTAAAGGATCAAATGACAGAGGGCTTGAACTGCAGCTTCTCCTTGTCTAAGACTTCATACCATTCTTTTTTTACTGCCACCTGACCCCATACTCTGTGCTGTCATACCACATGGCTGTTTGTTCCACCATAAATCATTTTAATGCCCAGCTATTGAAATTATCTGAAACTCAAGCTTATGTATTCCACGGATTTCTAAGTGCTGAAACCCCAATTTCCTGCCTAATTGTTGGTGCCTCTGGCATCCCCCAGACAAATTCTATAATTATCTTATGCATTTTTAATTTAAAAAAATCGGCACCATCTAGAAATATAAAATTTTTAAAGACTAGTAACCTAAAATAAACTTAAATTAAATAAGACAGAGGTACTTTACTGCCTGTATTGTTTATATTTAATGAAAGAGAACACATTTCCTTAATATATCTGAAGCCAGCATGTTCTCCTGTCTCTTGCACTGGAGTGTTGCAGAATTTAGGTCAAGTATATCAAGCAGTAAACAGGGATTTGCAAATAATCACATGGAATAGCTCAGAAGAAATAGCCCACAGTCGTCACATTAATCAAATTAGCAGTTCTTTGGCTCCCACTGATACAGTAGATCCCAAGGTTCTCAATATACTACATGCTGTGTGAAGGTGTAAGTAAAAGGAGGTCCCTGATCCAACAGTTTAAATGCTAAACAATGTGGCCAAAAACAGTGGATACATCGAGCGAGAAGTGCAAGATGGAAAGGTTTCCAAGGAAAATAAGGTTCCTTCACTGCTGACTAGCAGAATTTGACTAGCTCAAGTTATGTATTCCCTGATATTAAAACTCAGATCCATGGAGGGGGTTTTGGTGTCCCAGTTGCAGGGGTGATGGGAATTGCATGCTGCTGGGTAGGTGGTTATCGATCAGCTCCCCCCCCACTGCTGGGTGTCTGTGTTTCCCAAGAAGTGGGATGCCACAGCTGCCTGCAGCTGCAGAGCTCCTGAGCCAGAGCTGGCTTGAATCAGACATAGCAGAGGGAGGTCAGATCTGCCTGCCCTTGTCTGTGTAAACATATCCTCTGACAGAATAAAAATGCAAACTAGCCCGTCTCTTATGTCTGATCGCTCTAAGTGCCACTAAAAGCATCTCAACATCATAGGCAAAATTGAACACTATCTCCTCCTAGCCTAAGGGTGGAATCTTGTCTTCCTGCACTGGGGGAATCCAGCAGGACTCAGACAGGAGAAAAAAGAGCTACAAGTACCTGAGTTTCAGGTCCCTGTTAGCCAGATTAAGCAGCAGCCATAGATGGTCCAAATACTCCATTTCTTTCATTTCACAGCAGCAGTACATACCAGCCTGGCCATCTAGATCTTTGGCATAGTCAAAATAAATAGCAGGGTCATAGCTATTTTCCTGTCTCTTGCCACTCTGTTGTCCTTCACAGCTGCTTAGAAGGTCTGTGGCTGGATCTGGCCCCAGTCAGGCTATATGAACAAGCCCACTCAGAAGGGTGTTTTTTTCAAGGAAAAACAGAAAAAAGAGAAAAAAAACCAACAGAAAAATCCTAAACAGTTCAACAGCTGCATTTACAAACTTGTAACTATTTCCAACAAAGCCTATGATATCTCTTAGGTTTAGAAAACAGATTGATTGTCATTTGTTTCACAGTTGCTTAAACACTTCAGTAACTGAAAAAGAAAAAGCATCCACCTAAGGTGTTAACTGGATGTCACGTTAAAAGAATCTTTCAGGTCAAATAATGTAGTATGAAGAGATTTATTCCAGCAGAATAATTACTCATTTCATCTGTGAGAACTAATAAGGTCTCCTATACTCCCCTACTCCCCCTAAAGGGAAGTGTTCTGATACAATCAGATTTTACAACTACTTTCTTTAACCTCTAGATCGGTAAGAAATGCAAAATACTCCTCTTGGTTAGCTTGTGATGCCAGATTCTGTCCTGATTTTACAATTAACTGATAAAGTATTCTTCAGGTGTATCAAAGAGGAAGTGCTGGTCGATGAACCACTGCGACAGGAACACTTTGAACAATGCAGATTTCAAACAGCAGAACCCCAGTGCATGTGAGCTATGCACAGAGGGTACTTAGATATGTGATCTAATAATGAGCTATGTAACAGGGATATGCAGGAAAACCAAAGGTTTGATCAAAACCAGGGAGTCCTCCAGAGCCTTCCTCTTTGCAAGAAACCCTCCACTAGGAGGGTATCATGACATTGATTCTCTGTTTTAGCCAACAGCAGAAAGTAGTAAAATAATAAAATGAAAAATATCCAAATGTGAAAGTATGCCCTAAGCAGATTTCTTATCACTGAAATGGAGATGTGCCAGCCATTTCTTAAAATCCATCATGAATATTAAAGCCATTATCAGTGTGATGTGACAGAAGCTCTGATAGGACTTGATGGGTAGCAATATAAAATATAAGATAGGTCACTATGGTTAAGGAGAGTGGTGGTGATCTTTAATGGAGGTGCAGAAATTACTGCTGAGGTTATAATGCCAAACTAAATCCTCAGAAAGGACAGGTCATACCCATCTCTCCCCCTGCTACTTTTGACCTGTTTACCTCTCTTCTGGTTCTGGTCTGTGTTTGGACTCACTGAAAGTCTTTTTTCCAAACTCCAGCTCTTTCACAAAATTATGTCTGAGTCTGAAGAGACTCTCCTTTATCATCTGTGTTAACACACGATGGCCTGCTGAAGTGTCTGCCAGGTCTTGCACATGGTCACACTTTATTATCTCCATATACCTTCTAGGACAACAGAGATTGTTTCAAAGCCAACCCAGCCTCACTTCATTTCCTAAGCAGTGGAGCTTGGACTCCCTCTAGCCTCTCTAATGTTTTCTGCAGCAGAAATGCATTGGTTTTGCTTCTCTGAATTTTTATATCTTGCTTGGTTCATTTTCCAGCCTGCACCATGCTAACCCCTTTTCTAGCTTTAGGCAGCCTCCTGTGAGAAGTGGGTTTCCAGGTCAAAACACAGCTCTTACTGGCAATCAAAAGTGGAGGACTTTCTAGAAAAATGCAATCTTTTACAGCATTGTGCTTTTTTGGAGTTACTCCCTCCAGGCCTGGATCTGGCCAACTTGCGAGCACTCACTAACAGGGTGGGCAGCCCAGCGTTTCAGCCTTTGTGACTGCTGAAGGCATTACTCACAGCTGAGTATCTCTAAACAGCTGAGCCTTTTGGTTAGGAGAGATGTGCCACACTAGCTCAATTCTAAGCTCAATTAGCAGATAAAAATACCAGAATGGCTCCCATGGCTGCCTGGAGGGCAAAGCCTTTTGGCTTGGACAAAGTGCTGAGCAGGGGAAGACAGGGGGATTTTGACTCTCTTGTCTCCCTGTGTAGGAATTCATTATCAGAAGTGGGAAAAGGCATGCAGAGGTAAATTCCATTCCAGCCCTTTCAGAGGGGAATTGTGCCCAAGGGGAAGCAATGACACAGTTTGCCTCCCCAACACCCCCAGACAAGCCTGGTGCGCTGACGTGCACTGGGATAAACTGTCATCTCCGCTTACACAAGGATGGTGCTGGAGACAAGTGAAGCAGCGAGCTTTGAGCTGAGCACCAGGAGCATCTCACAGCTACACCAGAACCCAGGCAACTCCCAGTGCCAGATTCAATCTGTAGCACTTCAGCATTCACACTGCTGAGGTGCCGTGAGACACCTCAAGAGGTACCCTGGGACAATGAGGAATCCTCCTGGCTTTGCCTCCGAAGGTGTCATTTATGGACACTGCCTATTCACATTCAGTTTTGTATCACAGATACACTCAGAGATAAATCCAAATTCAGTTTTTAAAGATGCTCTATGTCTGGGTGCTTCAGGGTGAGCTGTCGGGGTACCCCGTTTGCAACCTTTGGGTTTGCAGAGTGCCTCAACCCTTGGAGTAAACAGGAGAGATTCACTTAGTGCTCAACACTTATAACTAGGCCACTTATTTAGTTATTTAAATTTGAATTGAGGCATTTATATCTTGGAACTCAGGCTCAAACATTTGGTCCAAAACATCCAAACCCAGATGTTAACTGTGGGTTTAAAATACTTATTTCATTTTTTTCTTCCGGAGCTCCAAATGTGCAGGAATTGGGCTTTGAAATTGTGGTACAAATTTAAAAATTCAGCCGTTGTCATGTTGCTTATGCAACATCTGATGCCCATGTTGCCATGGTTAGTGGATGCTTTGGGTGAAGGCTGTGGCAACTAGTCACATATGGTATTTGCACAGAGCTGTGCACAAGAATTGCATATTAAATTACAAATTCAAGTGAATATAGCCTGGGTCTACCAGGAACTGAATATGCAAATGCTTGGACTGAATTGCCTTTATCCTGGGGTAGATTCCCAATTAGTTCATTAAAAATTTAACCATGCAGCACACTGGCTCTTGTTCCTACTGTTGGTAACGGAGAACAAAGCTAAATAACAAATGCTCTGTGCAAAAACAAACAGAGCTCTCAGGGTGCTGTGGAGATATTATAAACCAGCCTATATATTTTAAAAGGTGATACAAAGGAAAGTCACTTGTTGGCATCTTTATTTTTGGAGTTGTGCAGACATTAATGGTGTGGCAAAGAAACTACGTGGTTCAGAAAGAAAAGCAAGATATTCAAAGAACATGTGTATGGTGTTTCTACAGGCATCACTTATGTTCTTTGTTTTCTTTGTTCTGTACAAAAGTCTGATAGGTGTAAACTGAATTAAGATATTCCAGTTCTGATTCTTCCTAAAGAATGGGTGCTTAAACATTGTTTCAATTGAATACCCTTTCCCATTATTTGTATGTGCACATCAACTTTTTAAAAAGAGTATATTTTTTTCCAGATTTAAACAACAGTGAAATAAACACACAGACTTTTAAAAAACCAGAATTATGGTTCAGTTGTGAAAAATGTCTTCTAAGTTGAAGCTAATAAATCACTGTCTTTCTGAATTAGCAACTGCAGCTGAGGGGGAAAAAAAGTATTAATGCGCTTTTTCTGAAAAACCTGCACAAGGGCAAGCATTGAACAACTATACCATAAGTAATTCGAACTCTGTCTTTAGTTGCAAAGGACCCCATGGCAGCAATGCTTGAAAACCCCTGCTCTTTGTGAAACTCAGTGCAATTAAAATCACATTAGTTATTTAAAATATCACTAGTAGTAATTCTGCACAGTAATTTCCAAACCAGTGTAAAACGTGGCTTAAAAGTTCACTATGGAAACTTTATCCATACAGTGAGTATGAGACATGTGGCTCATTCCTATGTTAGAAACTTTCCAGAAACGCAATAATCTCTCAGAAACCCTTCTCTCTTTTCCAATAAAAGTAGAATTAGCTCTGCAAGAACTGAAAGCACAAGAGCACATATGTGCTCTACAGGTGCTTTACAGTATGGAAAGGAATTTCCACGTGTCCTGTAGCTCTGATTGTGATACTGCAACACACATCTCAAAGACTCTGACTTGGGGTGCTTTTGTTCATCTTTGACCCAGGGGTGTGCAAACAGGGCTGCCTCCATGTAGCCCTGTGTTTGCAGAGAATTAACTACATAGTAATAGGCTGATTGGGAGGAGAGGGTCCAGCTCATGCTTCAGCATTGGTGAAACTCCTTACCAGGAGCATTATGAGTAGTTCTGGGCCCCACAATTTAAGAAGGATGTGAATGTGTCCAGACAAGGGCAACAAAGCTGGTGACAAGGCTAGAAGACATGTCCTGTGAGAAGTGGCTGAGGACTCTGGGTTTGTCTGTTTTGGAGAAAAGGGGTCTAAGGGGCAACCTCATTGCTCTCTGCTGCTTCCTGAGGAGGGGAAGAGGAGGGGGAGATGCTGATCTCTCTTTCCTGTGGTATTCAGTGATAGGACACGTGGGAATGGTTCAAGGCTGCAGTGGGGAGGTTCAGACTGGACTTAAGAAGCATTTCTTTTCTAAGAAGGTATTCAAACACCAGAACTGGCTCCCTAGGGAGGTGCTGGATGCCCTGAGCCTTGTCAGTGTTTAAAAGGCATTGCTGTTAGGAATTCACTTTAACTGATGGTCAGCCTGAACTGGTCATGCAGTTGGACTGGGTGATCCATGTATGTCCCTTCCAGCTGAAATACTCTATTCTATTCTACATATAGCAGAGTAAAAAAATGGAGATTCTTGCCCTGATGAGAATAGAAAGGAGGTTCAAGAAAGCATCTTAGGGTATGTGTCTAGATGGTTGTAGCCCTGACTTAGGATAAATTGCCACAAATAACATAGATTCTTCAAGAGCAGCTGAGGTTCTCTCACCACTCAGGTCAGGATCTGTGGCTGAGGGATAGAGCAAGTGCTGCAGTAGCCTGAGGTAGCTGCTACTGCAGCACACTTTTTCTGAGTGCCAATAAAGACATCAGTTTTGATAAAAAAGGTATGGCTGGAAAGGTCTTCAATCCATTGCCAGAAGTTTTATGTAAAACAGCCTTCTCTGCTATTGATTGCCCATGCTAATAAATTGCATGTCCTGAAATAGCAAGCATAAAAGAAAGTTGTGGCAGGACCAAATTAGGAAGAAAAGAGTGTTCAGAATTCACAGAGAATCAGCAGAAAAAATTTAACCAACCTTCAGTTCTCTTGTTTTAATTTCTTCCCTGTGTGATTGACAAAAGCAGTAAAGGGAAATGTTAGTATGAATTTGCAAAGTTTTGTATTGCCATGTCATATTTCTTAAACTGTGTTAAAGGCATTGACCTATATTTTAAATCTCTAGCAGACCTGGAATTGAAAGAGAAACTAGAAATACTCCCTGGGAATGGAGCTGTAACACAGAGGTGGAATTTTAACTTGCAAAAATATTCCATGCAGAATTTTGCCAAACCTTGCTGGCAGGTTTTGGCTGAGAAGTCTCTTTGCAGTCTCTGCACTAAAATGCGAGGCGTTCACATGATTTCACATTCCTAGTCCTATCAGTGCTATTTGATATGTGGGAAGAGGGGCTTTGATAAATGTGAGACCAAACCTTAGACATTTATTTGAGAACTGTAGAATTTTGAAGTTAATTTAGTGATGAATGTGTGAAATTTATGCAGCTGGGCTCACATACGAACTAGTTACTTTGATGGCTACTAGCTAAAAAATTATAGCAAATGGACCTAAATCTGTGAAAGCAGATATTCTTTTGTTCCTCTTAAAATATTGGGAGATATTTTGTAATAGATGTGTATAAATTAACTGCTATATGTTACTCTAGATCTAGATTGTCTATTTCCAAGTACAAATAGGGAATCTACATACAAAAGAAAATTTTCTTATGCAAATTTAAATATTGTGACATGTATTTTTCCTTTTCTATAAGTGAGGAAATCCATGAGTGAGACAATGGGGTTACTTCTTTTCCAGTCAAGTGTCTCTCCCTCTGCTTCATTTTACAACATCAGCTGTGGACAGACTGTGGTAAGAGCTGAATGCTTTATGCACAGCAAAGAGCAGTGCACTTGCTGAGAATATTTACCAGCCTAGGTGGGGTGCAGCATTAATCTGTGTATAGTGCTGTGCTGAGCGTTGTAGAAATATTGTATGTGTGTGTAATGGTAAGAAATGTGAATTGAATGTGGGGGTGTGCAGCAGAGGTGGGGATCAGCCTGCCATTGCAGCGATGCTGGTGCCAAAAGATGCAGAGCAAGAGCTGTTCTGCAGGAGTGAGTGGGAGGAGGAGGAAGGTACAGCGGGCTGGGAACAATCAGACCACTGCTGCAACACTCTGTAATTAACAAACAGGTTGCAGACTTAAAGAAATCTGGTTTTCCTTTCATCTGCTTTTTGATTTTTTTAATCAGATTGAACTGAAAGTGAGCTTTAGCAAAGGCTTCTTAAAGGATTGTCTGCAAATAGCGGGAAGAACTTCCAGCTGCCCTTTAGAGCTTCTGATGGTTTCATGGACTAAATTATGGAAAATTAGTAAGTTTGAGCTGTCATTGTTGCACAGAAAATATTCTGATCTAGTTTATTTCATTATCACAAGCTTATTAAAATGCTTATTAGCAACTAAGCCAAGGCTTCAGAGTTTTCCCTCTGTTGCATTAATTTCTTCCTTTCTCCAATTGGACTATAATTTTATTCCTAGTTTCTTCAGGCCTCTTTATATTATATCTCTGACTATGAATATTTATAGCTGCTCCCAAAGATTAGTTTTATTTATGTGCCTTAAATGCCACTTCCAGGTATAATTAACAAAGAGACTAAGTAAGACTGAACTCAATATCCAGGCAGGTTTACTGCAGCACCGTTCTCCCACGGCCTGGCACATTGCCCTTCATCTTTGCATTAGATATGAACAGAAATTACTTATTTAGATTATCCAGTGTAATCCTCACATTGCAAGGTAAGTTGACATGAAACTCCATGTGAGTTTACTAAGATCAAATGTAGGAGATACCTTCAGCCTAACTCTGGGATGACAGGACTGTGTGAAAATGTGGGTTTAGTCCCCTGGGGAAAAAGAAATCTGTTCCATTATGGAAATACTGAAACTAGACAAGAGAAACATGCTGGAGAGAGCACAACTGCGGGAGATCCTGTCGATACACCAGTGCAGTTAAAGTGCTGGAAGTACAAAGAAATGGATAAGGGAGAATTGGAAGATGGAAAATGAGAGAAGAAGACAGGAAGAAATATGAAGAACACTGAAAAAGTGTATAGCAGCGGTAATAAATGTTGCAAGGAGCAAAACAGTGTGCTCATAAAACCTCTCTATCAACATCCTGGATCTACAGTAAACTGGAATTTGCCACTCCTTAGAAAGGCCACTTGTTCTTGGCAGAGGCTGTACAGAAAAGCCCCAGACAGTTTATTCCACCAGTCTAACCCAGAAGTTTATTGATGAGCACCAATGGGGAGCCTGTGACATGAGCTAGAGTGAGGATCCTTTGTATACACTGTCACACTGTGCATTTATGAAATGACAATCATGTCACAGAGTTAGGTGTCTAAATCTGGTTTCCTACTTCCCCTAAGGCAGACGAAGTTATTATTTAATATTGCTGTTCATTTTTTTTTTTTTCTTCTTGAATAATTTCCTCCCTGTCTTCTTTTGGTCTTTTTTTGACTTTTCTCACTGCATCGGAGAAGAGGGGAAGCTCAGTGAAGAAAGGGGAACCTCTCAGCTCTCATTTGTGTCTCTTCTGCAAGGCCATGAAGTTTATGGCCTGACACCTACTCTGTGTTCTCTTTGAAACTGCCAGTGCCAGAGTTCTGCTCAGAGGAGGTACTCACACTTTTAAGGCCATCTCTAAGGGGAAAATTGAAAATTAACCTGACTGCTACAGCTTGAATTTGATCTTAGAGGTCTTTTCAACCCTAACAATTCTCTGATTGTATCATTCTATTCTAATTTGATATGATATTCTACAGGAGGCCAAAGTCTGGAGCTCATCATTAGGGCAAAGGGTTCATTGCCTGTGAAGGTGTTAAGCCCAAAACCTTTCAGATGACACAGTTTTTTGTCTAGGTGAAAAAGACAAAAAACCCCCAAACATTGGGAGTGGGGAATGAAGGTGAAAATCAGCACTAAATACCTAGCTGAAGTAGTGGGACTAGCAAGTGTTATGAATGGATGATGTAAGCTTAAATCAGCTCCTGTCTGTTGCCCAGGCCTCTGGCAGCAGGCAGTTGCATTATTGAGGTGGCCAGCACCCCAAAATCCACTCTCATCTGCAAGCTCCTTAATAATGGCTGATTCAGTCTATTATAAAACGAATTATTTTTTAATAACCATGAAACTAACAGACATAAGACTTAAAACAGACTATTACTTCACAGGGATAAGATAAAAAGAAGGTACTAGTATATACACATGGCGTTAAAGGTACCATTAAAATTACAGCTAGCTAAGAAATAGTATAACTTAGGATTCCATGTTTCTTACCATCTGATTCTTGATGGGGCGCACATCAAAGTCCTTTCCCTCAATTTCCAGAAAAGTAACCACAAAACTGCATCCAGCTTTGGGGAGAAATCTTCTCACATGTTCCAGAGGAGTGTGGAAGACACTTCTGCCTCTGTGATAACTGTATGGGATTTTATAGACATAAGAACCATGTCTTTTGGTCAAGATTATTTCTTTGATCTCTTCCCACATTTGCTTTCCAGACTAAGATGTGTACTCAGGGCTTGGTCTCAGACTTTCAGAGGCCTGGAGGTGACCTCCTGCTGAGCTCTCTGACTCCCAACTGGGCTATTAGTCTGGGCTGAGTTATCTCTTCCAAATGCCCCAGCCATGAGAGAGGCAGGACGTCCTGCCGCAGCTAGTAGCTGAAGGGTTGGACTAGGTGATCTTTAAAGATCCCTTCCAACCCAGACCAATCTATGATTCTATGAGTAAGATTCCAAGTCTTTGGGTTGCATTTTTGCGAAATGGTCCTGGGTTCCCATTAGTGCAGGCTAGATACTTAATAAATCTGCTCTGCATTTTTCTTTTCATATCAAAGTCACGTGTTTGAAGCCTGAAGACTATTCAAAATGCAGAAGGGAGAAGCCTTAGCAACTGCAAGTGATCTTGAAGAAATCAGTGTCTTGCTGCTGACACATTCCCAGGAATGTGATGCTGTGGCAATAGCAGACTATTATGGAATAATTCCTTCTTTATAAACCACTGCAGTTTATTTCGCCTGGTCCTTTATTTCCTAGATGTTAATTGACGTCTTTTCAGTATTTGCTTAATTTTCCTAGTAGTAAAACTTGTTGGATCCTTACTGCAGGAGAACACAATATTCTTTTTTCCCCTCTTTAATCTTCATTTATTTTGGAAACATCACAAAATAAAAGAGAAATATTTAGTATATTCAAATACCATTAGATAGGATTGGCATATTGAAAACAAACACAATTAATATTTCAGTGATTGAAATGAAAACTTGGATAATGACTTATTTAATACATTTGTGCAAGGCATTTAAAAGGTCTTATTTCAATGTATTGACTGATTATCACCCACCTTCTTTCTTTTGTTCCATTTGAGAACCCAATTTTTCATGTGGAACAGTGTGAATAATTGACTTTTCAATTTTGCTGGCCAATGAAAACTAAGTAAATGATGATTTAAGGGGAACAAAATTGGTCATGGGAAGTGAAATATCTCAAACCTCTTTAGTGTTGTTTTAGACTTTACTTTGACAACTAAAATACATACTTTTCATAACAAAAGCCAACAACCTTTATTCTGCAGTCTTTTCAAACAAAATCTTTCACTTTTTCTGGATTTCTTTATATTTTATTGGACCTAAGCTTGACCTTTAATTTGTCCTTAAACTCTCATCTATCTCTGTGTACAAATGTGAGAAATTAAAACACAGCTGCAGGGTTTCTGGAAGTGACAGTCAAGTTATCCATCAGGGTGTGTGACTGAGGTGTGGTGTTTCTTGGCAGCAATCAAAAGAAGTGTGACCAGCAGGTTGAGGGAGGTGATTTTTCTTCACAGGGCTGGAGCACCTCTACTATGAAGACAGGCTGAGAGATTTGGAGCTGTTCAGCCTGGAGAAGGCTGTGGGAGATCTTAGAACACCTTTCAGTACCTAAACAGGCTACAAGAGAGCTGGGCAGGGACTTTTGTCAAGGACAGGAAGTGATTTGATATGGAGTAATGGCTTTAAGCTGAAGGATGGTAGATTTACATTAGATAGTAGGAAGAAATATTTACCTGTGAGGGTGATGAGGCACGGGCACGGGTTCCCCAGAGAAGCTGTGGATGCCCCATCCCTGGAAGTGCTCAAGGCCAGGCTGAATGGGGTTTTGAGCAACTTGGTCTAGTGGAAGGTGTCCCTGCCCATGGCAGGGGGTTGGAACTAGATGATCTTTAAGGTCCCTTCCAACCCAAAGCATTCTATGGTTTAATTCTTCAATAGTATATGGGGTACAGAGATTCAAGCTTTCCTACTCATTTTCCATTTGGCAGAGTTACTGATGCTTTCCATAAATTCTCTTTTTTTGGTGATATTTTCTTGACACTCACACCTAGGGGAGATGGAGATGAAAGGGAAAAATAAAAAAATAACCAACAATCCTAGAAATAGCCAAGTTGGTGGGATTCGGCCCTCTCAAGCCTCTCTGCTGGCAAGGGAAATTAACTTACTCAGTGTTTCATGCTGTCAGCTTTCTCTCAATTTCCAGGCTCCCATGTCAAAAGTTCAATCTGCCATTTAGATTGGTCCTGAGTTCCTAAGCTACTTCAGGGTTTTTTAAAACTTTGCTCAGACGCTAAACACAACCTGGGGGGAAAAAAGCAGATTGTGGTACTACTAGTTGGGTTATACTCAACTGGGTAATCACTGGATAATAGATGAAGCTGGTGTAAACAAATACAAATAGCTTTTTTTTTTTCTAAATCATTACTTAAAATCTTACATCTATTTGGTTAAAGAAGCTTATGTTTCCAGAGTTGTCTCAATTTGGCTGTTTATCTTCCCTTTTCAACTATACTAATTTTATGATTCACAGGCAGAAAACTTGTCACTTTGGCCAAGTTATTAGTCATGTAAATGCTATTGGAGATGCAAGAAATGTCAGTCCAAATTAGGAAACTTTTGAAAAACCATCCAAGAGTGTAACAGCTCATAGTCCAAAAATATTTAAATGAAATTGCACTGGCAGTTACCTCAGTCACCAGTGCCTTTTTATTCACTAAACCTCCAGAATTCCTGTTTCGATGATGCTATAAGGCTTCATTGCTCTTTTCGTGTTTTTCTCTATTGCTTGAGGCAGGTTGTTAGTCTCTGCTATGAGTTGCTTGTGGTGTTAATATGGCTTTGGGAAATTCTGGTTGCTTTTGAAGGTATTCTGAGTTTGGTCCAGTCCTATTATTGATGATTTGTCTCACTTTCTTGCCTGTTTTGTTTAGGTGAGGTTTTCTGGTTGAGCAGGTGTTTTGGGTTTGATTTCTTTCCATCAAGGTGGTCTGTGCCACTTCTAAGTGTAAAGAATGTATACAATATCCTTGTGTGATCTGTACAAAATCACCAGGCACATCCCTTCCTAAAGCACTCCAAAGGTGTGTCCACTGGCTGCTTGTACTCCATGGTACGTCCACTGTGGAAGCTCAGGACAAACAAAACTGCATTCCACCACTTCTAATTCACGTTCTTCCCAAGGGCCACAGTTTTCCTGGCAGTACCTAAAGGAAGCCTACAAGAAAGAGGGAGAGAGACTTTTTACAAGAGCATGTAAGACAGGACAAGAGGGAATAGATTCAAAGTGAAAGAGAGTAGATTTAGATTAGATATAAGGAAAAAATTCTTTACTGTGAGAATGGTGAGGCACTGGCACAGGGTGCCAGAGAAATTGTGGATGCCTCATCTCTGGAAGTGCTCAAAGCCAGGTTGGAAGGGGCTCTGAGCAACCTGGTCTAGTGGAAGGTGACAGTCCGGTGAGTTCAAAGTTCTGCTGTCACAGACAACCATTTTGTGTAATCCTAAACATAAATTTCCCTAAGCTTCTTGTCCTGGGAATTGAAACACCATCATTGCCAGCAGCTGCTGCTTTGATGATGTGTTTTTAATTCCATTATAAGAAAAATAGTTCTTAAGAATCTAGTTTAACTACAGTTCAAGGGAGAACAATGTGTCTTGCAAAAATTTAGACTCCTAATACTGGTGTTGCAAAAATTAGCTTTTTTTTGCAAACTAAAACTATTTAGGGGCACAGGAAGAAGAGTTCCACAGCATAAATAAGGTTTTAAAACTTGCAAAATTGCACCAATGCCATCAATCTCAATAACACTGAATGGCTAAGTCATCATATGACACAAGAAAACTTCAGCTAATCCCTAAGAGATCGATAATTAACAAATATAAAGTAAAAATCATCTTCTTACATATGGCAGCGTGGACTCTCCACCGCTGTTGCTTTCTCGGTGCTCTTTGAGGCATTCATGAGAGTCATCTACCCACAGTCTCTAAGGAGAGATGATAAAGGACTGCAGTGATGAGAAGGTTAAGGACTGATATGGAGAGGGATGGAAAGCAGTTGTGGGTGGCCCAGCTGACTGACAGACAGACTCGGAGACTGGAATGGGCAGGCAGGTAAAGCTGCCATGTGGGAAGAGATGAGGCTTCACAGTTTTTGCCTATCCTATGAAAAAAGTGTATGTGAAGATGAAATATCTTTTCCTCATTCAATGGGAGGATGAGCATCAAGAAAGAAATCTGGAAGAGCAGCTAAAGGAGCTGCTTCTTGCCCTACCAGACCTTTTGAGGACAGATCGCCAGAAAATAACTGACCATTAACTAATAAGGCCATTATCATATCTAGTATGGGTTTTATGTCTTTTAGAAAAATATCACCAAGTTTGGTTCAAAATCTAATTCCAAGAAAGCTTTTCATCATACAATCCATATCAGTAAGGCAAATCCTAGACATTATATTCAATAATACAAAGAAGAACAGGAAAAAACCCTGCTAAACCTTGTCAATTCATCAGTAAAAATCTCTTTCTCTGCTTGCTTGTGAGTTAAAACTCTATAGAAAAGGAAAGATGAGGAGTGTTATTATTTGTCTGAAAATACTGTACTTGATTATAATACAATTTGTATCAGTTTGAGTCAAATATTTCCAGCAGAGTTATTTCAGATAATGCTCATGTAACCAAAAGTAGAAGCAAGTTCTGTTGTCTGGCAGACGTCTTTCAGAGAGAGATTGAGCACGTGGGAGGAGGTCTCAGTCAGGACGTACTTTTCCAAATAGGTTTTTTATGACTATTGCATGGGCTCTATGGTTGTATTTCTTTTTGTACAGAGCCATTTTTTTTTTACTGAAATAAATTTCAGAAAGGTTTTGAATATGACCTACACACAAATCCCACTTAAATTCAGTGAGCAATTTTAAGCAAAAATTGAAATTATTAAGAATCAAGACTTTTTGTTTAAAGGCTGTCAATTTTATTGTGAGATGCTGGTCTTTGTGTTGTGAGAAGATGAATAACTACTCCATATTTATTACCTCTACAAAATGAACTAAAGGAAATAAGAGACTGCTGGTAGTTATTGGTTACAGTCCCCAGCCTAGTGCTATGACCCAAAGCTGAAAAGCTTAGAATCACAAAATCAGAATTGTTTGGGTTGGAAGGGACCTTTATGACAAACTTTTACTATTTAAAGGGGGCTTACAAAAAAGGTGATGACAGACTTTTGAACAGGGAATGTAGCAATAGGACAGGGGTAATTGTTTTAAACTAAAAGAGAGTGGGTTCAGATTAGGTATAAGGAAGAAAGTATTCACAATGAGGGTGATCAAACACTGGAGACAGTTGTTCAGAGAGGTGATGGGTGCCCCATCCCTAGAAACATTCCAGACCAGGCTGGACAGGGCTCTGAGCAACCTGATCTAGTTGAAGATGCCCCTGCCTGTGGCAGCAGAGTTGGACTGAATGACCTGTAAGGAAGCCACGGCCGCACTTACCTGATGAGTGAATTCCTGCTTTTCTACCTTTAAACTCCATATTCCACTTTAATCTATGTGTCTTGTGCAAATACTGTCACGAGTCGAACTGATTAGCAGCTAATCTTTAGGCAGCTGCAAATAAAGAACGTTATGAAGGTGTGCTCAAGCAGTCTGTCTGGAGAAGATACTCGGTTGCTGCTTTACAGGTTTCTGCAGTGCTGTGCAAAAGCTCAGCAGTTGCCATCTAGTGGAGGATGAATTCAAGACACTGAACTTTCCAGCAGCTGCTGCTCCTTCTCGAGAACGGGAAAACTGATGATGTGGAACAGCAAAAACCTAAATAGTGCTATTTTCAGTGAGCATATGGATCAGAAAATGAAACATGCACTGATCAGACTTCATCCATGAGCTGCATGGAGACCTATGTAAAAGTAAAAAAGTTGTATTCCATTTAAATCTGTATTCTCTATTTCCCACTTCGACATTACTATTGTCTTCATACATTGCAAGAGTTCATCATAATAAAATATTCTTTATTTTAGATTTGCTTTGGAAGCGCTATAAAATAGTGGAAGTTTAGTCTGTTTAACAGCCGAAGTTCTGTACTGCATTTTTCAACTAGTTCCTTTTTCCTGCTGTCCTGTCCCACTTTATCTCAGCAGGACAGCACCTGATCTGACACATCACTAGCAGTGCCAGCACTCACTCTAAGAACAAAATTTTCAGTTAGCAAATGCCTAGTTCTCCCCTTTCAAGGACTTTGGCTTAATTTACAAAGAAAACAAACCCTGAGCTAATAGAGGACAGGATCCCCTCTGGGCTTGGCTGTTCCTCGATTTCCTCCCTGTGGACCACTGCCAGACAACTGTGTCTACAAACTCCCTTATGTCCAGAGAGGCTGTGGATCTTGGTGAATTAGTGAACTCACCTGGTACAGCAATGGAATGGCACAAATCAGTTTCACTGACACATCCTGTTGTCTCTTGTGCTGCTTTCTGCCCTGGTGAACCCCAATACTCTTCTTCTCCAACTGTCCACTCCTGTTCTTACTGAATAGAGAAGGAGATAAAGAAAATGGAAGAAAAATATAGTGGAAAAGGCAAAAATCAGCTGCAATTTTTCCTGCCTGCAAGGACCAGTTTAGTTAAATTCATTGCAAAACCTTTTCTGGTCTGGAGTGGCAGAAGGTGAGTGCCAGTTTGCAGGGAGCATTTCAGTGAGCATTGGGCATCCTGAAGTCTGCAAGAACTGCCTTCTTCTGGCTGTTTCTTAAGTATCTAGGTCTGAGCCCATGCTGGCTAATGTGTATCCTGAGACCGAGACTTCACTTTCCCATCTGTAGTGCTGTTTAGACCTAGTCCTGCGTTCTGTGATTTCTCACACTTCATGGTCCAATGGAGCCTCACCTTCATCTAGAGTCAGAAGATGATGTGGAAGAAGTAAGAAATAATAGTCACATAATTTTCTGAACCTGCCCCAATTGCTTTTAGACCACAGATCTACTGAGAAGAATGCCCGAATGGCATTCCCAGTGTGGCTTTGTTATCACTAGGGTTTGAGGTGGGATTTGCCTTCATGTTAGCTGTCTAAGTAACAAATGTCTAAATCCATCTGTAGGAAGTGGAGATACACACAGAGAAGAAAAGGACGTCTTAGAAGCACGCTTATACTTCAAACAGGTGTCCAAGTTATGGGGAGAAATTGCCCTCTGGAGGTGCCTCTGTCTCTTCATTTATTTCAGAGGAGCTAGGAGTAGATATAAGTAAAGCAGCAGCCCAAGGTTGTTTGACCCAGAGCCCTAAGCTAGAAGAGCTGACAACCATGCTGTGAAGCTCTGCTGGCGTCCAAAGTGGTGGGGATGAATATAAGCTGCCTGCTGGGAATGGAACTTGGTCTGTGCTACCTCCTGAACCATGCCCAGGGACTGCCCAAGCCAAGTCATTGACATGGGGTGAAGCGTTACTAGACGTGTTCATGATGTAACAGTAAAATTTTCTATTACCCAGAAAAATTTGCTAGTACTGTTGAATTTCCTTATGTAGGTGTATCCAACACTACTTGGAGTAAAAGAAATTAAAATTTTAAAGAAATCAATTTAAATAAGGTTATTTTTATTATCAATATTTGTCATAGGTAGTATTCTCTGTCCATAAGTAGAAACGCGACTCTGTTAATATAGATGTAAAACTATTCAGCGTGTATCTTTGGAGTCAAACTGGGATCTTTTTCTTGAATAATCATCAGATGCAGAAGCTGCCCACTGCGAAGATTACTTTCAAGGACATGCCTCTTTTCTCATTCCTTCTAGCATGGTTTTACAAAATGTTTTGTCAGATTTTGCTGATGCTGTACAAGGAGGAATATGATACAGTAGAGATGATAGGGATCATGTCAGTAATCCAACAAAATAATGAATAATCCTCTGTCTCTAGTAGGAACAAACCTATCTCCAGGTGGCTCTCAGTATTTGTGGAAATGTATTAATTTGTTTCACTCTTTTTCTAGGAGTGAATGTTATCTCATCACCATGCAAGGAAGGAATCCCTAACATTATTTTTTTTTTTCCTTTGTGTAAATGAAAAGTCCAGAAAAATATTGCCATGTCATTCCTAGAGACACAGAGTAGCTCAGAAGGTGGAATTACCCCGTACTTCAGTACTCCCAGTCTTTTGTCTCATCTAAATTCATCTTTAAAAGCTCCTAATTCCTGTTCGGGGGAAATGTCTTATAAAACTGACTTGTGCAATTGAATTTCAGCTCAATTCTCCCTCATTAAAGGCATGATCATGGAAGAAATGTATTGCCAGAAACACTGCAGATGGATCAGCAAGAAAGGAAAGGCAATACCTTCACAAAGATCCAGAGGTTGAGCTCCTCTTGTAATAACTCTTTAGCCACACTCCTACCATACTAAAGAAAGTTCCGTTTAAAAGGTTCATTTTGTTTAGAAAGACTACACCAAATCTGTGCTTATGTGTTTACCAGTCGGTGAGTTGGCTTGCTCTGGAATGCCCTGGCACATAAATGGAATGGGTTCTTTTTCCATGTTGTTCAGGTTACCAGCATGTACAGGCAGTTTCTGGCTCTGGAACATATAGATGAGTTTACTTGTGATAAGAAAATATTAGGTTAAGACTGTTTAGAGGTATTCTCCATTTGGCCTGACAGAAAGCAGTCAAGTCGGTAAGTGTCTAGATTATAGCTTAGAGACTGAAAATTTGTTAACGCTGCATTATGCTGTTTTTACCTTCACACTTCCAACTTGAGAGATAGATTTTCTCAATTTAATTCTTTCAGTGAATACATGTGTATTACTGAAAAAACAGCTTTCAGTGAACGAAACTGAAACAAGATAAGCTTTTGGGTTTTTTACTGCAGCTTCTGAGTATAGTACTGCAAATGTTCAGCAAAAAAGTAGCATCTGTTATTTGCTTCAGACAAACCACAAGGTTAGTCCATAGTTAATCTTAAAAAAACCCCAAGCACACTTCACACATATCTCTGCATTTATGTTTCTCCCACTGTGCCAGTTAGCATCTGCTTCTGCCAAGCACTGATCACATCCTACAGAAAGAGAAAGATCTTCACCTATTTCTGAGTCTAGTGGAAGATGAGGGCACTAAAACCCACTATCAGCATCTGGCCCTTAGAGATTAATGGCACTATGCAAAGAGTATTACTAAACAATATACAGCACAGAAGGCATTTTTGGAGCACTGCAAAAATAGAGTCCCTTTTTAAGACTCTCATTACTGTCATATAAAACAGATGGGAAAGATTTGAAAGTTTTAAATTATAGTAAAAAAATGTCTTGTGCCAAATGCAACTTCTCAGAAAGTTTGTAATAAATTGACAGGAACTCGATTTAAAAAAAAAATAATAGCAAGCATTGCAAAAGAGAAGACTGGAAATGGAAAGAGAGCAAGAATAATGATCTAAGAAACAGCACACTCTGAAAGTGTCAGAAAAATGGAAAAGAATATATGTTTTACTGCTACTTTCATAGAAAATCAAAGGGAAATATTATAACTTAAATGCAAATGCAAAATCAGGATCAGAAATGGGAAGACAAACATTTGCTATTTTTACAGTTTTTCCACTAAAAAACTGGAGTCACTGAGGTCTTAGATGAAAAATTCCTGCCACTGTATATTGACTTTTTACACTATTGTGGTCCAGGAAGTGGAAAGATATTGAAAAGGTCATCCCTACATAAATTGTGTCATATGGAAATGTGGTGGTATGATATTAAACTCTCAGTCTCCATTCATTGTCTGTGCACAGGGATAGTAATAAAACAGGGACTCATTTTCAAATGTCTGTGCCCAGTAATGTGTCATAATGTGACTAAGTCCTTTAGCATGAATACTTTAGGTACATATCTTTTGTCAGTCATGTCAGCAGATAAACTAATGTTAATTACCTAGGTTCAGATAGTCTGGTTTAAAATGTGGGTCTTCATCTGGCATTTTAATTAATGGACTCCAGTTCTGAATTGCAAGAATTTTCCCTTCTTGACAGATCTTTTAAAAATGACAAGTCTATTTCTGTATTTAAGTACCAGTGCCTGGTACAGTGTCTGCTTATGCATCTTTCATTCTCCCAAGGACAGGTAATTTGGGCTTCAAAACTCAGTTGTAATTAAAGCTTCAGAGAACTTTTACCTGTGCAAGAAAACTGATAATGCAGAAAAATTCACCCAAACTGTGTGAAAGGTTGAGTCCAGTTTTTCAGCTTGAGTGGCAGAGGAAAGAAAAGCCTTTGAATATTTTAAAGCCGTTATAGCAAACAAGCTGCCGTAGACAGTGGAAGATGCCAGCCTGCTTCGCCAGGACCGCTGCCCCTCCAGGGCCATGCTTACTCTTTCCTTTGACCTTTCAAGCTGACAGCAACGGAAGCAAATGACAGTAGATGATACCAGAGTCAGCAGCAGTCGAGCCAGTTTGTCAAACATTCTTCTCTTCACAACTCTTAATGCAGATTTAACGGGTTTACCAGGGCAGATGGAAAGAGGAGTGGAAGAGGAATAGATGGGAGGGCAGGGTAAGGGTCATCCCTCTCTGAGAAGAAAGGTTTGTGAGGGAGGAATGTAATGGTTATAAGCAGTGCTTTACTCAAGGAAGGAGAAAGCATAGCTCAAAAATATTTGTCTTCTTAGTAATTCCGTCTTGATTTTTTTTTCTACCTACTCTCACTTAGTACACATTTGGAATGTCTGGATGAGCAACTAAACTACCTATAAGAAATTTAGCAAACAAGAATATTTCTAAAAGGATAAACGTACTAAGACGTATGAATGGAAGGGATATTTTGCATTTTTGGAAAATCTTGAGAAAGAAATTAAAGCTGCAAAAGCAGAAGGCTCTCTCTAAAATCAGATTTCAAATATACACATGTAGGTTTTGTTCAGGAAAAATGTCCTGCAAGAACCAGAGTGAGTGTTGGGGTTTCAACATGTGTGTTAAAATGGAGGGAAATTCAGAGAGAATACTTCATGAATTTCCAGGTTATAAGCTGCACAACTTTTTATTTCAGAGCTTGACAGATAATAACCAAATTGTTTTATAATTCTTTCCAAGTTATTGATGTTTTTCAGCATTGTAATTATATCAATCAGTGTTAGTGAGGACTTTATAAGTTCTAAATTAGTCATGTTAAGAATTTTCGATTTTCACTTAGCTTGTAGGCTATATGGAGACATTGCTGTATCTCAGGAAGGCCTCAGCAATCCCTGCAGGCATCTGTCGAGGTATGCCATTCCAGCAGTGAGATCTGTGCTCTCTTTGGCAGACATCTCATGCATTTCAGCAGTTGTCTGGTTAAGGTTCCATTTAACATGGTAACACAGATGAGTGTGAGCTGCTACTGCCATCATATTAAATAAAGTTAGTGAGTTCACATTGTCCCTTAGAAGGCGAATTCGCCCTGTGGGTCTTCTTTCTGAGGTCAAATCCAGCTCAGTCTGTAGTTCCATTGGCACATCAGCAAGGATTTAGTGTGTAACTAAAAGAGAGAGTGGGAATGAGAGGTTGAGTGCCATCTTATATGGGCGCAGAGTGATAGGACAAGGGGGATGACCTTAAGGTCCCTTCCAACCCAAACTGTTCCATGATTCTGTGAAAACATAGATCCCTCTTTATGCAGTTATTTAATGTCAAAGCATAGGATACAGTGGCATATTAACAATTTGCATTCCTACAAAGGTGTACATTTTGTGAAAGCTGGTAAGAAGTGAACACGCAGGGTGTCCTTGGGCTGGGAATAACTACTGAGCTGAGTGGCATTTTCAGCTGCGACACAGCAAGTGTCACCATAGCAAGTGTCACCATAGCAAGCGTCACCATAGCAAGTGCTGTGGAAATTGTGAAGGACTGCGGCCCCCAATATTTAGCATCTTTCTGATACTGAAGAATTGACTTCTGAATTTGACTTAAAAACCTCATGTTTTCCATTTTTGTTCAGAATTCCAGGTTTGAAGAAAAACCATGGAATTTTTGCTTGCCATTTACCCCTTTCATCAAGTATTGTCAATATTTCAGTGAAGGAGCTGAGTCACTGGAGTATTGGCACTGACTTCCCTGGAAGTGCAACTTGCAGCGAGGAGCTAGATTTACAGACTTCAAATTATCCATTTTTGCTATTCTTATGTCAAAAGAAGCGAAAGTAAAACAAACATCCACATCTAAGCAACCCCCTTCTGCCTTTGTGATTCTAGTGTCAAAGGTGTCCTTGCCTCCTTTTGCTGATATAGATGTTATTTATTGAGAGGTTTCTGGTAACTTCTGTCTGCAAGATTGCTTTTGTAACTTCTTTTGTCCCATTTCTCTATTTTAATTTAGATGTTAACCTTTCTGATTCTTAAGTATAATTTTCCTGATGGCAATCTGTTTCTTTTCTTTCCCTTCTTTTCTTGGGGTATGCTTGATCCTCCCATTATCTATTTCCTGTCCTTAGATCAATGAATAGGCTGTGAAAATGTTGTCAGTGACACCTCCTGCTGCAGAAGTGAGCAGACAAAGGGAGCCTCTGTGCTTCTGACACCTTGATTATGAGGCGACAACAGCAGCTCTCTGCTTGCACCTGCACACCAGGCACTGCTTCACTGTGGCTCTGGTGCAGCAAGTCCTCAACCACTAACAGAATAGAAACTGATGGTACTGCTTTTTCCACAATCACCAACATTGTCTGAGAAAATATATTGTATTCTCTACCATAGCTTGTGGCTTTAGATTTTTTTTTTTTTATTTTTTCTTCTTGACTTTCCTATATTTTGGGATGACTTGGCAATCAGCACTTCCCCAGAAATTAGAATAGACTGCAGAATTTGGCATTAGTGTTTTGTGGAAATTAGAAGGCATTGTTACATGGCATTTTAGTCCAGATGCCTGTGTATAAATTCTAGCTGCACCATTTCTGTCTATATTGCAGGAAATGATGGCCCCCACAGCTTCCAAATATGTTCAGTTTGCTTCCCAAGAACTCAAGTTACTGTCTTGTGAGGAGCAGCAAGTCTTATGAGGAGGACTGAGCTTCCTGGGGTTGTTTAGTCTGCACAAAAGGAGGCTTAGGGAGACCTTCTGACTTTCCACAACACCCTGAAAGAAGGGTGTAGTCAGGTGGGGGTCAGTCACTTCTCCCAAACAGCAAGTGGCAGGACAGGAGGAAATGGCCTCAAGGTGCACCAGGGGAGGTTAAGATTGGATATTAGGAAAAATTTCTCCCCTGAGTGATCAGGCATTGGACTAGGCTCCCCAGGGAGGTGGTAGAATCACCATCCCTGAAAGTCTTCAAGGGTATGAGGAGGTGGTGCTTGGGGACATGGTTTAGTGGTGATCATGGTGGTGCTGGGTTAATGGATGGACGTGATGATCTTAGAGGTCTTTTCCAACCTTAATGACTCTATGATTCAACAAGGGATTGTTAATTGCCTTTGTGACTCAGAAATGGTTAATTGCTGAGCCCAGTTTCCTTGGTAGCAATAATAATGGTCTGGCTATATTTATACAAACAGAATGTAGTATCAACAAATAATTATTTTTAATGCATTGTTTGTCAAAGATTAAAATAACTCCTGGCACATCTGTGAAAAGTGTTGAGTGCCCTCAAAGTCATACTTCAGAAAACATGGTAAAAAAGGTTTGCTTTCTGAAAACAAAGCAAGTCAATCCACCAATCCAAATTGACTTAATGGGAATGGAAAGCAGTAAACTAGAAGTGATACAGACAGTATAGAATAAAAGAGAAAAAATATTGTTGTTAAAGGAATCTAAAGGCAGCAACACAGTATCTATGGCTGCAATGAGAGGCAAAATATGATTAGATGGAAGTGCTTTTTACATGCTGGGATCTCCAGCTACAAGGGAATATGTGAGTTTGGATACACAGATATGGGTCTCAGAGAAGGATTCAAACAACACTATAAGCAGTTTTTCCTAAATGCTGTTCTGAGTGCAGTACTGTAACTAGCCAACGTGATGTCACCCTTGGGTAAATAAAAAAAATAAAATGGAAAGAAATGGAAATGTGGTTCAAGATGTTATATAGCACTAATAAGATCCTTGCTAGAATTTTATTTAAGTCACTATTTTAAGACACATGTGGAAGCAGTGAGGAGCATGAAAAAGAAGATGAAAAAATAATCCTTCCCAAAACAGGCTAAAGGATCTCAATCTATTTCATTTGCTGAAAGGGTGGATTTGATTACAGGGCTTGTGTTCTTACATCAAGAGAAAATATGAAGGTTTTCTTCCAATTCATTGGAAAAGGTTTAAAATTACCCAATGAGTTGAAAGCAGAAATCAGATCAGTCAGCACCACTTCACAGTGAGAGTAAGCAACAGAAACCTTACCAATTCTTAAAATGAAATTAGATAACCTTCTTTAAGGATCTGCCTTAAATATGACTTCTGGGAGACATCCTGAGCCCTGAGCTTGCAGGGGCCTGACTGCCTCCTTCCTTCTGACTTTGCTGTCAATGAAAAAATGAAAATGAGAATGACCCATTTACTCCTGTCATGGGTTGTAGCCAGAGCGGAGTAAGATCAGTATTGCTTTCAAAAGGTTCCTAATGCTTCCTGGTCAATATGAAGGTAATGGTTCTCATCATTGTCTTAATGACTTGTCATCAATAGCTATAATTAAATGCTCATATATATACATATGTACATATACTTACAAAATATATATGGATATATATATAGTACCAAAGGTGTCCCTGCCCATGGCAGGGGATTTGGAACTAGATGATCTTTAAGGTCCTTTCCAACCCAAACCATTCTATGATTCTGTGATTCTGTGATTCTATGAATGGGATCAAGTCTCTCCTTTTTTTCCACACTGCCAAATTTGGTCTATACCCTATGAAAACATGAAGTATTAGACTTAAAACTAAGAATCGGTGCTCCTGACATAGTGCGTAATTATACTGCACAAATGTATAATTATAAATGTTATGCACTCATGGAGGATAAATTTATCAATGGATATTAAACAAAGTGGTGTGAATATTGTATCTAATTCCAGAAAATATTAATTTGTGAGAACTGGGACAGTGGTCTGTGGAGATACTCACAGCTTTTACAGGCTAGATTTGTAGTTCAATGATGCCTTAGAAAGCCTTGGGCAGCCTAGAGAGGTAGCACGGGCAATCCAGCATTTCAGTAGCTCTGAAAGTGGCAAATGGTAGCTGCAAAGCTGATACCACCAGCAGAAGCAAAGAGGGAGAAATACAGCCTTCAGTTGCCAATTCCTGCAATTAGAAGCTTTCAAATAGAGACAGAGACACACAGATGTTTGCAGGATTGCAAAGCCAAAGAGGGTGGGCCCCCTCTTGGGTCCTTCTTTATTTGGAGAAGGGGAAAGGGGAGGACTGGGGCCAGACCCGGGGTGACCGGCCAATCAGACACTGCTGATGAATTTGAGTTACGTTTGTTTTTGCCCGCGCTTGGAACAAAGGAGTTCAGAGCACATGGCAGAGGCAAATGCTGGCTTGTCTCGGGGGGGGGGGAAGGGAAGCTCGGAGCAGGCAGCAACAGTGGTCCAAAACCAAAGATTTTATATATATGTATATATGTATGTATATATTTTGGGGTTTTTTACGAAAATCCTTGCCAAATATTCATTTGAACCAGAAGACTACATGAGGTGTTTCTGTGATCCAGGACAGTAGCCGTTCTGTCCTTAAACCTCTTATTTTAAGAGTATCCAGTTGACCACAAGGTTCAGGAATGATTATTTTCCTTCATAACACAAGTTGAATATGTATGCTCAGAAATTAATTTTTTTTCCCCCTTCCTTTAAAACATCAATGTTGGATGCAGCTGGAGATGCTTTGCCAGACTGAGTAGGCCAGTGCTTTGAGGGGGTATTGAGAATCCTCTGCTTTAAATTCTTGGCTGGTACATCTTAGCCAGCTAGTGAGGATTAAATATATCATGAGACTTGGGGACAGGGCTGGATTTTCCACAAGTCAGATTAGAAGGAGCCTTGGGATTTTTTTCAGGCTTTGTTATGGCTTGGAGTATGGATCATTTCTTACCTAGTCAATTCCTTGTTATTTTTGAAACCCAAGGAGGCACCTTGTTCTTTTCTATCCCCTACCTATGGCACTTAATAATTTAGTTTTTCATGGGCTGAAATTATGTAGTTAAACTCAAATTACTGGGCTTAGTACAAGGTAAATGGAAGAAAATTAATGTCTTATGCTACAGAGCTCAGTCTGAGCTGTCTAATCATTCCTTCTGGTATTAAACATCATACTTTGCCTTAGCAAATTAATTTGGTCTGAAAAGTCAAAAGTGGAAGGAATTTCAGAAGGATTGTGAAGAGTTTTCCTGCAAACTTTAAAACTGAGTGTTAATTTTTTGTTTCTATTTTGTGACTAACTCAGTTTGAAATCAAAACTTTTCTCTAATGTCTTCTGTAAATTTTTCTTTCAAATTTTCCATTTCATTAAATGTACCTGAACCTGTAGGTTCAGAATATATAATTCAATAATACCAACAGTGTGTTTTGAATGGGAGTTCATTTTGGGGTTAATTTGGGGCCATCAATGGTTGCTATCAATGGTTGAAGGAGAATTACCCATCTACTCCTGGGGCAGGTGGTGCCAATTTGGCCACTGCATCTAGTGGGACCAGGATAAGTTTTCTCATTGCTGTCTTTCTCTGCCATTATTTTGGTTATGAGGTCCTTGGATACCATAATATTAACTGTGCTGACTATGCCTACCCCATAAAGAAAACGTTGCTAGAGGAAATCCTTTGTTTTCAGGCTTGGTGATACATAGTGCCTGACTCCCCTAGAGCAGGTATCTTCTGGACCTGGTATATCTTCCCTGGGGACCTAGAATGATGTCTGTGTGAGGTGTGCTCAGCACGTGGGATGAGCTGAAGGACTCATCATTCTGGCAAAATGCTGGGGACCTTGCTTGAGATGTCCCCAGCTGGAATTCAAATTTCAGCTCAAGGGGAACAAATGGAGTTTCTTCTCTTTTTTTCCAAAAAATTCTGTGAGGTATTAAGAACCTTGTAATATCCCAATCTGGGACCAGCAATTGAGCAGAGGAATTAAGTTATTTAGTCATAGAGAAGCAGCCAGTGTTGACTGTTTCCCTGCTTGGATGGAAGGGACAAGTCCTTGGATGGAAGGGACAAGTCGCTGGGAAAGAAGCAGCATTCAGAGATAGCTCAGGTCATGTTCTGGGTTTTGTTTCTTCATCCCACATAAGAAGCTAAATATAACATGAGAAACTCAGTGATGGGCAGAATTTCTTGGCCCTCATAAAGAGCAGTAGCCATATCACAGTTTGTGAATATTGTCTTGATCCTGTGTCACAGTGGAGCACAAAGTGCCTTCACCCACCTTTGCTCTCACTTTCCATCAGGAAGGCAAGCACAGTTTGGGAAGTCAGCTCATTTGGTATCCATTGCTTGGTGGTGAATTTGAATTAAAGAACCAAAAATAAAGGGTAACGTGTTTTGGAAGGGGAAGGCTGGAGTTCAAGCTCTGGTGTATTTTTTTTACTAGAAAATTACAGTGGTTTTGCATAACGTTTAGCAAACTCAGTTCATTTTAGAATTGACTGAAGCAAGTTATACAGCACAATTGTAGTATAATAAATAAAAATCACAGTATCTGTTCTTGACAGGTATTATTTAAGGTAAAGGAGAATAAGATTAATTTTTTTAGTGTTGCCAAGGTTTTAAGTTCAATCACCAGTGTGCACACATAACAGATATTCAACAGATATAGCAAAAGTTAATTAAATTTAAGCATGTTATGATAGCTTGATTTCTCCCAGTAAGGACACATAGCCCTAAATGTATCTGAGAAAGGAACTTACAACTTCTTCAAGGGATTGGGAAACCAAAATGGCAGGTACAAGAATGCATGGCCTCCTATGGCAGCTGCATAAGAAAAATCTTACACAGAGTAAATGTTTGGTGAATGAACTACTTACTGTGTGCCATTTGGAAATATTTGTTTGGATTAGTAAATCACTTCCTGAGGAAATGGCTTAAAAGACAATTGGGCAAGATTAAACCTGCAGTAGAATTTAAGCAACTGAGTGTAAAGATGAATTGTCTAAACCACCTCCGTTGCTCTCTAATCCTGGGCACACTGAAAGAGCTGTAAAAAGCCCTGGTTTTGCCCATCGTGTGTGTGTGTGTATTTCTGACAGGACCTTCATGGTGCTTTGCCATCTCTTCCACTCCAGTGTCATCTTCCCTCCTGGAATAATTGTTTGAGCCGGCTGCCTTTTTTGAATGGGAAGAATTAGATTGCACAAAGTCACAATTACTCTTCTGCTTTTTGAACTCAGCAGTAGAAAAATCTGAGGAGAGAAACAAATGTAAAATTTCCCATTCCTGCAGAGCATAGGCACTTCCCTTTGCAAGTGAGCCACAGTATCAGCTGCCCTGCTGGTTCTGGGCTTCTCCCCAGCAGTCCTGAGCCCCAGAAGCAGACTGCAAAGTCTGAAACTACTCTTTATTCCACGTCTATGCTACTAGACCATGCTCCAGAACCCAGAAGAAGCTGCGTTCCCTCTTTAAAGAGGGGTACAAAATTGGAGAAAGAGACATAAAGCTCATTCGAATGTCGGAGTGAATATTTCTGAGTGTATAGGTGTACAGGGTAGTTTAACTCATAACCACTAACCTGTGCATTACTTTGGCAAGTCACATCACCCAGTCCAGGACCAAAGATGAAACCAAGCTGAGATATTAAATGGAAGCACCTTGTCTCCATAAGCTCATGCACCTCACATCTTGCCAAGGGAACTTGGTTACCTGAAGGAATTACTCAGAGAAGTCCAGGTCCTGTCCACAGCAGGATGGAGGTATGAAATAAGTAGGTGGGCTTAGTGCAACATCTAGTGGACAAGTGTCCACATCACAAAAAAACTTTGTGTTTCTGGCTGATTACTGAAGGAAAAATCGGCAAAGGACCAAGGGACCGTAGAGCAGAGCAAAATCCAATTTAGCTGTAAGAAGCATTGCTCTTCCTAATGAGGCACACTGGCTAATGAAAGGAACTCATCCTAATATCATCCATTTTACAAATGTGAAATATACAGATAGGGCACCTGAGGCAATGTAGATCGACTTAAGTCAAAGTGAATTAAATCACTGGTCATCACCATGAATTTAATCAAAAGCATGAAAACTTAAGTTAAACTGTGATTTTTTAAATTTTGTTTGCATTTTATGTCCTAAGGAATCTTTCTCAATGACTGGTCCAGTGACTTAATGTGATGCTGTGCAGACAGACAGTTTTTAAAGAAAACTTGATTTTCCTTATTTCCTAGAGAGAAGGATGCACTGAGAAGGGTGTGTGATACTCACACATCCACTGAATAAATTTAATCATTTATAAGATATTTTCTCTGTCTTAATGTTTGGATTTTTAAATTGCATTTGAATGTAACTGGTGGTTAATTATTTAGAGAGAGGATGAATTGAAAATCTGCTGGTGTTGGTGTGTAACAGAACAAAGAGGTAATCAGTGGTTTTTTGGGTTTTTTTTAACTAAGCAGCCAAGCACTTCACTTTCAATAATAAAAGTGTAGCTGAACTGAAGCAGATTTAGGACCTAGTCTTGGTAGGTACTTTTCATAGTCTCATGTTTTTAGGTACTTTAAAAAGCTGGTCATTTGTTCTTTAAATTTTAGTTATTGTAGCTCTCATATTCTCCTATTGTCTTTTATTTATAAGTTGGAAAAGGAGAACAGCTTGTTGGCTAATTAATTTCTGATTCATTTTCTCAGATTTCAGTGGATTAATTCACATGAGGAAAATATTCCTGTTGAATCTGATAATAAATAAAAACTCAAAGAAATGAAGGCAAATGCTTACTTACACAACAAAGGCAGAAATACTGGCCTTTGGAAAACATGTAAATATTTGCATTCAGTCTTTTGTAAAAAGTACAATAGAGGGTAATTTGACATATTTATGAAGATCAAGCTGTTGTAAAAAAAGCAGCAATTTCTCACTTTCAGCTGTGTCATTATGAGAAAAGGTAGCACTCCTTAACTCATTAAAATCTGGAAATTAATAACTGTTGCAATACACTTTCTTGTATCTTTAATTGGTTGTAGTAATTTTAGTAAGCCCAGACTTGGCATAAATTGTCACATGTCTGAATTTTAATGCTTTAATTTTTCAATATAAAATTTTTTTACATTTTAAATCTTAGCAGATCAGATTTTAAAAAGTTGTAGGGTTTAGGTTTTTAGTTTAAAAAGTTTAACAGCCCTGCTGAACACTGGGCTGCTATGGATCAGTGCTTCCTTTGCCCCATATGTTGTCCCTGGATGTAAAGCCTCTCCTCACCAGGGCCCCAAGCACACATCATCACCAGCTTCCCCCAGGCATGGGAATATACATTGGCTGGAAGAGGGAATTTGATGGTGGAGACTCCACGGAGGTTGAGTCCTGTTTTCTTTCCCTCCTCCTGTCACCTGTGAGCACCAGTGAGAGGTGTTCACTGGTTAACTGGGCACCTCCAGGGAATAGAGTGCCCTTGTGAGTGCTCAGCTCAGGGTGCCCCTCTCATTCCCTACCAACATGCTTTTGATTCTGTGGGACTTGTACCATTTTTCTTTTCTCATTTGTGCCTTTACCATGCCCCAGTGAGTTGGTTTTGTTCTTTCATCCTTTCTCTCCCAGGGAGTTCTTTATGGTGCAGTAGCAGTAGGACAGTTTGTTTACAGAGAGAGCATGTGACCATGGTTGCTTTCTATGATCTTCCTGATCTCTAAAAATCATCCTGAATTCCATTCTGTTTTTAACCCAGCTTCTTCTGGGTCATCCAAACTGTTGTTAAAATGCAGTGGTGTCCAAATCTCTGCATTTTATTACCTGAGACAAGGCCATGGTTGCCATAAACCTATGATAAAATGAATAGTCACGTGAGTGAGAAGTACCCATGGACAAAATTTATTGCAACTAGAATAAGACTTTTGACATGCCTCCTCTCATATCCAGGTTTTGGGACAGCTAGATAAGTAACAAACTAGTTGAATGATCAAACTTAGAGGGCAGTGGTTAGTGGGTCCCTCTCTACCTCAAGACTGATGGCAAGTGGATCACAAAAATCTATTCTGGGATTTTTCCTCTTTTTCAATTGGTCTTTATCAATGTCTGGGGATGAGGAGCATGTGCTCATCAGGTCAGCAAATGCCACAATGCAGGGAGAAGTTGACATGCTTAAAGGGAGGACTGCCATCCACACAGATCTGGGTGGTCTGGAGAATAAGGCCAACACAAACTTCATTAAATTCAACATGTATAAACAGGAGCAGAGCCAGGCTATCCAGGGAAGTGATTGCTTTCCTCTTCTCAAAGCTTGTTAAACCCCATGCACCTTCCAGCACAAAGAAGATGTTTAAGTACAAGCAAGTTTAGGAGATGCTCACCAAGATGGTCAGAACTGGAGCACTTTCCCTTTGAGAGAAGACAAAGAGCAAGCATCATTCAGCCTTTGAAGGAATGGCTTCAAGGGGAAATAATCACTGACCTGAATGGCACATGGTAGAAGGATGAGAGGTAATTGTCAGATTGAAACAAGAAAGGTTCAGAATGGACTTAGGGGACATGACTCATTGTGCAACAGCCCAGCAGCTGGTCAGGTTTCCCAGAGAGGCAGTGCAGTCTCCATCCTTGGAATCTTTCCGGACTTAACTGAAAAAAGCCCTGAGCAACCTCTTCTGCTTTCATAGTTGATCCCGCTTTGAGGGGAAGTTTGGACCAGGGGCTGCCTGAGTTCCTTTCCAACATGAATTATCCTGAGATCCTGTGATCTACATTTTTTCTCATTAAATAATGCATGCCATAGAACATTCCTTGCTCCGAGTAAAAACACCCCAGTCTTCTGTCTTCCTTTCTGTACAAAAAAAGAAACATTTTTGGAACTGTCAGATTTTCTCATGGTATGAGAAATGTGTCTGCACTGAAAAATGGCAATATATTCCTTTGTGCAAGATAGCTGTAAGGAACCTCTACAGAAACACCTAGTATCAGGAACGGTCAGTTCATAACTATGTTCCTCTGTCTCAAGATATTTTTCAGGTTATCTTTCATTAGCACAGAGTAGTGGAAGTTAAAATTAACCCTCCTTTGGTTATAGGATGTTACTAACCCATCTAATTGCAGAGAAATGCTTTAAAATATGACTCATGTGCATCCTGAGATCTCAAATAAGAGGGACTGATTATGGATAGAGTTTCCACTTCTGCTTAAACTCCCCTCTAAGGTCAAGTTTCAACTTGTTGATACCACTGCATCGAAACCTGCCCAAGAGCAGTTGGTGGAAGACTCCAGATGGGAGTTTCTGGCTGTGATAATCATAATGGATCAGCAGCCACAGTAGTAGATATAATTCTCCCACAGCTCCTGAATCCTGTTCAGCTTCTCCTCTTTATGTTCCTGTGCCAAGATCTGAGACAAGCTTCATGATATTCTGGCAGGGATGGGATGTGCCAGCAGAGAGGGAAGAGAAGACTGCCTGGGACATGGAGGGATAGGTACAGGTGGCAGGAAGGAACAGCTGACAGAGCCTCAGGATGTCAACCTACACTCACGTGACTGCACCATCACCTGCAGCTACAGAAGCCCTGCAAATATTTCTCTTAATTTAAAGACAGCTCAGATTCACAGATGTAAAGACCTCCCAGACAAATGTTATCCAAATATAGGACATGAAGTGGTGGGGAACCCTAGGGGTAACCAGTTCATCCTAGAAAAGAAATTTTTACCAGTAGCCAGAAATCCCATATGGATGTTAGAGAGAGGTTCAGCTGTGGTTTGCCATTCTGCCTTGGTGGTGAGGCAGTTTCCTACCTTCTGACTCTTGTCTGCTCTCCAGCATGTGCGTGGCTCAGCCTGGCAACTCCAATTTAGAGAATAGCACCCTTTAAAGTTAGACAGCACTTAATTTCAATCTGGCATTCATATGTGGAATATTAACACAAATACTTCCCATTAAAATCAAGTGTAGCTGTGTTTGTCTCTGGTACATTAGTGGAGGATTTGACCACGTGAGCCTCCTTAAACTCTGAGGAGCTGCATAAGTGCCTCTTTTTGATATTTATTCTCATGTGCTAAAGTGTTTAAATCTGTTGTTACACATAGGGATGCAGTGAGGAAATAAAACTGAAGCCATATATTGATGTTATCACTAGCAATATTCTTCAAAGAATATAAAAGCATCTTTTTGTGAGGCACATAGGCAAGCATATAAATTGTGTACTAATATTTCAACAATTTCTTTATTACTTCTGTGCCACAACTATAAAATAACTTGTATATCAGACTGACGCCAGAAACGAGCACAATTTCAGGTAAACAGCTGTCTAAGTACTCTTCCAGGAAATTTATGTAACTTTAGCTCCTTCCTATGGCTGAAAATGCAATGGTCTAAAACAGACACCACTGTTGCATATACTTAGAAAAAAAGGTATAATTATTGGTTGTGGCTGGCATTTTATCTTATTCAGAAAAGTGGTTTCCTATTAAAATAATAGAATTCCAGCATTTCGCTATTCTGTTAATCATCCAGAGTAAAACAAGACAGTATTTATATTCACAGCTGAATTAATTGCTTTCTTTAAACACTGTAATTTTCAATAATACCTGAAGATGAGTTACTTAAATTTTAATTAATATATAGATAAATATATATTTCTTTCACCTCTCCAGAACAATTTTCAGTGGTCTGACTTTGATTACTAAGCCTTTGGGGTGGTATTTTCATCTCATGCAGTATAGTACGAATTTAAATTGCAGCAATCATTAAATAACAGACAGAGATAATGTGATTGAGAGTCTAACATAGGCTGGATGTACATTTGAGAAATATAGGAAAATTCATATGTTAGGAAGTGGCAGGAATAACCTGAGGGAGGTGTTTATGAGAGGACAAAGATCTTTAAAATGATAAGGCTGAAACAGAGGTAATAATAACAAAAGCTAAAGACCACAGTCATGCGCATTCATCTACCTATTTGAACTCATGGTCAAGTGACGTCACATGTCTGTTGAGCATGTGATTGACCGTGCCTGTGCTCTTTTCCTGTGGAAAATATGAGGCAATGCAATTTAATTTCATTTCCAGTAAAGAGGAGTTTGCCATAGATTAAGAGTAAACATATGGAAACAATTCATTATATTCATTTGAGACAAAATCAGTTGCTAAATTAAGGTAATTTGTCAATCAACCTGACCCTTGAGTGTTTTCAGACTTAAAACTTGAAAGCAGTCACAACAGGGTACTTTGGCAAGCTACCTTTGCTGAAGAGGACGCTGGGTGTTTGAATGTCCCAGAACAAGACAGGAGTCAAGTCAGAGAAGCACAGAATCACAGAATCATAGAATAGGATGGGTTGGAAGGAACTTTTAAATGCCATCTAGTCCTGTGATGTTCGGGGACACCTCCAACTAGACCTGGCTGTTCAGAGCCCTGTCCACCTTAACCTTGAATGTTTCCAGGGACAGGGCATCTACTATCTCTCTGAAGAACCTGTGCCAGTTTTACTGCTCTCTGTAAAAATCTTTTTACATCTAATCTAAACTGTGGCTCCTTTAGTTTAAAACCATTACCCTTCGTGCTATGTCCTTCTGAGCAAAGGATTAGTGATAAACAGCATTCTCTAAACCTGGAGATTCTGGGTGCCACTTCTCAGCCACCTCCTAGGACTTGTTTGCAATTCCTTCTTATGTATGAGGACCCATTTTGGTGAAAATCCAGTGTCAGTCTCTCCATGCTTCCATGTCAGTCTCTTTAGCTCCCCAGTTCTTTCAAAGGGCCTCATCCTCTTGCTGTACTTGTTGCATAATGTAAATTCACTCTTGGACTGGCTTTTGAAAGAAACATTCTGGGGCATATCCATGACACAAGAAATGCTAGAGAAGGAAGTGCACATTCTGGAAATCGTCCAGCACAATCCCAGGATGTTTAGTATCCTCAGACACACACAGATGAAACATGGATTTCTAGTGTCATGAAAACCCAAGATCAAGTGCTGTGAACTGTGGATGTGGGCCTGAGTGAGTTGCAGGGCAAGAGCCTTGAGCAGTTTTCAGTATGAGATATGCTGAATTTCTTGGCCTGAGTTGGATGCAGTCAGACATAAATTTTTTGTAAGGGTCTAGAGCATGTCTAGAAATCATAAACTTAACCACAATCTTTTTTCATTATCTAGACAGTGAGTCTCACCGTGATTTAATTACTTAAGAATTTATCTGGACTCTTTAATTTCTACCTAGAGCCGGTGTCTAGGCCAATACCTGGTAGCAAAAAGTGGTGACCATATCTATAATTCAGAAATATCTTAAGAACCTTCTGGGTGACCACAAGTCCAACAGTTTCTTTGGTGATTTTTTTTCTCAATTGTAGAATGTTTCCTTCACAATCATTCCTTAAATGACTTTCATAGTCACCTATTCCATAACAATACATTAAACACAGGAAAAGAGGACATAAAATTTTCTCATTATTCCCATAAAGGAATAATTTACTTAACTGAAAAAAATGTAGCTGACACTCTAAGTAATGCTATTCTTGAGAATCAACCCTAATCTCCACTATGAAGCTATAAATGGGTGCTAAAGGCTAAGTAGATTATCCTAGGAAAGTCTCCTTGAAAGTCATTTAACAGCTAATCATATGTTAAGGTCAAACACTTCCAGTTTCTTTTGGGAGAGAAGTAGGCATCCCGCCTGATTTTCCTATTCTGAAACAATTTTAGGAGTATATCCAAATTCAAGGATTCTACAAATGCCCTCTGAGAAATACCTTTTCTCTGACATTTTTCCTGATTTTGATTTTATCTCAATTTGATTTGGCCAATATCTACCCCTAGACAACAGAAGCCTCACATATTTGGGAGAAGTAGGGTACATTGCTTTCTTTTTGTTTGGCTTACATAAAAGCCTGACTATGGCACCTACACTGCCCTAAAATAATTTTGCAACATGGTTAAGGGGGAAAGAGCACAGAGCTTTGAGACATACAAGTGGACTCTGTTCAGTCTCCAGTTCAGTCCATCTTCATTTCTTTGGTCTCTTTAAGCTCTATACTAAAGATCATCTGAACAACATTTACTGCACTTCAGTGTGAAGAGAACCTAGGATAACCATCCTGAAAGTTTTAAGCAGTTCTGTGAGGGAAGTCTGCAGTCGGAGGAAGTGATTTGGGCAGTCATAGAGGCGTGGCTGGCACAACCTGTTTTCCATTTTAACTCACTTTTCCACACTCTGTAGTCATGCCTTAGGGGAATCATATTTCAAAACGAGAAGCTGAACACTATAACAGGGTGTGATTGCATCATGATATGTCTTGAAACCTATATTTTTTCTTTTCGTGAATGAAAGCGCTTTCCTTCCAGAGTGGAAAGGAGCACATGAATGTAGGCAAGATGATGACTCACAGCTGTAAAATCTCTCACATGCATAACATTCATGAGCATGAAGGCCTGACTGCAGTCAGCATGTGGCTGCAGTTCTTGTAGGTGTGTACAAGCCAGCTGGGGCACTGAAAGTGCTTTTTCCGAGGCAGCCCGATGATGAGCACAGGCTGCAAAACCTGCTCAAGCAGCAGTGCAAGGCTTTGGGTGGCCAGCCTTTACTGGGTGATGGCTACCATGTCTATATTGCTTTGGCTTAAGCTAGCTTGTCTCCCCAGCTGGTACCATTTTTTTTTTTTTTTTTTTTTATTTGCACTGTTATCCTGACTGGGACAGCTATATTTTCTAAGGTTTTGTTAAAAGACATATTTGAGAAGTATGTTGGTCCTAACAATACACAAGTAAGAGGTAAAAGAGAGATTATGACTTTGAAGAGCTGTGAAGTGGAGCAAAGGGGAAGGGGAAAGAATGGGAGAAGAAGGATACCACTTCATTCCTTTTAACAGCAAATCACTCAATTCTTCACCCATTTTCCAGATGAAGGAAGGAAGTAGGTAGTTTTCACATTATAGGAAGCTTTTAAAATGACATATTTAATCAACAGAGTGACCTTAGAAATCTGAAAAGTAAGAGTGGCATCCTCTGTCTTTGCTGAGGTGGAGGAAGGAGCTGGAAGAGCCTGCCAGGGTTAATGAGGATCAAACAAGCCATTCCAGACAGATGGATTGTTGTGTAAGACCACATTAAACCACACGGACTCTCCTGTCACACCGTGAGCTGGTCAAGGCAACAATGCTTGCTTATGTATTTGTTTATTTATTCAATTTACAAGAGACTTTGGTCAGCACACTCCCTTAGGGCATGTATAATAAAAACAGTACATCAATTAAATAGGGATGCTTACAGCATTGACAGAGTGCCTAACGAAGGACTTTGAATTCCTTCAGGCCTGTCCCTTTGGGGAATACTCAGCTTGTAGCTCTCACACATCTGGAAGGTTTGGAGGAAAAAACAGACTGCCTGAATACATGGATGTACCTCAAAACACAGTTTGAAGGACAACAGGAGCTGCAGCTGTTATCTTATAGCTGTAAGGGAAGACAATTTTCCAGTTTGGAGCCCTACATGAGAGAAACTTGAGATTTTTAAAGCTATTTATGTACTACAATCAAAAGCAGGCCCTAGTGGGTGTTCCTACTTCCCCTGTTTTTTAATTTTAATTTCAAACTTGTTCAGCCTACAAGGGAAAATCCCACAAGGTACCAGAATGCATCTATCTAACTAAAAATCTGGGCCTTGGTAGAGTACTGATACAGCATCAACAACCTGGCAGAGGGGCAGCCTCTGAGATCTCTTTTATAGCTCTTTGGTCAAGCACACTTAAAGGTAAAAATGTGATGCTTATTAAGGATCTGCCATAGAACAAAAATAAGCCCTGAAGAAAATAAAGAGCAAACCAACAAACATCTTGTACCACCCAGTTAACATCAGCTCCCAGCCATGTGGCATGTCCCACAGGTGTCCCTGCTTCCTACCTGTGTTCCTCATTTCTCATTTTGTAGAGTTAGGGTGGCCAGTGGCCATGGAAGGAGAAACTCAGGACGACTGTTCTGTTCTCCTAATGGCAGTTTTTGTAGGGTGGTGATGGGGGGTTTTTGTAGGGTGGTGATCCTGTTCCACAGGGTGTCCCATCTTGTCCTTCAGGTCATGCAGACTAAGTGGTCCTGGACAAGAAAAGTTTTATTTTCCTTTTCAAAAGCTGACTGTCTGCCAAACAGGTCCACAGGAATCCATGAGGAAGTCACAGCCTGTCTAGATGCATAAAAAGAAGCAGAGAGACAAAATCTGATTAAATCTGACTTTAGACTTTTCTTCTCAGATATCTTTAGTCATAAAAGCCACCATTATCCTAAGGGTTAGTGATCTGGTGTGCCTGCTTTTTAGCATTTCCAACCTGAAATACCCCTGAGGTTGGCTTTTAAAAACAGATGTTCACTCTTATTTACAAGCACATTACAGATGTTCTGCATTGTCAGAGTCAGACAAATGTGTAAATGCACCAACAAAACCAGGCCAAAAGACTTTTAGTCCAGGCACCCTAAAATCATGGGCTACTTCTGCATCAGGTGACATTAGCTCAGCTTATTTTCTGCACCTGTAAATCTTGACAGGTGATGTTTAATTGCTGAAAGGGTGTTTGCAAAGATCAATTAGCTAATGCCCATAAAGCACTCTGCAGACATCCAGCACAATCATTGCTGGGGCATGGCATTCCTCTTCCTTGCCATGCTCAGTGGGAGCACTGTTGCTTTAAAAAGGGAGCTTGTCCAAGCTCTCCTCCTCCACTGGATCTAAGATGGATGCTCCTGCTGCAGCACAGCCTGTGAGCAGACTTTGCCCAGCCTGCTTTTTTTGTTTTTCCTGGAAGCTTGCTCCAGACAAGTCAGCTGCACTGCAGACTGAGCAGAAGCAGGAGGGCAGCTCTCCCCAGGTAAGCTACTACTGCCCCAAAGCTGCTCCTTCCCACACCTGGACGGGGCAGCACCATGGATGCTGCCATTCCTGAGAATTATGGTCTTCTCCGTCTGTCTCTCTGGCTGACTCACAACAGCACTCAGCCAGGCAAGAGTCAAACTGCCCTAGGCCTGGGCTCTCTTTCACTCCTTTCCTGGCTGACTGGCGTGAATTTAGTTATGAGGAGGACAGGGAGACTCCTGTTCCACAACCAAAGCTGAGCTTGTGCCTGTTCCTTTGTGTTAGCGTCACCTCTGTGGAGGCAACTCTGAATGACGTGGGAGCTGCTTGTGGTACCACGGTTCTGGGGCCATGCTGTGGCTGGCAGCAGCCCCTTCAGCCCGTGCTGGCTGAGGAGATGGTCTTCAGTCACCACACAGAGCTGGGGGCTGGCTCAGGAGGGTTCTGCAGGTTCTTGTAGGCCTGCAGTCACTGGGAGCAGTTTAAGCTCTGTTGGCTCCTTTCCCTCAAGAAACGCATTGATTTTCCACTGAGCTCCTCATCTGTGAAGCATTAAAAATGTCATCTGTAGAGGACTGCAAACTGGGCCCTCCAATAACCCTCTTAAAGTTTGTCTTTATTTCACCTTATTAGTCCCATGGACACTTTAGAGGACAAATTTCCTCTGTATAATATCATTTTGGGAAGATCTTTCCTTTCTTCTTCCCCAGGGAGGTAGAGCACTGGAGGTAGGAGGCATTCCCAACCAACAGAGAGTTGGAAGTGTGCTTTTCCTTGATGTCTTCCATTTACAGAAGTGTTCCCTTTGGCCAACAGTGACAGACTCTTGTACCCCTTACTCCCAGGGACAGAGAGTGCTTGGGTGGTGCTGTCAGGGTGAAAAGTCCCTGCCCTGGCTTTTAAAGGCATTCTAAAAAGAGAAAGATGTTGTAAAGGGCCAGTGGTCAGTGCTGACCAGGAAGGATTGTTGTCACTAGCCCTGTGCTTCTCCCTGGACATGCCCCAGCAAAGAGGGTCAAGCCAGAACTGTGAGCACCAAGGGAGCTATGTGACTGAGAGTGCCTGGTCCAGAAGCTCCCATGAATGAGAGAATTGATAGAATTCCCAGGCAACCCAGAGTTAAACTTGCTTCTCCTCCATCTGTTTTTTGTGACTGTCAAGGCTTTGCATCTTGTATTTAAAGCCATGGCAATGGGCATCAGCCCATGGAGGCAGAGAGGAGCTGTTATCTGTGCCATAGACAAAAGTAACACCCTTCCGGCTTTCACTGGGTAATCTTTTCTTTTCCTGCTGTGAAAACTGGTCAGGTTGCAGACAAAGACACACAGGAACTGTTGAGAGACAAAAAAATCTTTCAGAAATATTTTCCTTCCACCAGGTGGCACCTTTGTGTGGGTTGGAGTCAAGGGCATGTCTCCCTCCAAAAAGACGACTGTGGGCGTTGATGGCTTTTTTTCCTTGTTGATGGTGGTTGTTTCCCAGATGTGGGGTGGCTGTATTTGACAGAGGGATCTGAAATCTCTGTTCCCCAAATTACACCTGAGGGGATCCTGTGTGTCCACTGTGTCCAGAGACAAGATCCATAGTCTGTTCTTAGCATGGTGAGGTTAGAAATGCCAGCAGAGAGCCAAAGTAGGTGCTGTCATACAGATGGTTTTGCTACAATTTTGGTGGAAAACTTGATGTAGAATTTAGCTGTGACTACAATTGCATCTCTTATTTGTGAGTTTTTCTTGGGTTCGGGTTTTTTTTTTTTTGTTTTTTTTTCATGGAATGAGAATTTCATAGCTGAAAAACCATTAAAATGCTAAAAGCTGTGAGGATAGTGGCATTTGCCAGAAATGAGCACAGAATTTCCTGTTACAAGAATCTGAAGAAAATCACTGACAATCTTTCTGACTGCTGAGAAAATGCTCACTTTTAATGGCAACTGGGAAGATGGATGAATTTATATATAGAAAAAAATTGTGAAAAACAAAAAAATTCAAAATTCAAACGTTTGGTAATCAGAACTTCCTGCTCTATATGTCAGGGAGAATTTCTGAGCAAAATAAAAACCTCACAGGGGAATCCAAAGGTGTTCTCCTGCTTCTAGCACATGTGGTGACAGCCTGGGTTCAACTCTGACATGGAATATGTGTCTGCTTCTTGCGGCCAGGATGCCTGCACCCTTAGCCAGAGCAAATCTTGAGCACAATAATAAGGAGCAAGTAATGTAAGACTTTATAGTATAGGACTTAGATTTAGGCTTGGTCCACTTATTATTTATTTATTTATTTATTCATGCCTGCAATTCTAGCTGAGTTGAATGATATTTTACAATCAGAATAACAGAATTTTTTCAAAATGCAAGTAATGTGGAAAATTCATTTCTCCAAAGTGCCAAAAAAGCCTGACCTTATAATGAATTCTGATGTATCATCGGTTTTATTTTTACTTCTGCTTTCATCAAGCACTTTTCCTTTATGCTTATTGTTTCTCTCTAAATAGTTGTACCATATGACACAAGAAATAAAGACTGGGTTCTGGTGGTTCCTCTCTGAGGCTGCCAGCAGCAGTCTGAATGTCTCAGCACAAGAGATGGTTGTAGAGGCACTGGTTTTCCACTACAAGCCAGTTATGGGAACCACATTTGAAAATTAATCCAGGCCCTTACAAAATACTTCCAGGAAATGGTCAAGGTAATAGTAATTTTACTTGTGGGGGTTTTTTTTTTGGGTTGTTCATTTGGTTTTGATTTTGTGATTTTTTTTTTTTCTCCTAACTTTTATTTAAATCATGAAAGGACTTCACATGTGGCTCTTAAAAGTTAGATTCCTTGCTTGCCTTCAGCTGGGTATAGTCCCTATCAACTTCCCATCTATATGGGCCATTAATGATTACCAACATTTTAATTCTGTCTGATCCAAAGGCAGTACATGTATCTCCTCAGAAACCAGAGACATATTTCTTGAAACTGGATTTCCCCTTTGAAACTCTTTTTGGCAACGTAATGCTCTGTGCTCCAGCTAGCCAAAACCCAAGAAGAATTGCTTCCAAGTAATTTTTATTAAAGTCCATACCCTGAACACACCAGAAACTGTCAGAGGAATGGCACGTGTAAAGCTCAACATGAATAAAAGCAATAACATGAAGTACAAATATGAAGTGTTGCATGTAGTAAGGGATATCCAATTGCATGAATACCAAATGCGCATTGATTAGCCAGGAAGTAGGGAAGGGTGGAATTGTGTAAAAATGAATCCCAGAGTGAGTCTTAGTGAAAAAATGAAAGGCTGTTGCAAAGCTAATGTAAAAATCTTGGACTGTATTTAGAGAATTACTGTAAGTGAGAGATGGGAGGAATTATTCTGCAGGGCAGTGTCACTGTTTGGATGCACACTTTGAGAGGAATGGAGATATTTTAGAGGAAAACACCAAGGACAAGAAGGGGTTTATAGTGTATGAGCAATGGTGAAGTTTGAAAGAATTAAGTAGAACAAGTTGGAATAATAAATGATCATCTTCAAATATATAAAAGCTGTTTTTATAAGAATGACGGAGTTCTATTGGGCTACAACTTTTCATAGTGGAAAAGTGACCAGTTAGAGAGAATGTACAACTGTTTTATAAAGTCATGAGTGGCATGGAGAGGATGAATAGAAGCTAACTGTTCCTTGTTCCTTCCATAGCAACATTTTGAGAAAGCTGATAAAAATATCAGGGCCAAGATTCAGAATTAAAAAAAAAAAAGGTAGAATTGGAAGGCCAGAAAAACTTCTCATCAATGGATGCTGTGGAAGTAGAATGGATTCAAGGGGAGAGAGGAAAACAAGTGGAAAATTCCTACTGCTTCTTACTGAGGGAGTCTCACTTGCACACAGGATGTGCATGCAGAGCTGGTGACCACATGGAGAGGACTGTGGCCAGGCTGATGCCTCCACTCAATGCATACAGCAAAGATGTCTGTGGTGCAATAAACTTCAGTACACATTGACAAACAGAGCTGGCCAGTTTAGCGCTAGCAGCAGGGTATCAACACAAAATTCCATGTAGACTAACCCCTCTTTTGTCCCAGCAGCCTGGGTAAATGCTGCAGCTCTTAGTCATTGGTGAGCTCTAGCATGTGGTGGCTAAACTGTTCATTTCAAGCTTTTTCAGATGCATGTGTGTTACATTATAAACACTTGAAAAAATCAGTAGGTCTACATAGTGACATTAAAGTAAGGCATATATTTTCTAAATATTCTGTGTGCATGTTTCTGCTCTGTGCCAGCAGGATTAGGCCTTTATTTTTCTTTAATTTGTCACAGAAAACCTTAAAAATGCTAATACAAGATATAAATAGGAATCTTCAGATAAGTAGAGCTGTTTTGTATCTGTTGAGGACTGGCAGCAATATGCTTCCTTTTTTCTTTCAAGCTGATATTTAATTAGTGTTTTTTCTTCCCCTCTCATATTTTTGTTATAAATTTATACCTGGCTGGAGATGTTCTTAAAAAAATTATATGTGGTTGGTGACTTTGTAGATGATTTAACAGAAATTATTTTCATAAATAATTCAGACAGTTTTTCACTAGTTACAAATGTAGAACTATGCTAGGAATGTGGCACTTCAGACTGTGTAAACACTTATAAACACGAGTACTTTTTGTAAGGTATTCCCATTAACTTAAAAATCATTGTTACAGGATGGCATATTTAGAGATATGGGCATTTAATTGGAAGGCATTACCTCTATTTCCAGGTGGGGAGATTGAATTATGTATTTCCCAAGCTGCCTACCACATCTGAATTCTTGATGCATAGGTTTTTTCCAGAGCATGCCTCCATGCTCCGATTGCAAGGTGCTTGAGGAGAACTTTCTGTCTCCATGTCCCTGTCATCTCTAGGTGAAGCAAACCAGGTCTCCACCAGCAGGGTCTGCTGTTGGCAGGAGCCAACTGGCAATTCATCCCTGTCTCCATACAGTGATTAGTGAAAATCAGCTGTCACAAGCCACCGTGTGAGATGGAGCAGCTGCTGCTCATGACAGTGGAATAGGTGGGTCCCAGCAGTCCCAATGACATCTCATAGAAGTAGCAAATCTGTCTCTACACAGCTGTCCCTGGAGCTTTCTGTTCCATCTCCACCCCAGTGGCCCTATTCATCTCCTCCTCATGGCAGGACCGGCCCAGACCTTATCTGGTCCTTGAGCCTCTGGACACACAAAAAATAGTTGCTTTATGCTCATTTCTAAAAGTGTGCATGAAAAGTCAGTCTCATATTACCCCTTGGAACCAGTTCAAGCACAGTTTTGCATGAGGTGTAGAAAGAGCACAAATTAGCAGCTCCTGAGCTGGTATCTGATGATTGTGGGGTCATTCCTGGGCAGACTTCCATGATATGTGCTCACAGCCCGGACGGTGGGACTGTGTCCTGGGCTGCATCAAGGGAAGTGTGACCAGCAGGCCGAGGAAGGTGATTCTCCCCAGCTACTCTACTATGGTGAGATGCCACCTGGAGTGCTGCATCCAGCTCTGGGGTTCCCAGAGAAGGAAAGGCTTGGACCCGTTGGAGTGAGTGCAGGGGAGGGCTACAAAAGTTATCAGAGGACTGGGATGTCTCTCCTGTGAGGAAAGGCTGAGAGTTTGGATTATCCAGCCTGGAGAAGAGAAGGCTCTCTGGAGATCTTACTGCTGCTTTTCAGTACTTTAAAGTGGCCTATGAGAAAGGTGGGGACAGAATTCTTACCAGGGCCTGTTAGGATAGAACAAGGGATAATGGTTTGAAACTAAAAGAGACTCGATTAGATATAAGGAAGATTTTTTTTTTTCCCAATGAGGGTGCTGAAACATGGGCATGGGTTGCCCAGAGAGGCAATGGATGCTCCATCCTTGGAAACATCCAGCGCCAGGTTGGACAGGGCTTTGAGCAACCTGATCTAGTTGAAAATGTCCCTGCTAATTGCAAGAGAGCTGTACTACATGGCCTTTAAAAGTTGCTTCCAACCCAAACCATTCTATGATTGCTGTTCCAAACGGAGATAGATTTTTCAAGCAAACTAATCCCAGGCATCTGATACTCACCAACAGACAAACATCAGTAAAATAAAGGCTTGACATCCTCACTGTATACCCCAAAGTGACCAGCTCATAAAAAGTGTAGACGTAGCTGAGGTTGCTGAAATGCTCTAAGTAGAGCCTCTCCAAAGACAGAACAGCTGTAAAAGCTTTGGTTTAGACTAGAGGTGTGAGACTGTTTTGTTCTTAAGGACTGTGTGAGACAATTGTGTGCAATCATTTCTATTTTGATGGGGGATCTTTCAAGTTTGTTTTATATTTATGTTCTCTGGTTCTCTTTGCTGGTGGTGCAACAAGCCTTTTTGCTTTGTCTTTTATCTGATTCTTTGAGACGACAACTTCTCTTTAATCACTGTCAGAGACAGGTTCAGTTTTTAAGAGGTTTGATTAGTATTCAGGGACTTCAGAGAACAGCAACAAAGAAGACAGTTTTGAATTCTAACATAAGATTAGAAGAGAGTTAATGGTCCTATACCTTGGGCAAGGGTTTATAGATTATTGTGATCTCCTGGTATCTAATAGATGATGTAAAGGTTAGTGGAATTTTTAATGGTATAGCAATGGAACAAAAAAGTTGAGTAGTGAAAACAGGGAAGGGGAAGTGCATAAATCTGTACTATAGTACCAAAAATTAAGCAGTCTTGTCAACAGAAACAGCAGAGAATTGAGGAGTCCTAAAATTAAACACCCTAAGATAGTCAAAGGTGAATACCTAAAAATTCTTTGTGACTCTCCAGGTCTTTTATTTTTACTTATATTGGTCTTCTTGTTTCTCACATGATGTGTCAGATGCAAAGCTAAGCATTGCTATTTGAAACAGCTCCAGTACAGGAGGAGATATATACACATTAAGTGAGGAAGTACCATGCAAACATGGTCATAATACTTTCTGAAATGCGACTCAGTTGCTCCAAGTTAAATCATCCATTTCCACAAAATGGTGCACTATGAAGAGCAGACAGACATCTTTGGGAAACCTGGAGCTGAAAGGTTGGCAGCTTCCAGAGAGGCTGGTAGAGGAGGAGAAATCTTATCAGACAGTGACTGTGAGCAAGTAGCTGGATCAATGAACTCAAGTCCAAAGAAGGCTGGGGGGCTCAAAAAACTGATCTGTGGACTCTTCTTCATACGGTGGCACCCACCCAGTATGTTCTTCTGTGTATCCTCTTAGCATAAAAATGTGGACATAGGTTTTCCAAGAATCCTTGCTCCTGCAGTATGACTGTGATTTAAATGTGTGTGTGATGAGTGCTGTTGTGAAAAAAAAAAAAAAAAAGATCTCTAAGCAAATATTTTCTTATGGCATTTTTCTATATGTGATTGTCACTTAATTGAAATAAATGTCTTGGCCAATTGTGACATGAGTTATTAATCAGATCTGTCACTGGAATAAATCTTCCTTTTCTGAGATTTTTCCCAAATGACTGTGTGTCAGGTAACTGTTTTTCACTTGAAAGCAACGATCAGCCGAAATGTGAAGGGATGAATTTTGTGCTTTGCAAAATACTTGGGTGCTTGCTGTTTGGTGCATCTTGACACTGGAATGAAATCACAGGTGAAATCTGTTCTGGTTGAAAATCTGCAATAGTGGCAGGGGAAGAAATGCAAATTTTAATGAACAGATATGTCTTCCCTTTTGAAGGCATGAGCCAGCTGAATGCAGTAAGATTGAAATGGTCCAAGAGGCTAACTGGCTGATTGTCTTCCCCTTCTTTGAAATCTGAATTTGGAAATAAATGCAGGTGATTTTAATTAGGCCATATGCATATTAATCAGAAATCACATTTGTGTGATCGAGTCCAGTTTTCAATCAGGGCATCGTGTTTAAAACATTGAAAAGTACAGATGTGATGCATTCTTCTCTTAGAAATGCTAATGATTAGTACAGATTGGGAATTACTGATCACTGAAATTTCTAAGATGGGTGGCTATTAGAACAGCCAAAATAGTTTAATAGCACAGTTTTCTGGCATTTTATAGTAGTGTCTCCTAAAAATATTGCCATGCCACCCCCATCCCAAATTAATGCTTCCAAGGCCAGTGATGTAGTGTGCTCACACCTTAAGGTTGCACTGTGATTCATGTTTTAATGATAGTGGCTGCTGGCTGTAACTATGGAATGTATTGTCATGGAAACTACGCTTTTCTATATTTACACCAGTGCTGGTTATGCGAGAGACAGTACTTGAAAGAAAAATCTGTATAATATATAGCTTAATAACAAGACAGGCAAGCTAGGAATAAACAGATCAAAGATTCAGCGATGTTACAGCTGCTGTTTGTCACCACAGTACATTTCTAAACAGGCTCAGTCGCTGTTCCAGAGAAGTGCTGCTGTGATGTCACTTTGTGCCCATGGGTCACACAAACTTAGGTTATTGAACAGCTGAGTGATGGGCATCCATGAGTGAACTCCCATGGCACGTGGGCTCATGTCCAGGCTGATCGGGGGGAAAAGTATCAGCTGAGTGAATCGAGGACACTGGTTTGTAAGGGCTTGTTATTTGCAAAAAAGAAATTGTCAGAAATGGACCTGGGTTGTAACTCTAACTGTGGAGCAGCTCTATCTGCTACTTCCATCTAGAAGCTACTGTAATTTTACTGAGTTTGGGCTCTTGTGCCCAAGTGCTAAGAGTGCTAAGTTAAAAAATAGAGTGAGGAAGAATAATCATAAAACATTATTCCAAGATGAAATTTAACTGCACGCAAAATTTGGATAAAAATGAAGTTATTGTATGGTGCAAGAGTAAGAACAAAGCTGTTTAAGAAATTGGTTCTTTTATAGTTTTGAACTTTGCAAGGGTAAGTTATACTGAAGAAATTCTACTTAAAGTATAGCTATATGCATATATGCCACACACACGCACATGTAGCTATACTTATATAAACACGAAATCTTAATAGAAGAGGTTGCCTAAGTTGGGGTCTGCAATCTCAGGCAGCTTTTTTAAAAAAATTCTGTGCTATTCATCCTCTGTACTGCTTGATCTGGCTTCACACCGAGACCTCCATTTGCCATTTTCTCTGTTCTGTTGTATAACAAATTTCTACTTCGGGTTTATTACAGAAAACTGTTTCAGTTAAGAACTTACTTGCGATTGCCAGGGAGACAAGCTGCTCTCATTTCTTTAGAAAGAGTTTCTAATTTGATGGGCAGAGCTTAGTGAGTCACAGAAAAGCAGGGTCAGGGCACTGTGAAACAACTGCTTGGTTTACTTTGCTATCAGCTGTGAAATCATTAAGGACATCACTTTACTTTCCATATCATAGCCTTTTCATTTTGTATGTGTGTGTCTGCCATGACCAAGCCTAAACCTGGAGGATACATTAATCCTACTTTTGATATAAATAATCCTCTTAAAAAGCCCAGCTAGTGATTTGCTCATCCAAGTGCTTTATTATGCATTTTCAGCCAGTGTTGCTTTAACTGAAGGAGCAGCGACAGCTGTAACAGAATCCAAACCAGCGTTATGCTCCCAAACTTCTTTAATTATTGCTTTTCTGGTTTACAGCAAGATGTTTGCAGGTTGCAGGGATAGCAGTACTAGCTGGAGTCAGTAGTTACATTGCCTCCAAAGCAGAGTTTAAAGAGGGTTGAGTTTTTAGCTTCATGCTGGTGCGTTTTCCGTGTAACTTCATATCTTTATTCAGTGTCTCCTGCAATCCTTCAACCTGTCTATTTGTAAATTTGTGCCTGGAGAAAGCTCCCATGTGGCAAGCCAGGATTGGATAAATGTTGCTTGTATTTCTCTTATTACAAACTCCCAGCAACTGTGATTTTCAGCTCTGAGTACAGTTTGTTTCCTGCTGAGATTCATCTATTTGGGGAAAGCAAAGGTCATCGCTTCTCCGGAGTTGCGACTGATTTGATTCTTTTTCACGGGGAGGCGCTGGGAAGGGAATCCTTACTGGAATGCATATTGATAAAGGCTGAGGATCCTGGCTTCTTAGATAAGTCATTTTTTTTTCTCTTCTCTCCACACTATGACTATGTATTGCAGCAACTCACTGGCTTTTTACCAAATCAGGAGCTGCAGTATTTTTCTTCCGATGGAATAATTTCAGCCCACTTCAGCTAGCATGACAATCTTATGTGATTGTTATGAGTAGGCGTTTACATCCTTTTACATGCTAATACTGCCACACCTGCTAGTCCCCCTCATTTCCATTTCTCTCTCTTTTTTTTCCTTTTTTTTCCCCTTTTTTTTTCTTTTATTTTTTTCCCCCGATGTAAGAACTAATTTCCCAGAGGAAGGGAAATCCTGAGATCTGTGATCATTGTTTCATCGTTGATTCACCAACAAAGAAGGGGATGGCTGAATGGGACCCAGGTAGAGATTCAAGCAGGCTGCTTCTGACCAGCAAGAGGAAAGCTAGCTGTTGAGCAGCATATGTTGCCACTCCATGTGCTGTGTTAGCTACTTGTTTTCAGCCTTCAGTAGGCTGCCACTACTGCAGCACTAAAGGAATGTGCCCTATTGTTAAAAATCCTGACTGCTTCACACCAATGATTTGCCACTGCAAAGTTGCATGCACCAACAACACTTTATCGTTGATGTTTGGATGCAAGGTAGGATGTGGTTAATGTATTTAAATGCATGCTGTAACTCCTGTGAATATCTGTGCTGTTTAATTTCGTGTCTGACTAGAGATTTCAGTGCAAATTGCGATCCGTTGGCTATAAATTAGGGCTTACAGCCGGCATGTTTTAAATGTTAGGGGGAAAAAAAAAATCAGAAGCAAAGCTTTCTTATTTCCCAGGGTTATACGAGTAGAGATTTACACGGGAGAATAACGGATTATGAAGCATTTGTTTTAGAGTTGATTGTATACTTAGCTAACAGTGCTAAGATTGCTAAACCACTGCTCTGCTATTTGCCTGGCTTTATTGATTTGGATGTGTAAACTGTTATTACAAAAACACAATCCAGCAAGACTGAATGTATTTTTTTCCATTTATATTGCTGACATGGTTTTTAACCAGAAGAGCAATACTGAAGTATACAACCCTGCACTTTTCTGTAAGACTGAATAAGTAAGCTCCCATTTTTAGGTCCAGAGGAATATCTTTAAGTAAGTGTTTTCTTCTACGGACTGGACAATCATTTAATTTTCCATTTAAATTTAAATCATAAGGTGGCGCAGTTAGCCAGAGAAGTTTTTTCCTGGCTGTGTAATGCTACCCATCCCAATTTTTTTAACAGTGGTGTTGGATTGGACTGTATTTTCCCCCATATACATCCTGACTTGACATTTGAGTATAACTGCTGTTTGTTATTTTACTGAAATAATTCTGAAGTGATGGCTTGTTTTCAAAACTTATTGTCTTTGGGTAAAAAGTTTGGTTCTTGGATCACTGGGTCAATCATAATGATCTTACAAGGGAGTCACATACTTTGTCCCATTCCTTTTCCTTGCTCTCCTTAAATACTGGATCATATTAAAACTGTTCCTCTATGTCTAAATAGAGTAGGAAATGAGCAGTTATATATAAAAAAAAGTAGTGTCAGTAATTACTTAAAGTCATTAACTTCATACTTGAATGTTACTAATCCTCAAAAATAGCTAAGTTAAAAAAATCAAATTTTAGTTATTCAGTCCACAAACTAGGGAACACAGGATGTTTTCTGAGTTCCTACGTGACAGAGTAGCCTAAGTAAAATGAAAAGACTTTTTGAAATAGGTTACAGATGACCCAATGCTGCCTAAACGTATATCAGCTAGAAGTGAATGACAGATCATGTATTGCTTCATATAATACACTAACTCAAACTTGGTTATAGTCAAACACATACAAACTCTCAGTCTGCCTTCTGCTTTTCTTGTAACTATGGCCTGCCTACATGTCTGGTTACTCGAGGCTTTTTTGAACTAAAGTTTCTTGTTTGTTCCCTTCTGTTTTAAATAGGCAAAAATATGTTCTATTAGTGAAAGGGTTATAATTTAATTGCTGTGTCATGATGCCACTAGTGATATAAATAGCATCAAGAGTTTGTCAAATTAGAAGCTTTCTTTAATTTGCATTATTTTCATAAGAAAAAAATGATATTTTTTTTACTTTAACTTTCAAACCTTAAGTCCTCTTGTTTTCAAATGTTAAATTCCAATTAATAAAGGTGAATTGTTAGTCGGGGGAAATTAAATGCAAGCCACCCTTCCAAAGGTAGGCCAGTGGCCTTGGGACTAAGTATCCAATTTGTATTCCTGCCTGTAAGCATGATTTTCAAAGGATATTCTTTGATGCACTTAAGTTCTTTCAAGATTTTCAGATCCTGTTAGGAGGAAGCAAGAGAATAAAAGTCATAAATTTCAAACTTTTTTTTCCTCATCTTTTAGTGCTTCAGGCTCATTACATTAGTCACAGCCAATGTTTTATCTTATTGTGGTGGTGTATGAACTACTTTTCAAATTAAAAGTGGATGTGTGGTATAGTGATCATTTTCAGAGAGATGAGAAGGAGCACAAATGAACTTACTTATCTTGGGCTGGTTCAACATGTGTCAGATTAGTACCCTTTGATACCACCATCAAGCATGCATGAATTACACTGGTAAATGTACAGAATATCACCTCACTTCAAGTACCTTTTTCTCATTTCTCCTTGTTCTGCAGCCTGTATATGAATCCATGACTTCTTGCTTTGGTTATATTTCTAGATTTATAGGTGCAGATCCATTGTTAACAAGCAAAGAAGTGTGAATAAGAAGTGAGACTCTTTTTAGGAAATGTTTTAGTCATATGGCATGAAGTCATGGATCTAAGCATGCTCATAATATTGTGACTTCTAGAATCATGTGGCTCTTGAACTCAGGAAAGAGTGTAATAGCCTGAAATGATACTTTATATTCTGGTTACAGAGGAGAAAATAAGTCCTCAGAGTATAAAATCTAGATAGTGGAATAGACAACAGAGGAATTCAAAATACAGGCAAATATCTCCAAGTGCCAAAATAACCAGGTCATGTTATTAACTGACTCCTTTCAAAAAGAGAGGGCAAGTTGCAGTATTGCTTACACTTGTGATTTACAGCTTTTAATTTTAAGTTTGTGTTACATACAGACTTCTTTTTCCTATAGGCAGTGAGTGAGAGAAACGCAGTGCCTCAGAACCATCACACCCATGCACATTTTATCTGTTCCTCATGCAATAGTTTTACAGTCTTCTCATTCCTAGCAGGTGGTGCCAGGGAGTTAGTTCAGTGGGGCAGGAAGAGGGTGCACATCTTTCCACACCGTATGTTGCAAAGAAGGTCATGGAGGAGCCCTCACTGTGCCTGCAGGAAGCTTTGCTTTTCAGCTTGATTTCCTGCAGTTTGATAGTTGTCCTTGTCCTGGACCTTTCCTTTCAGTGATGTCCAGTTTTGTAATCCTTGACCTTGAAATTGCAAAGAATTCAGAGCAGTGTAATTTGAAGGACAGGTCAGTTACTACCTGAATTGCCACTATTGCACTTTAACACATTTGAACACTTTTTCAATTTCTAGTAGGGAAGTACCCATGTTCCCATCACAGCAGTACAGAGCTGAAGCAGAAGGAGGATAAGCAGGTTGTAAAACATGGCCCTCAGGTGCCAGGAGGTGCTTTGCAGATCTGTCTTAGCAGGGTTAGCACATGAATACCTATTCCCTGAGTCCATGAGAAGCTCCACAGCTACCGGACAGATTCATGTGCACAGATTGAAGGAAGGCTTGTGTGTAAGACAGACCCACGTTCATGGATCTCTATTGAGAGGAGTGCACAGGCACATATCAGATTCTCACTGAAGATGCTGAAACTTAAATGCATGCTAGAATGTCAGTATGTGCTTACTCACTTTGCTGAATTGTTTGTTCAGTATTGCAGAAGAGTTATCTCCTGGCTCTTAATATCCTGTTCATTTTGCTCTTATTAAGAGTGCCGGGAAGGGATTTCAGGTTGACTGACATGTTTCTTAAATTATATTTCAGCTGCAGTTCTGACTCTCAAATGGAAGTGTTGTTCTGCCTTACCTCTTTACTTCTATATATATTGAAAGTAGATATTGAGGAGATTCCATTGACTTCTCTGTTTGTTGACCTTGACCAGCTATTTTGATTAATCCTACTTTCCTTTTGATTTAGGTTTATTTTTATATCTGTCCTAGCATAATTTAATTTCTTTTTAAAGGGATAAGATATACTTACCTCTCTTCCCTGTCTCCTTTCTTTCTTCCTAGCACATTTATCACAACCTGTCCTCCAGCAAAGTAGGTGGTTTTGGTAGGTTTTCTCCTACTATTTCTCAGTTTTAGCTGAAACAATCAAATAATGACCTATTCCACTACCCAAGGTGATCATGCAAGTAAACCCACTTGTTTCTTCAACTGCCAAAGTGTCTATGTTTTGAAAAACTATTGGAATGCAGAAGATTTTATTATTAAAACAAACAGTAAGTGGCATTACTGAATACCTTGACATTCATATTTATTATTTTTATCATTATCAAACTGTTAGAAAACTAGTAGTTTTCTGTGCTGGTGTTTAGTCTCTTGAACAAACTCTGAGATGTCACTTAGTTCTTAATTGAGAATATTCTCTATATTGTCATAATCTAGACCTGGCTATTGTACCGAGCAGCCTCTTGAGATGACAGGAAAGCACTTCTCCAACTGGGTATGATACACAGCAGACCTGCTCAAGGCCTTGCATGCTTTAGCTTCTTGATCTACCCACATGAACTCAAGTGCAATGGATGCAACTAGATAGAACACTCATTCAAATTCCAAATGTTTTTTTGAAAATAATCCCCCAGCCCTGCCCATGTGTCCTGATTTATTTTGCATTATGGAGTAGGCTTGGGGTGTGGAAACAGGATGCTTTTTTGATGAAACTAAGCAGAAAGATTAATTTCAGAAACACACCTAGTATTCTGCAAAATCTTACATGTATTCAGTTTATAAAAACAGACTAACACTATTTTAAAGTAAAACACAAAACAGGTGTGATGCTGTGATTGAGCCCTTCTTATCAGCTCTTCATTCTGTGGATCCATTCCTGCTGCATGATGATGTGTATCTAACATCTTACTCCACTGACATATTTAATTTGATTTTTGGGGGACCAGAAGTGGAGAGATGCAAAAATACAACATATTCATGGTCATGCTGACTTCTCTGATCCATCTACAGAGACTGGTATATTGTATAGGGTTCCAGAACCCTCTGAAAGAGTTTGCTGCCTATTCATGGACAATCAGCAGGGTAAGTCAGCTGGAACATTGCTGCCACTTGCTATGCATAACACTGACAGTGGCACTGAGAAACCTACTTCCACATTATTCTTATTAGGCTACTGTGGTGTTTAAATAAAAATGCTCAGCAATAGAAGGAGCTGCAGAAGAGATGCAGGATTGCCACTGGCAAGAGGCTCTGAGTATGATCACTTGAGTCACAGAGGATTTGTGCATTAATGCACAATGCTCAAGGCAGGGAGAGTTTTCTTCTCTGGATTGCATTTATGCAAGCTGGACATGGGGTATAAGCCCAAGCACACTTACGTGGCTGTATCTTTTTATTTCTGTCAGGCATTCACTAACCCCCTGCACTTTTAACACTTCTGGCTGAAGAGGAAGTGATAGCTCTCCAGCAGTTCCTGCCCATCATCAATGAGTGTGGGAAAAGAACTACACATTTCACTCAAAGGCCACGAGCCTGAGATCTTCTGAGGCCCAAGTAGCAGTTTATAAGGCCCTTGGACCCTGTCAGGAACTCCTCCCAGCATTAAAAAATGTATAAAGTGGATCCTACTCTTCAGAACTTCTTGTCCCCCACCCCTGAGGAGCATTGAGAGGAGCTCTGAACAGACTGTGACTTTGTAAATGATCCTAGGTTTGTTACCTTGAACTCAGCATGGGTGCTGCAGAAATCAATATTACAGGAGACACAGGATGGCAGAAGCCTAAGGAGAGGTAAGAGGCAGCAGCAGGATGGCTCAGGTGGGGCAGGTGGGGTAAACATGTGAGGAAGGATGTTGCAGAGACAGCAGCTTAGGGGTAGGATGAGAAGGCAGTGGCCTGGGCAAGGGTCCTGAGGAGGCAAGCAGAAAAGGAAGCTGGTGAGGTCTGGCTAGATTGTAAATGGGACAAAAAAAGTTGTATCATGAATCTTCTGAAAGTTTGGGCCCATGCCCTCAATCACACAGGATTTACTCAATCACTGGTTAGAGAATGCAAACAAGGGTCACCATTTTCTCTTTTTTGAAATGAGTTCACTTGCCCACTGGCACTGGCCAACATCTTGGAGGGAAATGCTGAGGTATTTTTGGAAAAGCATCAAGATAAGATGTTAAAAATATTTGTGTTTGTGTGTGAGTACTGTGTCTCACTTTCTGCCACTGTCCTGCCCACAAGCTCCCTGTACACTGTGACAGAGATGGGTGGCTGGTGGGAGATTCCCTGAGACAGCTCAAATTAAGAAAACAGTACTAAAAGTGTTGGGGTTTTTTTTATTAAGGTGTCTTGTTTTGTTTTTTAAAAGTTTTATACACTGGAAGGAAGTTCTGTTGAAGGTGAGATCCTCAATCCCTACATCATTTTGAATCAGTGGCTTTTTTCCCCACATTTTGCCTGAATATCTTCTTCCAGCTGCTGTCAGCAGCTGGGCAATGGACCGGATGGCTCACAGTGCTTGCTATCAGAATCATAGGATGGTTTCTGTTGGAGGGGACCTTAAAGTATCACCTAGTTCCTTCCAGCCCCGTCTTGTTGTCATGCTTCTGTCATCACAAGAACATTCTCTGGTAGTGCAGCACTGGAGTCTGATTTTCAAATTACTTAAAATTCACCTGGAGCTAAAGGACACTGTGAATGCCCTCTGTACTGTACCTTTGAACATACAGCCATAGTGGGAAATGGGTTTCTTTTTTAAGCTGGCAATAAAGAAGAGCTGATTGTTGTGGTTCATAAGTACTGCAATAAAGTTTACCTATGGAAAAAGTAGGGCAGGAGGAACATAGCTAAGGGTTACCGAACATTTTGAAGGAGAAGTTCAGAGTTTTTTCAGACACTTGTTTTTTTTAATATATTTTTGCTTTAAATTATACATAATAATTACATAAAATGAGGTACTTTCAAATAGAAATGACTTGATGCTCAGCTACATGAGCTGCTTGATTTTGCAAACTAATTATTGACTAAGAGAGGGATATATATAGACATTCATCTTAGCTGTAAGAGATGTCATAGAAGAGAATGGTGATAAAGAAGTGTTATATAAATATATTTAAGTGATAATAGCAATAGAACTGAAAACTGTCACTGAACAGTTCTCCTGATCTTTGAAAAGTAGCTTTTATATTTCCAGTGTACCTGTCAGAAATATTCTCATTATTAAAACATAAATATTTATTGCTTTCACTTTTCTGATTGTACTTCCTTCAGCTTTAAGCATTTGCTGTAGTATTTATAAACATGAAGGACAGGATTTTTCAAGAGAGAGTGGGTGGGGGTTGTGCTGAGTGTAATGGAAACCTGAATGAGAAGAAAGATTACTTATGGGAATTCCTGAGACTCCCTGTAGAAGTTAATGATCTATAATCCCAGGAGAGATGGCACAGAATGATCTGATGAAGTATTAAGGCAGTTTGCACTATTCTTTTGAGTCACTCGGCTCTTGAGTGTACTGAGAGTATCATTGGAAAGTAAAAATCTTCACCCAACTTCAGTGAGGAATTGCACCCGTTAGCTTCTCTAATGATCCCCACCAAGGCAGAAAAACAGGTTTTCTGGGACACTGTCTGACTCTCAGTAAACAGGAAAGTTTTTTGTTTTTCCTCAAACTGGCATTTCAAAAACCTTGATTCTGAGAATCCTGACATGTCATTGTGGGGAGATTTCCTTTAGGAGATGCTGACAGCTGTTCACTGTAATTAAGATGGAATATGCCAAATATGGATGTTCAGAAAGTTGTAAGGTGCTGTCAGCACCAAAGTTCCCACAGTGAATCACCTGGAGGCTCTGTAGATGTGTGTAATGAATGTGGTAAAGAGCCTGTCCCAACACTCGGTTGCCTGAGAAGGAATGTAGACACATCATTTGTTTGCAGGATGTGAGCTCATCCCCTATGGAAACAGACCTGTAGCTGCAGGCCTTGGACCAGCTGCAAATATTTAAAGTATACCTGTATTTCTAAGTAAAGGAGGACTAATGATTGTACTCAAATACTCAGCTCCTGACATTCTATATTGAAAAATTGTTCGATTTTTTTCCTTGGCTGAATTTGGGGGTTATCCCAAGGTCTTTCAAGACAATTTGTAGACATGGCTTGGAGGATTGTTCGTTCCAGGAACTTCCAAAAGGGAGTATAGATGAGACTACAACAGGGAAGATTACTTGCAGCCTACAGCCAAACCTCTTGCCTCTATCTTCAAACACCTCCCACCCCTGCCCTTTGCCTTTTGGTGATATTTGAGAGTGTGAAACACATCTTGCATTGATTTATTAAAAACGCTACTTTAGTAGCAACATGGATGTGGGCCTCTCTCAACCATTTGACTGGAGAACCAAGGGTCATGCTGAGAAGCAGAGGGGTTTAGCAGAGTTGATGTAGCATAAGGTCTCAATCATAATTCAACAACTTGGATCTTGAAAAATCTAACCAATAGGTCAGATTTAATCTAACCATAACAGCTCTGTCAGGCTTGGTTCATCTGGACCTGTGACCACCACGCATGTGACAGTCCACCTGAAATATAGCCAGGTATGCTGGGTTAGAGGTCCAAGCCCAAAACTGTGAGAAACTTGCACTGAATTCAGTGAAAGAAAAGAGACCCTGTGTCCAGCACAGAGGTGCTCCACCCTTAAATACTTCCCATCTTAGCTGCGTGCAGTTAACCTTTACCAGCCACAGGTGCTTCAAGTAAGAGAGGAGTTTAAATTCAGTGAATTAAAAGGTTTCATAGCTAAAAAAGGCATTTAAATTAGTAAATGCATTCTTGCCTACCACCTTATAAGGCTTATAGCAATGCCCTGTGAACAATATGTTGTTAAACTGTGTTAGTCCTGGCCCTTGCACTGTTTATGAGAGGTGTTGTCAGCTTGCAGTGAGATGACTTGAAATTTGTAGGCATCCCAGGGAAACCCCAGTCTGTATAAAACATAGTTCCATAACAGGATAGTCACCTCCATAAAACATTGAGAAAATAGTCTGTGCCAGAGAGGGTTCTGTGACCTTGATTTAGGACAGGGAATGGGAACTCCTTATTTCTATTCCTGGCTCTCACATAGAATTCCTGTTGTGGCCTGAGGAAAATTGTGCCTTGCATCTCTTTCTAGAAAATCAAGTTGGTAATACTTGGCTCAGAGGACTATTGAGAGTTAGTAGTTATTGTGTGTAAACAGCACTGAAATGAAATGAACAGTGTAGGTACAAGTGGTTTAAGGACCAACATAAAGCCATAGTTAGGCAAAGACAGGGGACGATATAAGTGAAAATGGAATGATGTTGGTGAAAATCAAAGTATTTCCTCCTTTTATTTCTGTGCATGACTCTTTCCACACTCTTTATTTCAGGTATACCTTGAAATACTATTATTCATCCTTCTTTTTAAGGTTTTTTCCTCCAGGTCTGAGGTTTCACATCCTCCTCTCTTTTTTTTTTTTTTTTCCCCATAGCAAATTGTTGTAGATGAATTGCAAGTCCTTGCAAAAGTGGGTTTGAGAAGAAATTGCTGACAGGCTCTTATCTCCACCCATCCAAGTAGTGCTACTATCATCTAATTTATTACATAAAATTGCTGAAGAGAAGAAGCGATTTCCAGAACTGTGGTTGAGTTTTTATTTTGCAAAGATATTTAAAAATAGTCATAGGATTATGATACACAAGGAAGGAAGCTGACAAGCAGATGAGCATACACCTGTTGCAAGGACGCAAATCAGTAACTGCATCATGCAAATCTTGTGAGTGTTCAGGAATTGTGGTCAGGCTGATCGCTAGGAGGGACATTCAGCCCAGTTTAGAGGGCCATATGGCTCTCAAACTGTACATTATATCCCAGGTTCTGCAGTCCACAATAAATTAAGCTAAGTGCTGTAGAGTCCCATAAAATTCAGGACACAAAAAAAATCTGCAGAGCTGTGAGGGAAGGTCTTTTCAGTGTTCTTGTAGCAGTGTTTTGCACTGTTCCTATAAAAATACAATTTTCCTACTTGTTTCTTTCCCTTGTTTGTGTCAGTTTTTGTTCTCAGATTCCTGGTCCTTAGCTTAAGAGAGATAATAAATTAGCTGTGTAGGAACTAAACACTTGACAGCATAAGAAAGCACAGGCCATTTCTGCACTGGTAAAGTTAACTGAGGACTAACATTCCATACACAGTAGTTTGGGATGTAAAATAACCAGGACAATATGTTTTCATAAGATAAAGTTTAGTGATACATTTTGAAACATGTATTCCTTCCCAGAACAATTAAGAAAACTCAAGGGAGGAGGTGAGAGCAGAGGAGGGAGAAGAAGTTGACCTAGAAAATGCACTTGCGGGTCTAATTTTGTGTGTATGTACGTATTACAGAGGAGACTGTTGCACCTCCTCCTTAAAGCCCTGGTGTTTTGCACTCTTTACTATATGCATCAACCCCCACGTGAGTTCCAGACATGCAGGTCTTTAATTTTTCAGCATTAAGGGCATGTCTTTCCAGTGTCTTGAAGATCACAGCCCTGCGAAGGTGTTGGGAGTGAGCAGAGAGAGAGGGAGTAGAGCCTATGTGAGAGAAACTTTCAGAGGGTTGCAAGATCTGGTTATGAACAGGAAGGTTTTGTATTGAAAGTGTTTTTGTTGCAGGGCCTTCAGGCTTGCTTCCTCAGGGGTACAGCTGGAGGGACAAGGGAACAGCACCTTCCTCATAAAGCTGGGACTTGAACCTCAGGCTATTGCTCCTTGCATTGGAGGCAGCTTCCTAAACCAGAGGTTTAATTTGCTGTCTACAGTTGCCTATCTGATGTATAAATCTCTTACTGATGCTGGATTGCGCCACAGAGCATTAGCAACTACTGCTTTCCTGTGTAATCGGAATAAAAACTTTCAGTGGTCTGAGCCAGAGAAACGGAGATGCTCTCAAACTAATCCACATTCTGCGTGCGAACACCAGCTGCTTCTCAACTGTTTTTATTCACCAGGAGAGACAGCATAGGGCTCCATGAGTTAATAAAGTTTCTGTTATTAGATGAGAATTAGTTGTCCTGAAGTCTGATGAGTTTTCTTCTACTGTCTTCAGTAATTCATAAAAGAAAGGAGCCCAGATAGGAATGGGTCAGCTCACATTACAAGAATGCATACAAAGTAATCACAGAATCTTAGAAATGTTGATTGGAAAGAACCTCTATAAATGACCTCATCCAAATATCACTGAAAGCAGGAAAAATGAGAGATGATTTAGCATGCAGCTGTACACCTCTCTTTGCAGAAGAAATGGTGTGGGTTTTAAGTAATGCCAGGTAAAATACCGCTGCAGCTAAAACAGAAGGAAATATGGGAAGCACAATTCAGAGTTTAAAATTAGGAAAAGGAAGTTGAAAGTTCTGAATGTTACTCCCTGTTCTTCCATTGATCCAATAAAACATGTGTGGGAAGTTGATTTGGCCTCTTCTGATTAAAGCTGGGAGTGTTGCCAGGTGCCAGGATGGTAGGGGCTTCTGTCACAGGGGTGGGGCATCACCTTTTATGCCTCTGTTTCTAAATACGTTCAGGAAAAGTTTGAGACTCTAAGGTTGTGATCCTTGAGATAATTAGATACCAGTCCCTTTGGCTTTTGACAGGATTGAAGTGCCTGCTAAGGATCTGCCCATGCAGAATTTTGTTTCGCCAGTGCTTCCTTTATCCAGCTTATGCCTTAGCTCCTCCTCTGCTTTGCTTCACCTCTCCAATATGCATATGTGCCTTCTCTGCTGTTCCTGGCTCTTACTTAAAATTCCCTGTTAGACTCCAGGTCAGCCAATGTGGTTGGTTTGGGTAGGGAAGTTAGGAGGGCACTTCTGGTGAGAGCAGCAGATGGGAATAGGGATATGTGTCCATACCCTGTCACATATATGGACATACACACAAACGGGTCTCTAAACTCTGCACTTACCTGGTAGATTAGTAATACTCCCACTCTTAATTCTGAATCTTTGGTGACTGTAGGCCTTGGATGTGATGGTGGGTGGGTGGGAGAAGCAGAATGTCTGTTTAAGGCTGTAAACTGCATTTGAAAGTGTCAAAAATGTTTGTGATGCAGAGGTCTATTTGCCTTGTATAGAAAATGCACGTTGTCACATCCCTGAAAGTTCTTATGCAAGAGTGAGAAGTCAAACAGGTCTTTGAATGCTACAGTAAATAATAACATGACTTGTTGTCAAAACTCTAATAAGTTAAATCTAGCTAATGTATTTTAAGCATTTCTTTATTAAGAAGGCTTTAACTCCTTGAATTAATTGCAACCAAAATTAAAATAAGGCAAGAAAAGGAAAGGGAGCAGATTCTGCTTTGATTTTCCTGCATAGTTTATTCCTCTAGTTAGATGGTGAGAAGCTGATGCAGAGACCCAAACTAAGACTGATATCGCATTGTAGTGAAACACCTTCATGTTAGGAATTCCAGATTTGGTTAAACCTTGCAAATGACTGACTTAAAGACCAAGGCAGAGCACTTAACAAGACTCTATTCCTTGGTGGAGTTTAGCTGCAGAAATTAGGTTTAGGGCTTTTTATTGAGAGGCTTTTCTCAGACCTCAGTCAGACTTGGTATCTAAAGAAATTTGTTCATTTGGTCTGAACATATTGCTGCCTTTTTAAGGGGTACAAGGCCCTGGAAAACTGTCTTCTCTTGCTTTTCCTATCATTAAATAGCTCCACAAAGCATCAAATAAGTACTGAGTATAACACTATGTGTGGTCCCCTGGAATCTGCTGGATTTTACTTGAATTTAGGGCACAAAATTTATCAAAGAGGAATAATGCAGTCATGCATTAGGTAGCTTTTCTGAGAACAAGTCAAGGCTTGCAAAGCTGATAAATTAGAGTAAACACAGCATTTTGTCAGCATTCCTTAGCTATTATATTGTTATCTTCTGCATGTGAATAAAAGTTCTGATAATCTTCCTTCACCAGCTGCAAAGCAAAATTCGTTTTCCTGTTGTGACTAATGTGGAAGGGTTTCTTTTCATTCAAAAAGAATGCTGTGTACTACAAAGAATAAAAAAATAATGAAGCTGTAGCAGGACAAAAGAGAAGGTGCTGAAAACTGGAAAGAGCTGAACATTTTTTGAACTTGTAACTCTTCAAGTTACATTTTCTCTGTATGAAGTTTGGAAAATGAAGTGAATTTCGCCCCTTTATAATAGTGTACTTGAACCTATGGTGTGCAAGTAGAATAATTCTGAGTTCAACACATGATTATATAATGATACTTATAGTTGTGGTACCATTCCCAAAAGAGAAAGACCTTATAGGTTCATATTTATGGTTTAACAGGCGAGATCACAAAAGAGGAGAAAAGCACTTTATTTTTTTCAATGTGTTTTCACTAACGCTAAAAATATAAGTTATAATTAAACGCTCTAAATATGAGCAGAGACGCCTGAGCTCAAAAGCTTTTGGGTTGGAAACAACCACCCTCCAGGTAGTGGTGACCTTCTGGTAGTGTTTGCTATCAACTACAGCTGCTTTCGTCTCTTCTTTGGCTGTAGATACTCTACTCTGCTTGCCTGCAGAGATGATACAAACAACCATTTAGCAGCTTTCTCTGAGCTACCACTTGAGCCCTAAAAGGAGGGTGCAGACTGCTTAGAGACACGTGGACTTGCTGCTTTCCCCTGCTCCAAAGTGCACTGCCGTGCGTGGCTGCACAGTCTACAAAGATCAGGTTCAGGTGCAATCCCACAATGGAAAACACGTTTTAGGACAGATGCACTTTGGAAAACAGGCGAGTCAAAAAGGCTCTGAATTATTTTTAAGGAGCCCTGCAACTGTTGCTATATATTTTTTGTTCTAAATATCTGCATTTAAGAAAATACTTTATTAAGTGTATTGAGAACTTCTAGTCACTAGCCTTAGGGAAAAAAATTATATTGAGTTTCTTGGTATTTGTGCTGGGAATGCCTCTGGAAATAGGCTGTCCATCTCTGTCATATACATGGTGTGGGTCAAAAAAAGGGAAGACAAGGGAGCTTGTCCTATGGGTCTTGGTGACAATTCTTTCCTTCTTCTTGCCTCTTACATCAATGCAAATAAATACTGAAGAGAGATCTCTGTTTAGGCCACCCAGATATTTCACTCCACAAGTCCTGATCTTTTGAGACTTTAGGAACAAAGCCAAAAAGTAGGGATTCCCCTTCAGGTACCAAGAGAGGCTTTGACTTACCTAGAAACAAGATATCTGTACTGTTCTCAAACTCTTTAGAAAGCCTTATGTGAGTAGCACAGAGTAGAGATAGGGAGGTCTTCAGCAGGCATGAAGGGAGAAATATGAAACGGAGGAAATATTTCTAGTTTGGATTAACCTTCTCTTGATTTCAGTTGAGATTTTTGTTGGATTCCAAAGTTTAGTATGAACTTCTCGATGAGAAGCTTAAAGTCTGGATTTCTTCCTGGAATTTCTTTCCCGGAATGTTTTTCTTGTATATGAAAGACAAGGAGAGCAGCAATGAAATGAGAAAATACCTGGAGTAGTCCTTGTATGTGGGTGATTTGTTTGGCTGTGTTTTGTTTTTCTGGCTTGAGGAACTGTACATTTCTCCTTTTATCTTGAAAAGAAAACTTCTAAAAACCAAAACCATCTTTTATTTGTGCTCTGCTGTTCCACTTTCTAAAGATGCAATGTTCTGTTTTCAAAATAGAAAGCTCCTTTTCTCTAGAAAACTTTACAATGTATTTGAAACTCCCAAGAAATCCGTAATATTCTCCTGTCTTCATCCTATGATGGAATAGTAGCCTATCTTCCTGTGCACCCACTTGATTTTTCAAAGGCTTCAATTGGATGCTCAAAAGCTGTAGTGCCATTGATTGTCATTCACCTTACTGTGAGTAAAACCATATTTGTTGTTATTGTATCCTTCAGGTTGACTGAGCTAAGCAGTGGTGTGTGGCTGTTTACTCGTATCTGTGTAAAGTGTTAATCCTTGCCTCAAGGAGACAGGAGAGCTCTGATTTCTTCTGTTCCTGGCCCTGCCACAGGCTTCTTCTGTGGCTTCAGTGCATGACCCATTACTAAATATACAGGCCAGGTATTGCATTATTTAACACCACTACCTAGTCCTATTTTCAGCAACATGATTGATGATTGCAGGTGATCCAGTTTTGTGCTGATTTTGCCAAAAGCAGTGTCAGTATTGCCATTGTGTGGGCACCCAGAGGGGATTGTATTAAGCAAGTAATCTACTGCAGAAATATTCTTTCAGTCTAGTTAGTGGCAGAGGTAGGAACAAAGCAAACATAGGGCCAAATAAGGCACCTTTTTCCATCCAAGCTTCTAGGCTTGAGCATCTCCACTACTAAAACTATTGCTGATTATCCCTTTAAGGGAAAAATGTTAATATACAAGATCTAATTACCTCTGTCTAAGCTGATACGCCTACAGCACCTTTTACATAACCCAAACACTTGAGTTCCAATTATACAATTATATTTTAACATGTATTAAGTGCTATTCCTTTAGGGATGAGACTTACACTGAATATTTTAACTAAACTCCTTCCTCAAGACGGACATATATATGGTAAGGTCTCATTTCACTACAATGCAAAATCTTGAGTGGTTTTAGTTCTTTTCCCCTTGACTAAACCATCTGGCTCTTCAGAAAGCTCATTTTCCACATCTGTGGCACTGACAGCAGTATCTGTACATGTATATCAAATGCAGGCTTTGAAGCTCATGTTCTTGGGGTCAGCAGTGGCCCATGACTGCAATTAGATCAGTAAGGATCTCTCCATGCTCGGTGTGAGTATCCTCTGCTTTGCAAACAGCCTATGGCAAGGTCTGGGTCTCTTGAGGAAGCAGCATGTTCAAATGGGGAGGAAAGGCTGCTGCTTATTTAAATAGCATGTCTTGCTCTAAAGGTTGATAGTGCAAAAGGCTGAGTGTCCCTTTACTGAACAGGCAAAGGGCTCCAAGGACCATTCTTCTTTTCTGATATCTTCATGCAACTTCTGTAAGACACAAAAGCCCTCATCTGGATGACTTGTTGAGGAAGGCTGTTTGCTGCGCACTTTCAATTGTTAACATCAATGAGGTTTGTAGGTCAGCTCTTCTGAAAACCCAGAGCCTAAGTTTAGAGTGAGGAGTCTGTATTCCTATGCTCAGAGCTAACTCAAGTTTTCTGAACACCCAGGAGAAGTTGGGACTTGATCTGAAAGAGCATAGGAGAAGAAGAAATGAAGCAAGAATCAGTGAGTTGAGGGCAACCCTGGTGAGCAAGGCTGGGGACTGCTGGTGCTCCCCATGGTGGATTAAATACGTGTGGGGTAATGGCTGCTGTTGGAGGGGAGGAATCAGGTCCCAGAAGTGTTCTGCATCTCTCCACACCTCAGCATCAGCCTATGCCAGGGCTGGCACAGCCTGCAGGGCAATGGCAGAGCTTGTGCTAAGTTCATTGCTGCCATGGATGTTGCCTTACCAGCAGCTGAACCACCTGGTTTAACACTGATACAGTGCTTTCTGTACTGCACTGTAGTCATTTCTGCACAGTGACTCAAGTTTAAAATATCCCCTACTTAGAAAACCAACTTTTGGAAATGTTGAATAAAGTTATCATATTGGGCTGTACCCATCAGATAAACAGAGTTCCCACCCAAAGAAAATGTGAACATAATTAATTACAAGGTAAAACTAAATTATTACAACACTGTACTTGTGTTATTTTAATTATACAAACCCAAAAAATCTGGAGGTAAAGTTCCCATGGCAACCTTAACTCTGTCTCCTGTGTGCAGTGTGTGTATGTTGGTGTAAAATACGCACATGCATTATCATGGTCAGAGTGTTTTAGGACTTGCTGGTCAGGAAGACGTTAATCAGACCAGAAATATCATCTTTAAAAGTAATTTATTTTTTCCATTTCTCTAGCCAAGTATTAAAATGTAGAGGAGATTTTTAATTTGTGTCCAGTCTGATAAGTATTCCTGCTAAAACATAATGCCTGAACCATCCAAACCTTGTCATAAATCTGATATATCACTGTTCAAATTTAGCTGTGATTGTGACAGAGACCCTGCAGCCACGAATCTCAAGAGCTAAGATGAAATTGGCGTCCATTTCTTTCCAGAGACCTCACTAGTATCAAACATTTGGTTACACATTGCACTCTGATACTAAAACTTAACACTGCAGGGCTAATTTCACCCATAAAGTTTCTTTCAAGAAGGTTAGACACTCTTTGCCTGTCCATCAAGGATTATGGAGGGTGCAGGAGTCTGGTGATATAGCAGAACAGTTCCCATGATATCCTGACCTGGAGTAACTGTCAGATGATATACCCTACGATATCACCTAAAGGAATGATATATCCAGCAGGCATTCCCATGAAACACTCCCTTAGTCCCTTCATTTCCTTCTCCCACTTCACCCATGTTCACTTTTTCAAAAATGTCCCCATCAGCCGTTGTTCTCTTACAGAGCAAGGGGGCCCGATGATCAGGGGAGGGGGGTGTTAGCTGCTGATGTGGAGACCGAGACCAACAGCTGTAAGAAATTTCAAATTTCAGCTGTTTTGCACAGACAGAGTGAATAAGGGAAAGTTTTGTGATTAAAAATCCCCACCACATATTATACCCTTGTGAAACATGTCTAGATGGTGAAGGCATTAAAGGGTACTATTCATTTTTATGGCTATCGTGTGATTCCATCAATGGCATGTAGTGAGCTTTAACAAGTATTATGTAAAGTACTTTTCAAAACTACAGCCTAGTATTTTTTTTCCCTGTGGTTGCCTTTAACTCTATTTTCTGTGACATAATTCTTCAGGGTGGTGGCTCAGAAAGAGGATTAATACTTTACAGGAAGAACTGAAGGTGTAAAATTTTTCCTATACAAATAAATACATTTCCTTGCATCTACTGAATATGACCATATTCTTGCTCAGCTGCTGTGTAAAGTCAAAAGAGACATTACACATACATAGCATAAGCATAATGTGTGTACAAACATATTCTGAGCAGACACACAGAACAATAGAAAGGTTTGCAGGTTTCTGAAGTCCCCAAGATATAAACCTGAGGACAGAAATTGGCATTCACTGTGTTGAAGAGCTGTAAGTATATAAAGCAGATGTAAGTATTAACTCACTAAGAATTCATCTAAAGAGAACTGAGAAATATTAAGAAAAAAACCTCAGAATAATTCTATCCTGTTGTCATTGGCAGTGTGGGATTAAATGTTAGAACAATTCAATTTGGAAATGTCTTCAGATGGTGAATTTCCTTTAAATATAAGAAAGCTGGACATACTGAAGTAGAGCAATTATTTCTGTGCTTTAAGTACACATTGTTTTCCTCTGAATCATGAGGTTAAATAATATTTAGCATCTAATACTTAGCATCCTGCCAAAATTGAACAGCGTAGAGACTTCCTGCCAACACATTTCTGAACTGGTATATTTTATTTCCTTGGATATAGCACAAAAGCAAAAATGTATATTTATGCCCCTGAAGGCACTGGAAAATACTGCACAATTATAATCCCCAAATGCCTTTAATCACAATTACTTTTCTTTTGTTTGTAGTTACATTTTCTGTATTTTTTAAGAATACAGGTTTGAAATTAAACCTTAAAATCAGGTGGGATATATGTGCAATAAGCCTAATGACAAACCTTTTTAAGATTAGTCATCTCTGATATAACCAGTGGATACCTCTGTGCTCATGTCAGCAAGACACAGTCTCTGGGTCAGGGGAGGCGACATCAGATTTCTGTGGTTATTCCCAGCTAGATGAAACCAGGCATAAAAAAGCTCTCTTGCAAGTGCTGTCAGAACAAAGGGATTGCTGAACAGGATTCAGAGAAGGAGTTAAAAGGAGCAGAGAAAATACACGGAGGAGGAGAGTGAAACACTTCAAAGCCAGTCTCACCAAGGCTAGAATTCTCCAGGAAGGTGGAGGGTAACAAAAGTGACACCACTCTAGTTTTGCAAGCTGTGAATGCCAGCAAAATGCAGATCCTTTTCTAACAATTGCTGGGTTGAAATCCTCGATCTCTTTGATAGTTTTTGTTGCCTCAGCCAAAAGGACTATATAAAACTGAAGCAAAGAAGGATGTGGAATGCTCTCTGCCCCATAAGCATGGAATATGAATAGTGGCTTTAGTCAGAGATACAAAAGTCAGTGGAAGCTGTGCGTGGCATTTCTGGGGGCTGAGTCTCTGGTGAGGGATCCCGCTGGTTCCATGCACACTGAGATGTGAGTGTGCTCTGCTGTGCCCCCCACGGGGCCGATGCTCGGTGTGCACCACAAACGCGCTGACTCAGTGTTCTGTGTTACGCACACCCCGCGTTTTTCTGCCAGTCATTCAGCTGGAGCTCTTCCAAGAGCACATCAAGCCTGCTTAGCTTTTCTGTGGCACAAAATAGTGGAGGAGGGATTGAGCATGCCGAAGTCACATCCCAACACCACTCTTGTGACTGGGAGGGTAAACAAAGCGCAGGAACATCACTAAGAGTTCTGAAAGGAAAGATGTAAGAATTTGATAAACAAAAGAAAGGACCAAGTTCAGACTCAGAGTAGTGGGTGGACAATTATGTCCTGATTGAGATCCTTAACACTGTAGGAGAAGAGAGCTGTGTATGGCATTACAACTCTGACTGCAGCAAAAAGCATGTGGAGTTTGAGGAGCAGAGTTAGTTAACAGAAGCCAACCCACTGGGTGTCACTAAAGGAAAGATGTGAGAAGGAGGATGGATTATATCGCTTTGTGAAACTTGGCAAGAGCCAAAATGTGTGTTGCTCAGATTAATCCTCTCAGGAGCAATGAGCAGCAGTTCATTTGGAGATAAATACACTATTAAACTGGAAGTAAATGGGACAGGTATGAAGTTGGACATGGCACACACACTATTATGTAGCCAGAAATAGTTGTTTTCACTGCTAACCTTGAATACTGGATAGTAAATTTTTTACTGGTAGTTAAAGAATTCAGTGCTGCACTTACTGCAGTTATAGAGGCATGGGCACAAAAGCTAGATGGGGAGAGGGGTCTGTGAAGAGTAGAGTTTGCTTAGGAATGCCCACACTAAAGAAGTATTGAACTAACTGGATGATCAGCTCATTGGAAGACATTTGTAATGGTACTAAGGAAAAATTCTTTCTTTTACTAGTGGAAAATACGGGGGAGCCTTTTTCTCATCAAGAAGACCCCTAAAAATGAAGGAAGCAGAGTGGAGGTTGGAAAAATATCCTCCAGGGATAATAAACCTGCCAAGACACAGACATTTATCAGCATTTTAAATGTCATCTGAGACATCCCCCAATATGTCTGTGGTTGATATGTCACCACACCTATGAGAAACCCATGACTTTCTCCAGTGGCAGCTGAGGCCAGACAGGTCTCTCTGGTGCTAAAATGGCATAAACACCATCATCTCAGCTGATGAGCATGGTTATAGTCTCCAGAAGCATGTGGAGACCAACCAGTCTCCCTTTTAGTAAATTATCCCTTCCCTAAGGACTGTCAGAGCAAGCACAGTTATTAGCTTTGGTAAGAACAAAAAGAAGGGAATCATATTTCTGTCAAAATTTATACCAGATAAATTTTATGAGTTTGATATATCAATAGATACAGTACAGTACATTAATGATTTTTCCACCTCTGGAAGATATTTTTTTTTCTTGTTATTATCATTTGAGATGTGCTGGAGAACCAAAATCTTTCACCAGGAAGCACATCTGTGATATCCTCATGGGCAGGAGGACCAAGAAAGGTTAAAAAGCCATGAACAGATGCTCTGTGGAACAAAGTGGGCTGCTGGGTCAAAACTGAACTAAGTTCTGTTATATGATATATTTGGTTTTTGGGGGTACTGGTACTTCATCATGTTGATCCATGTTGGCACCTGTGACTCAACACACATGGTTTCTTTGAGGGGAGAGCAGCAGAGGGACACTAATGTTTTAGTCTTACTACAGAGTTTGGGAAGCTGAGAAAATTAGAGGATGTTATTTCGCTTATTATCTCCATAATTGAAATGCTAAATTTCTTTCAATCCTCTTATTCTACTCTGTGAAGCCTGAAAATGGCTTTGGCAATACAGGTGATAAGGACCAAAGAGTTGGCTGTAATAAAGAAGAAGACTTTAGATTGTGTGTGCAAATATCTCATGCCCCTGTTCCTGGGAAATCAATTTAAGCTAGTACTGACTACAAACCACTGCTTTGGGAAATCCTCACTTTTTCACAAATAAAACCTTTTTGTTGTTGAAATCTATGACTCACGAACTGAATATAAACCTGTAAGAGAACTGCTGTTTGTAGACAAAGTCATTCATGCATTTGACAAAGGTTTAGTAGAAAAAGTTGTCCTGAGCCTAAATTTGTTTCCTAATAACTGGAATTTAATAACCAGTCTGGTCTCGAAGGAGACATGCACAGAGGCTGCCAGAGCAGATTCAAGGTAAGACACCGGAAAATGACTACATTTGGCAGTGACATGTATTTAACACTTATTACCAATTTTGGAAGAAAATATCTGGAGCAGGTAGGAGTTGGCCATTAGAAAGATCATCTCCAAAATGTTGCAGAAAAAATATATCAAAATGAAGGTCATTTAGAGTGAGCAGGCCATGAGAGAAGGTGCAAAATACATTGAATTTCCTTCCGTATCCCTGATTGAAGTCTTGCAGAATATACAATATGCAAAAGAGGCTCATGTTGGTTCTTAGGAAAAAAAAAAAGGCTCTCCAGAAAAAAACCCAGGGCTTTATTTGTTTACATTTTCAAGGCAAAGAAAAACCCTACAAATCTATATGTTTGTGCTTGATGATTGGCTGTTATCAGAAAATGCTTCTGTGAAATAGGAGCTCATATGTACCATCCAGTTTTGTGGTAATAGTACAAATGGCTGATTAATAGCTGAGAACAGACCATAGGTTACTGAGCATGTGTTTAAGTACTTTTCAATAAATATTAGTTCTAATAATGTAATGTCTTATCCCCATAATTCCCTGTCTAAATGGCTGGTCAAAACAATGTAAAAAAGCCCTTCAGAATGACTATTGCAAAATCAATCAGCAGGGGTTCTCCGTTGTCACCACTTTCAAATTCCAGTGTGACTCCGGTGGAGTGGTTGTTGTTGATAGCTCTGATTAAGAGAAATCTGAAAACACATACATTTGCATTGCTAGCAACCAGCCCTGAAATCTACTATTACTTTCAAATGTGTAAAGAAAAATACGTAATGGACATAATTTGAATTCTTGGGTACTTGTATTTCAGGTAACAGTATTGGGCACCTCTGGTAGTAGAAAGTGGCTGTGTCTATACTGTGGAACAAAAGGTGCTTATTCATGTCCACACTACATAAGTCTGGCTCCTTCTAGAGCAGTTTTGACCTGGAAGGAACCAGCTGGAATTACCCAGAACAGCCAGGGCTTCATGTAACATGTAACATCTAACAGTGAGGATAATGAGGGTCCAGGCTTGAGCATGTTCCTCAGCCTCCATTTCTTTGGGTGATACGGCCGCTCCAGAAGCCGTAGTGCTACAGAATTCCAGCAGTTCCAACTAACCAGAACAGGATGCAGCTTGAACAGTGAGCACACAAAACAACTGTGTTTGCATCCATTTGACAGCAGCAGTTAGGATGTTTTAGTTGAGATGTGTTGGACAGAAGCCATGGCTGTGGAAATCTCCAAACAACCTCTAGTAAGGCTACTTGTTAGACTGACCAAAAGGATGTTAGCTTATACACATGTGATGTTTTCTAACCATTAATTTTGGGATTGGAATGAAGGGCATGCTTTGGGGACTGTTACTTTAATGGCTGAATTTCCCAGACAATAGAGCAATTTCATTTCTAAGCCTCTCAGTAGATACCAGACAAGGGATAAAAATAAAGCTCTTAGAAGATCCCTCGGAAACAAGTAGTCCCTGAATGCCACATGAGCATCAGTGGACTGATTTAATTTTATCCATTTCATGAATGAAGTATAGTACTAGGATTAGAGAGAAGTGATTTTTCAATAGTTATACCATGTTTGTGTGTATGGAGAGAATTAATTGGAAAAAGAGGTGGTTTCTGTGATGAAAGTATAGAAATTATGATTTTCTAGAGTAGCAGTGAAAGTAGTAGATTAGCAACAGAGTAAGTTTGTACTTGGTAACCCACATGAAGGTCTGACATCTCTGCTATGGTCTGATATAGTTCTTTCATTTGGTTCCTCACCTTTCTTTTCTATCATTTTTTCCCCTAATAATCCTTTCCCTCCAGTTCATCCAAGACAGTATCAAGCAGATACTGGTATTACAGAGTAGCTAACTAGAATCATCCTTGGTGCATCTAAGTAGGAACACACAGATATTATATTGTAGGTCTGCTCTGAACTCCAGAGGCTTCCTTGAATCCAGTGATGCTCTTTTCCACAGTTCCTCACAAACTTTTTGTTGTTACAGAAGCAATTGGATTAGCAGGAGACAGCAGCAGTGATTTTTTTTTTTTCTGGGTTTGTTCCTGATGTAATTTCTATTCTCTGCCAGTCTCACTCATTCTTTTGAACCCTTCTCTGTCTGTGCCTCTGTGCATCACTGTAAGTTTAAAAGTTCCAGTTTCATTCCATGTCACAAATATTTGTGTCAGTCAAATATAATAATACATGGTAGCAAGTGTAGAAGCTTTAACTTAGTTCTAGCTGTCACTTAATAAAGCCACTTTTTGATGGATTAGGAGATGAAGCCAGAACTGTTTTAGGTACAAACAAGAAAGTTGCTGCCTGTTTTCCTGGGCCTTTGGGACTTCACTGTTGCTTAGATCCAAGAGGGCATGAGACATGGAGGCAGTCAGATATGACTGCAGGAAGCCTAGATGCAGTATGTCATCCCAGTGCCCACATCCAGATCAAGAATTGGAAGAGGAGGCAATTTCTAACGTGTTTATTATGTAAAACGTATGCACAAACTGAGGCACTGGGTACACTGGCATAATTATCTGCTGTGAGAATGGATACCCTGGTGCTGAATGTGATTAACCTGCAAGCAGAGCCAAGAACTATTCTTGTTTCAGAAAGCCCATGTTAAACCTGCTTGCCTGTGAAACTGTGCTCAGTGCTGCTGTAATTGCACTCATTGCTGGCACACACTGTTAATAACAAGTATTTTTGCTGCTGTAGACAAGGGTAAAATGTAAGGATGTTGCAGTGAGCCAAAGCTTGAAAGCCCTCACTTAGCTTGGATGCTCAGGATTTAAACTGCTGGGGAAACTTTATATCTCTGGCTACTTATTATTACATACAACATGTTCTTGGAAACCACTCCACATTTAACAGCAGTTAAACCCATCTGCTGCTCCTGAATTTTCATTTCATTCACAAGCCTGTTTTAAAAGTATTTTTGGACTTGTCTCCAATGTGCTATCAGCTGTTCATTATTCTGTTGTAAATTGATAAAAAGAATGACTCAAATTTTAAAAGAAAATGTAGCCTCCTATATATTTTTGATCTTTTCATTGAAACTTGCCTTTCCATCGCTGTCTGACATAAATGAAATTTTTAGTTCACAGCAATTATTCACCATGGAAGTTCATCCCCTCCTGCTCAATTCTGCAGAATCCATCTATAGTAGTTACATCACTGGCATGAGGGGCAGACTTGAGTTTAGCACTGTGATCACAGATACTGTTCAGTATATTGAAGTTCCTGTGAGGGCAACAATTTTTCATTGCTTTATTTAGAAACACCATCACCATTTTCTTTGAAGATCTCTTCTCCCTATGTTCATGTTTTATTACTGTTGCTTTGTATAGCAGTACTTCAATGCCCTCCACATATCATTAGTAGGAACTATGTAGATTTTCATGAGATCTCTTTTTGAAGACGTTTTTAAACAGAAAACTTTATTTTCCTCAGTTCTATTGGTGTGGCTGACTTTTTTTATGACAGTGCATGATGTTCTCGTATGAAGGTAATATTTGCTGGACCATGGGACTTCCCAGTATTTAATAGGCACTATTTTTTCCATGGCAATAAACTGATCCTTCCTTAATACACAGATTAACAAGGCTTTCCAGACTATAAGAGTGTTTAAATTCTTCTAAAATTGTTGTACTTCAACTCTGAAACTTGTTTGGCTCTAGGTCTTGTATAAAACTTTTACTGGATTTTGGATTTTTGGACTTACGGTAGTTCATAACATTCAAAGAAACTTGAAATTTTTTTTTTATTTTTAGTTAAAGAGTAGGAGATTTAGATTTTCTGTGCAACAACACCCCAAATTTTATATTTTATAGCTATATATTTGCATTTAATAATAGCTAGTGTGAATAACAATGTCTGTTAGAAAAGACTTCCTTAAAATAAAAAGAGACTTTTTGGGGTGGGATTCGGTTGTCTAAGATAGGCTTATAGTGCTATTTTAGATGTCTTGTAAGATCTGAGGTGTGCATATGGCTGTCAGAAATGACAGAGGGAAACGCAGTCCCATTTGAGGGAGCAGCTGGAGACAGAAGGATACCTTAATGCACCTGATGACATGTGGCAGCTCTATTTGGGAAACTCAGTCTCACCTTTAGGGTTGCCATGTTTGTAGCTCATGGTTTGATGAAGAATGCTGTTTTAAATGCTACCTCACTTGCCTTTGAGCAGAGTTTATTCAAAAGACATCTTTTACAAAGAGGATTACATTTCTACAACCACTACACCCACTAGGGGCATTTGTAAAATCTTACCTTGGAAGCAAGTATGTATTTACTTTATTTTAACTTAGCACACAGGAATATGCCTTTTGCTTTTAGCTGGCTATTAATCATCTGGTTCCAAATTAAAAGTGCTGAAATTACTAGGGAATAAACCTCTCATGGAGTCAAAGCATGTAGGACATGGAAAGGACTGGAGACTTTCAGTGTTTCAGCACCTAGCAGCTGAGGGTTTTTTTCGCAGCAGCAAATTTGGAGTGATTTCCCTGTTTTCTCTCTCAGTTGGAGACAACTGCTCACTATCCCTATGTAATATCCTGTTTTCAGTCTTCCCTAAGTTGTGAGTTTCCTCTTCTATGATTTTCTTTGGGTTTTTCAGTGCTTATCTTAAAACAAAGTGCCCCAAAATGATACAGTTCTGCTGGTGTCTCATCATCAATGATTACAGCACAATAGTTATAACCCTTGTCCTTATGCACAGCAATTCTTCATATCTTGAAGGAAGGCCATTTCGCAATAGAACCTCACTCTTGGCTCCTCCTTAGTTAATGATCTCAACAGAGGTGTTCCTTACTCTGTATTTTTGCTTTTGATGTTTCCTCTGTCAGGGAAGTGCTTACTACTCAGTGTGCATTTCTTCTATCTGGTTTAGGGTACTACACACTTCTCAAAAGTCTCCAGAACCAAATAGTCAAACTAAACTACATGTACACAAAAGCTTGCTGTGGTCAAAGTGCCTCAGCTCCAGTGGACTTGGCCATAAAATGCCTCCCCATTATTCCTGGTAGCTTGGTGCTGATGGGAATCCATGGCTGCCCATTACACTGTAAAAGAAGTTACTCTGGATGTTTTTCATGTAAAAATCCTCTCTGTGTAAGCTCAACTGAATATTCAGACCTCCATTCATCCGTCTTCCTGAGGTGGGAATGCACCCTCCGCAGTGACTCAGGGCATTTGAGCCTGAAACCATTCCCAGTATTTTCCTGTGTCTCAAAGGGCGCTGCTCCTAGCTGACACAGCTGAATGCCTCAAGACTGACAGCATCAGTATAAGTCCCAATTCTTAAAAATATCATTGTATGACAGCATTAATCCTTTTAAGCAGAGCCAGAAGTCCCTTTTCCTTAGACTATACTTTATACTGAAAAGTGTTACACCCTGAGCTTTTTGACTATTATTAGCCACTCTTTATAGCAACAGAGTTTCGAGACTTCCCTGAATGACTTGGCCCAATGGTTTTATACTTGCTGTGTTTTATGCTTGCTATTAAAAAAGACTTAATCTTGCAGGTGAGAGTGAAAAGGTGTTACCTTTTATACATAAAAAGAAGTGGGTTTATACCTAAAAGGGGTCTACAAGGAGGCTGGAGAGGGACATTTTACAAGTCCATGTAGTGACAGAACAAAAGGAAATGGCTTCAAACTGTCAGAGGGCGGGTTTAGGATAAATATAAGAAAGACATTCTTCACTGTGAGAGTGGTGAGGCACTGGCACAGGTTGCCCAGTGAAGCTGTGGATGCCCCATCCCTGGAAGTGTTCAGGGCCAGTTTGGATGGGGTTCTGAGCAACCTGGTCTAGTGGAAGGTGTCCCTGCCCATGGCAGGGGGTGTTGGAACTAGGTGATCCTTATATCCTTTCACACCTAAACTCATCTATGACTTTTATTCTTTTTAAAATTAGCGTTCTTTATTAAAAATAGAAACAAAAAGTCTAGAGTAACATAGTAAAAGGTGAGGATCAGCATTACATAAGCATCGTAATGGATATGGCCTTTGTAAAAATGCTTTTAACTCCCTTTTGTATTAAACATTGTGTAAAAAATGCTATTGAATGCATAGCTACAGATATGGTAGTTTTGCTATCAACAAAAACTGAGATCCCTGCCTTATGTCTCCCCTTACTGACAGGGCTCTTCCATATTGTTGTTGTTTGTTAAGAACTCATGTGTTTTCTACAATGGCATTGACTCATGACTATGTGGGAGACTGAATTCATTATAGATTTTCTGTTTCACAAAAAAATGGAAACCTGATGTTCATTAAAAGCAAATATATAACCTCCTACTGTTAAAACTTCATAAATTCATAGTGATAATTAGAGTGGGTTTTAAAATTTAGAAGCAACAGGGTAATTTCTAATTTTAGCTAGAAAGAGGTGGACTGTTAAGAGAATGTTTATTTATTCCTTGTAGCCTTCTTGCTTCATTTTCTAATAATTACTTGAGACTGGTAAATGTTGCATACTAAAACTAAACCTAAATACAGTAGTACAGTGTTAATTCTTGTAAAATATACATAACTTGCTTGTTCTTCCTGCAGTGATAAATAGCTAATCCATAAATATTTATAATGAATAATATGCATGCACATTTTTAATACTATATCATATAACGGCAATTTATTTTTTGTTATAAAGCCTCTGGGCAATTCAGCATGTGTTAACACCAATTTACAGCTCCAAGGGAATAAATGAGCCCACTTCCCCAAAAAACAACCTGGGAAGCAAACCCACACAACTAAGCACCATATGCAAAGACAATAAAAAATCTGAGTTTGGAACGTGTTTTGAGTAGATGTCTCTATGTACTTCCAGAAAGGCCAAGAGGAAGAAAATCCCACAGGTAGAGGCCTTCAGCTGGGACCTTTTCCTGAAATGGAATGGACTAATACACAGGTGAGAGTAGTGAATTTGGCTGTGAGAAGTAAGTGAGGAAAGCAAATAGTTTCTGAATTGCTGCTTCATAGTTTTGCCAATTTTTCTCCACCAATGCTTCCCTGGACCCAAAAGTGCCTATTTCAGGTTAAAAAAAAAAAAAATTGGTGAATGTTTCAATAATTTTCAAGATGCTGTGGCATGTAAGAAGCCTCAGCTGCATACTGATCAAACTGAAAACTGTTTGAGCTATTAAAAGAACAATTTGGTTCAAGTTGACTTTTGACATTTGAGGAAGATAACGATATTGCCTTGGTAGTCAATGGAGAGACTTGATCTGAACACAATTCTTCTAACCTGATTTGGATGGCTACTTTAGACAGAGGTGGATCATGCCCTGGAAATGATTTTATCTCTCCAGTGCCTAGATATTCTTTATGGTCAAATAACCTAGGTGTAAATGTCTCGACTTTGATATCTCAAGTGGTCAGGAAAATTTCACCTTTATCTTTTTGAAATTTCTTTTTATTGCCTATTGGTCCAGCAGAGGTACAATCAGTCTCTGAGATGTAACAGGCAGGACCAAACCAGGATATAAGTGTATTTATGGACCTGGACAGTGTGACAGAAAAAAATTGTTGAAGTTTGATTTGGTGTTTTGGGGGTTGGTTTGTTTGTTTGTTTGTTTGTTTGCTTTTTAATCAAAGAACTTTTCCAATAGAGGAGTTGTCATTGAAACCAGAAGTACAAAAAAACCCTCCAAATCAAACAAAAGTGCAAGTGACACTATTGCACCAGGATAGTAAACTCCATAAATTTCTGTTTTTAAAATACTCAGTTTAGTTTATGTTGCAGTTGTGTGCTCAGTTTTCAGTGTATGACCTTCTGCCACTATGATAATAGATGTGTGAGAAATTTGATATTCTGGCTGTTTGCCAGTTGGGTCCTTTGCAGTCTTGGGAGGAAAAGAAGGCAGATTAAGGTATGAAGATAATGCACACTAATGGGATATTTCTGGAAAAAGTAGTCTAAAGTGATATATTGTTGGTGTCCAAATTGCTATCGCTTGTTATCCAGGGTTAACAAGATTCTGGGATAAATAGGGCAGATGAGGATTCTGAGTGATCTTGCACAGCTCTCTACCAGCTGGACATCAATTTATAATGGCTTAGGATGTCTAGGTAATTTTCCTTAATGTAGGGGCCAAAAATATGTAATAACTAAGGTGGCAACCTGGGATGAAATCAGTGGTAAGCATAATGGACCAGAATTCTTATAGTATGTATCTGGACACTCAATTTCTACCTCCTAAGATTTTGAGAAAAGTTTGACAAAGCTTATTTCTTGGTTTATTTTGTATGTGACTTAATTAATTTGTGCTGCTTTTTTGTAAGCCAAAAAGAAGCAGAAATGATGCCAGTCAATCACTATTTAATTAATTGTGTCATTTATTCATGCGAAGATGAACAAAAACTCTGATACCTCTTCAATACTGAGTGGCACACAGTAGGAGGGAAGTGCTGTTTGCTCCTTAGCAAGCCCATATGGTGGTAGGAGATCCAGTGTCCCTACTGTACAAACAGCACTGAATCTTTTCAAAGCATGTTAAACAACATCTGCCAGTGATAAAATAAGTAAAACAGAAGGCTCATTACTTGGTAACTTTCACCTAAGATCCCTAAAAAAGGACGCTGAAAAGATCTGTTGGAGAATTTTTTAAATTCTAGAGTGTGAGTGTCATGCTATTATTTTCACCTTTTTTTTTCCAAATAATGCTGCAGAGCAGGTTAGTCATATTTCTGCCCTGGAAAAAAAATATTGGAAAGATTAAGGAAAATTTAGCTAAAAAAGCAAGCATAAGAATAAATTAGTCGTAGGAAGAAATTAATGACAGTCAACATAGTTTTAAAGAAAAGCAATTTTGCTAGATAAACTTCATTCCAATGGGAATTTGCTTGTTGAATGGTCCTAGGCGTCGTTTAGGTTTTTGTAAGGCATTTCATTTAATTTTGTATTTCATCTGGTATAAATAAATAACAGTATACTTTATCAAAATAATATTCCTCAAAGACTGGCATCTCAAAACACGAATCAATGAGAAATGACCCTTACACAGAAGTTTTGAGGGATCATAGAATCACAGAATGGCCTGGGTTGGAAGGGACCTCAGAGATGATCTAGTTCCAACACCCATGCCATGGACAGGGACTACTTCCACTAGACCAGGTGCTGAAAACCATGTCCAGCCTGGCCTTGAGCACTTCCAGGGATGACGCCTCCACAGCTTCTCTGGGCAACCTGTGGCAGTGCCTGACCACCCTCACAGTGAAGAATTTCTTCCTAATATCCAGTCTAAACCTTCTCTCTTTCAGTTTGAAGCCATTCCCCCTTGTGCTGTCACTGCATCCTCTTGTAAATAGTATCTCTCCACAGTCTTCCACAATTTATAATTGGGTGTGGACAACATATTTCCATATTTTCACAAATCATTTGGAAAGCCAAATGATTGTGAAAGGCTAAATTCTTGGATGTTAAAATTTGAAAATAATGCAAAGATTGAAACAATAGAAAAAAAAAAAATGGAGGACACAGTAATCAGATTGTGCAATCCAGTTACAGTCTAGCCTGGTAAACAGAGGCCATTCAAACAAAATTGTCATTAACTGGAAGAGAAATATTACACAGCCAGAAGGAAGCAGTGGCAACCTGACATACACATGAGGATCCCAAAAGCTGATGTAAGTGATGCTAGGAATGTTCCAGAGGAGAGAACAGACAACTCAGTGGGGCTTGTATTATGAACTTGAATGTAAAAAACCTCACAAAATTGGGAGTATGGAGGTGCTTTTATTGGTATGTGCAACAGTGAGGCTATGGAAGGAGATATTGTACCAGGTTTTGGCATCTGTAATTTATAAAGATAATAAATATCAAAAGAGAGAAGAGAGACTAGAACGGAGAAAAATTCTTCCAGAGAGAGACATGACTTAATGACAGTGTATCCCTAGGATGACTAGGAATAAGAGGATTCTTCACAGTAGCAGAGAAAAACAGAATGTGTACCAGGGTAAGAGTAAACCAAGGCCGGGCAGGGGTTGCTAAAAATGAGAACATAGGATGAGCCATCAAGGAAGGTGTTAGATCTCAGTCCTTTTAGGTTTTCAGGATTAGGTGCTTTTCTGAAATAGGTGTGCGCGCTTGTGTTTAAGACAAGCTGCTGTTGTCAGTGTTACGTGCGGCAGTACACTCGCTCTCGATGATCCAGTGGTGCTTTGCGCCTTAAACCTCAAATCTTGGAGGTGCCTGTTCTTTGCTCCAGGCGAGTCAGAAGAAACTTTTTCTACACAGGAATGTGGGGTTAGATGGCATTGTGGAGGGAGATTCAACTCATAGAACTAGTGTATTTTATCACATTCTTCCCCAGTCAGTAGTTCAAATGGAGAAATGTGGAGTTGTATAACTTGGCCTAATGAAAGCATTTATTTCCTTTTTACTTCCTTCCCACTTCCTTGCATTTTAATTCATTAAAAAAGCTCAGTACACCCACCTCCTGGCCTACATGTGTGGAGGATAAAGTTTGAATTCTTCTAGATCATGAACTTCTGAATTAATTTTCCTTCACTGATTTTTAATCTGTAGTTGCAAAATTTTGATTTAAACAGCAAGGTTTGATTGAGAGGGCTGGATGTTTTTCAGTGCTGTCTGCCATCTACATCTCAGTCATATTTTGTAAAACTGGTTGAAGATTGGGTGGTCTTTAATACAAAGTTCTAGATATATGATCTGTTTTTTCAACTCCTCTTGCGTCATCTTGGGCAGCTTGCTTTATTCTCTTTCCCTTTGCTTTCCTACCTGTAAAAGAGTGATAATATTTTCCTTTCTTTTACAAAGGGCTTTGAGAAAGATTGTAGTGGCTGAAGAGTCTTTAGACCTTTTCTTTCTGTTTGACAGAGAACTAATTCATTATTGTACTACCACTACACATATTCTCAGAGCAGTGAATGATATATTCTCATCTGAAACACTCTAGAACACTTGGGGGTAGGAAGAATCAGAGACCCCCTAGCCTACAATCTATCAGCCCCTAGAAAAAATATAATTAAATTATGCTTTTTTTTTTTTGTCCCACCACTATGCCCCATTATAGCATTTCTTCTTGAACTTCCTGCTTTGACTTGCATCTAAAATAAATTACTTTCACTTATTCTCACCCTACTTACCCTGTATCATTCTCTGGCATAAAGCAACTTTCCTTTGCAATTAGGCAAGGATGGAAGGGTCCATTGTTCAATTGTGAAGTCTTCCAAAAAACCATTTTCATGGTTTTTGCTTAAGTCATCAGGAAAGTCTGCCTTTGTCTTAATGTCTAAAAGAAATTCACTCTCAGTAACGAGGGGTCTAAAATTCTAGTGAAATCCTGATAACTGTTGAGGAACGGGTTGCATCTCCTGTTTTACACTCAGATTGGAAACTCTCTAAAGCTTGGCACTCCTTTTTCATTTTGCATTTTCTTAAAGCCTTTGACAGTGGAATTGAAGTCCTTAGCACTGGCACTGAGGTATTATGGCTATAGATAATGGGCTAATCAGACGTTGGCATTCTTTGCATTACCTTAACATTTCACCAGGGAAAAGTGAACTGAGCTCCTGTACCCCTTACTGGAATTTGAAAGTGCAGATGAGAACATAGTCAGAGATTGAGTCTTAAAACCTAGTTCTATCAAAAGGGAATTTCCCTGATGTACAAATCCACTTCCTTTGTACTCTACTGGGAGACATATATATAACTATTTAGCTTTTTCCACTGCTAAGTTTTCAGAAATGAGTCTTTGTTCTCACCTATATACCCCTATAGAATTCCTTCTCTGTGAAGAATTTTTTGAGCTGAAAGTACTACACGGGTATCGGGAAGTCTTAATTTTGCCTGCAGTATGTTTTAATTACTTGGTATTACTCATGAGTAGTAGAAAAGATGGAGGTGCACTTTATAAATTTGTTTTCCCTTTGTTTAATATATCAGTTGATGTTCCCTTGTGATCTCTCATGAACTTTGTGAGATACTTCTCAGGCAGTCCAGCTTATCAATGCTGTGTAGTTGCCCTTTCAGTCTCACAAGCTGAGAAGAATTTGCTTCACCTCTCATTCAAGTAAATAATAAAACTTCAGAAGACTTAATTGCATCCAAGATATTGCCCAGTATTTCCACATGAACAAACACAAAGGTCAGCAACAATAGAGAGGCTTTATTACAAAGATCTTTTTTCTGGCTTGAATTCTGCTGAAAATTGTCTTTGTTGTTAAGAAACTGGAATTTATTGATCTTTAAAAAGGACATTACCTGTGGACAATTCTTTAAAAGTGAATGTCCTTAAATTTTTGGTTGGCTTCTATTGACAGTTGTCTTTGATACAGTAGTAGAAAACTAGTAATTAATATTAGTAATTAGGTAAAATATCTGTAGTGACCCCTGCAAACACATTTTACCTGAAGTGATTTGTTTTTATATTCCACTCTCCTGAATAGAAGGGTGTTCACTAGAGCTTCAAAACTGAAGCTTAGAATTTAAACAATCTTACATCTCCTTTACAGTCCGCAGCAAAGGTAAACTGCTGGTTTTCATCATCAATTAAGTAAATCTCACATGCTTTCCTGCAAAGGTCTAATATTAATATCCAGATTAGGTAAAAGAAAACTGAATATACAGATAGTAATTCTGTTCCACAAAGCTGAGGAAAATACTGATAACATCAGTATTCCATATTGCTTGCCCATAATATGTGCTGTAAAGTGGGTGCTGGAGCTTGAAATAAGTTTTTAAACAAGTTATTCTTTCCTTTTTTCGCTCCTGTGATGTAACACAGCAATGGGTTGTTTAATTTGCAGCAACAAAATGATTTGGGGTTAAATGTTATGGAGGCAGTGAAGAGTTTGTTCTGCTTTTAATTGATGCTGTGACCTACATTATTCCCCAAGGCAGCACAGACGTTTTTCAGAAAAGTCTCCTGTTAATCATAATTGTACTCTGTGGTGCTGGGTCAGCTGTCATTTGCATTATATAAACTTTAAAAATGGGGGGGGGGGGAGGGGGATGGTTCAAGTTTTTGAGCTCACATTTGGTAAAGCTTTGTTCGCTTGTCAATAACTGTTTCCTGAGTCAATGGTGGCTTCAGTCTCAGAGTCGCTTCTGTACAAACCCCTGTAAATTCTGTGTGCTCCAAGAGGTACCTGCATAGGTGTGCAGTTGCTGAAAGCAATTCCAGCCTTCTTGGAAAACAAAGCCAAAAGTGCTGAATATATAGTGTCAGCCTAAATTCCCACAGCCTCCTTTAGAGCCAATGTCTGGTCCTGACCATCCTCTAACCCTGGTTTCTGGAGTAAATCTTAACCTCATTGCACTGCTGAATGTGCTCCATATTTCCTTGGGGAGGCAACCACATCCATAGGGACTATCATGGGGTTCCTATAACATCTGCCTCACAGAAACAGGGCGATGTATATTGGTAACTTGGATGAAAGATGGCTTACATTAGTCAGACATTTTAAAGGAGAGGAAATTTATTTATCTCTAGACAGTAGGAGTTGTTATATTTAATTACAGCATTTCCTTTCTTTTGTAGACATGCTCATGTGGTCAGCTTGCAATATCAGACTGTTCTTCACTTCCTTGAGAGGTTTTTTGGTGGTTGTTGTTGTTTTTTCCCCTCACAGTGTTTATCTTACAGTGTTTGTATTACTTATCATAGTTTTTATTTATATTAATTTTTTTAATGTATATTTTCTCTGGATGGGGCTAAAGCCCAATTGTCTCCATTACAACTTCCTTACTTGAAACATTTGGGATTTTGTGATTGTTTAGTTACATATAGTTGCTGTCTACAGCTACCAGTAAGGAAGTTGTGTCAGGGTGGGTGTTGGCCTCTTTGTCCAGGCAATTAGTGATAGGACAAGGGAAAATGGCCTTAAGATGTTCCTAGGGGAGGTTCAGATGGATATTAGGAAAAATTTCTTCACTGAAAGAGTGGATAAGCATTGCAACAGAATGCCCAAGGAAGTGGTGTTGTCATTAGTCATAGTTCAACTTACAGCTTAATATAATATAGTTATTGTCATGGTATAATCTTTCTGAAAAAGAAACATGCTGTATCTTAAAATGTGCTGCTAGTACCTTTGCTTTACACTGATGGCTGCTGCCTCAGTCAACTGCCCTACCTAATTTTTTCATGTATTCATTCTCCAGTTAAGGGATTGAAATTATTTTTCTCTTCACTTCATACTGTAAACCTTCACCCATGCAGAAAAGCACAAGGAAATTGTGAAATATGAGCTATGTAAGCACTCTATTCAATGCTATTAGAAATACATGCTCATTCTGTAGTGAACTCAAAGCCTCCTGATTGTTTATATAAACTGTTTATAGGAGGTTTACAGCTACAAGGGGGATATTTTTTGTTTTTTATTTGAAAAAGTATTTCCCAGGGTAGAAGTGGTCATGATAAAATGATATCTTTATAGTTGAATTGTGGTCCAAGGATACTAGTAGAAAATAATATTTTTAAATTTCTTTGTACAATAGAAATGTAGAGCTTACTGTAACATCAAGTGTCTATGTCTCTAAGAAGAATATATTTGGTTAAAATTTTGTCTTAGTGTTGGAATCCAGTTAAAAGCACATTTTTATTCAGATCCTTTATTCAGTAAAGTACTGAAAAGATATACAGGAATTAGTAGATAACTTGGAGAATTTTAGAGAACAGAAAGAAACAATTAAGAGTAAACTGATTAACTCACCTGGGAGTGAGGTTTTACCATGGGAGAATTTTTTCTACAATGTCTTTTGCACTCAACCTGCAATAACAAAAAAGCAGCACTTTTTCACTTGTTTAAGAAAACCAAGTTGTTACTGATTAAGTTGCAAATGAAGAATGGCTGAGTTTAGTTTAATCCGTAGTTAAAGCCTGTAGAAATTTAAGACATCAAGACTTAGAATCCCATAAAGCCTGGACAATTGAGAGACCTTTCCATGTTGAGCATCCTGTTATGAGGCAACCATGCACTTGATTCCAACACTACTAAACAAAAATAAAATTTGTTCTAATTGCAACAGAGAGTACCCAGAGAATTGATGAAATTATACTTTTGCTATGATTTGGTTTTCTACAAGGCACAGTATATTGTTGAGAGACAGAATATGCATTGATGCTTTACTACGTAGGCCTTTGGTCCTATTGCAGATTTTAGTTATCATTGAATGAATTGGCTTAGATCTTTACACATGCATAATTGAAATGTATTCTACTTATCTAAGAAGAGTTATATCTCACTTTGGCCATAGGAATTTGAAAATTAAAGTTTGCGTTTTTTTGACAAATAAACCTTTTCTAAGTTACATATTTAAACCTTGCAGTTGCAAGCAAAATACAGCTCATACTTAATTTCTGCCCTATAATCTGAGGGTTTCTGCCTCTTCTAGTGACCTCTGAAAGCCTCTGAGTCTTTAGAAATATGCAGTTTAACTCATAATACTAAGTTTCCAATAACGAGATTCTTATATTTTGCTTAGAAACACTGTGAAAAGAGTTGTGATTTTCTTAGCTTAAATTGTCATTCAGCTTAAATGCTAGAACTTCTGGATTCAAAATTTTCAAAGTTCCTTTCAAATGCTTCTAAAATAATAAAGACCTGGAATTATTTCTAAAATAATATGGGCCCTGAAACACCTGCTTCAGCTTTGGAGTTCTACTTTGAGAATGAGTTGGACAATAGGACATACTTCCAGCTCACTTCCAACTCAGCTTGTAATTCTATAGCTCTTGTGATTCTGTGATTTTAATTGACATTTATTAGCGATTGATTTTGAAGAGTGCAATTATATACTAAGGACTGAACATTGTAGGCTCCAAACTTTAAAATCTCACCCTCTGTTTCCTAGACAGACCTTGGTCACTCCTAATGTTTAGTTCAGCTTTTCCTTTCCTCTGTTTCATTTTGACTCCTACAGTGCCAGGCTACTTTTTCTGGTAACTTTGAAATACTTGAACATTTTGCTTTGGCTTTGCCTTCTCTTCCCCCGACCTTGACAAATATGACTGTTGGCATAATCATGCTACAAACTTTTTATATCATACTGATGTCAATGATGGTGCAACTTTCAGATATTATGTTTGCAATGAAGTGCAAGAATTGGAGTAAACTTGAGTGACATATCTTTTCTGACATAACCTGCATTTAGAATTAGGTAAATACATCATTTTGTCAAACTTGTAAATGAAGAAAAATTAAAAATCTATTTTTCAAGCCATTCAGGAACTTTTCACTAACCAGTGTTAACAAAGTATACAAAATCAACTCCTTCTTGATGAGATTTTTTTTTCCCTTCACTCTTTATATTGTTGTGAAAAGTAGGAACTAATGCATAAGATGACAGTGTCATTGGAACACAAAATGAAAAGACAGACCCTCTCCCAAATAGTTTCGTAATTAAGTAAAGGAGAAAATTGATGAGGTAGGACAGAAGAGGTAAAAAACCATATTAATATAGCAAGAAAGCACAGACTACTGATAATTTTTCATAGAATCACAGAATCATAGAGTTGTTTGGGTTGGAAGGGACCGTAAAGATCACCTAATTCCAATCCCCCTGCCACGGGCAGGGACACCTTCCACAAGACCAGTGTGCTGAGAGTGCCATCCAGCCTGGCCATGAATACTTCCAGGAATGGTGTAAAAACAACTTCTCTTTTTAAATTAATTACTGCTCTGAAGAAAGATCATAAAGGAGCAGCTTTGTGGGATGTTTGCTGTCATAATTTAAGTGCCACTCCTGGGAACCTGGTGGGAAACTGAACTAAGAAGACTCTGTTTTATTCTTCTTGTTGGGAAATATGTGATCCCTTCTAACATCTGGAAAAAAAGTCAGTGTTCACTTACAGAAGGGGTCCAAAAGTACGTACTGAAAGTGGCCAAAGGACAATTTCACATGACTTTCGTGTACTAGATGCTTTGGGACAAAGGGGATAAAACTTCTTCCCTGATGATTCTAAAGTATTTTTTAACATTGCTTTTACCTCTGCAGCAAAACCTTATGGGGAAAGAAAAGTTCTTCCACTGTTGTGTTCCCATGTTAGGCCAAGGGCTGGTGCACCAGCCTGGAAGTATGTTAGCTAAACCTGTTCTAGGTTCTCTTACTTCTGGCAATAACTAACTTTAAAATCTTCTATAGGTGAATTAAAAGGGCTTTCACAAGGCCATTCCAAGCAGCAATGGGGAAAAAAGCTAGATCCATAATAAGTTATTAAATATGACTCGCTGGTCATTGGTGTAATTTGGAGATGGTTGCAGTCTGGTATCAGCAGGTAGAAATTTTGCCTATGCTTACAGAGTATAAGCCCCTTCCTGCAACTTTTCAAACAACCAGGTGACTTCATGAGCTCTAAGTTGTTTTTTTTTAAATGTTTTGAGGGTTTACTGTTTCCTGCCTTACTTCCTAGTAATTCAGCAGTTTAAATTAGGTGATTGCTGAGCAAATTCCAAAGTTGTTCTATGAATGTCAGCACTTACCTTCCTTAGCTGCTGGGAAAGAGGTAGCTTTTGAATGAGTAATTGATCTCAAAGAGTGAAACCTGTCGTCTTAGTTTATCCCCCTAATAGCACTGATGACTTTTCTTTCCACGTCTGTGTATCTGTTGGGAAAGATAACTTGGGATGAGAGAGTGTCAGTGGGTATATTGGAGAAAAGATTGATAAAAAATACTAGAGAAACATGTGAAAAGGGTCTACAGAAAGGCACCATGTGTGGAAGAGTGAGTCTGAGCAATGTGAAAAAATTATGGGAATGGAGGAAAAGAAAGAACGAAAATGTGTTCATAAGTTGCCTTTGGAAAAAGTATTTGCTGTTTGCTGAGTAAAGGATATATAATGTCCACTGGTTGAAGTTCCTTTCCTCTTGGTTTCTCATTTATGTGTTGACTGTGTTTCACAGAGACGCAACAATATTTGCAGCAAGACTAAGACTGAGCCACATCTAAATCCAGAGAGCAGCTTTTCATGGGAAAAGCTGGAGAGGTGGACTGAGGTTTTTTTTATCTTGAAGCAGATGACACCAGCACATTCACATAGGATCCAGATTTGAAAAGTCAAGGATTATACTGCCTAGTCAAGCAATAATCTGTACTTTTATATTATCTATCAGATTATCTGAAGACACATGATTTTACATGGCAACAGCATGTGAAAACATTATCTGTGCACCTGTGGTGGTACTTGAGATCCACGAAATCAGAACAAGTTAATATTAAAAAGACAACAAAAATACACTTATAGTTACATCAAGCTATTGTGTGTAAAAACACAGTGCTATCTCATTTATAGGAATTAGTTGGGTGGTATGATACAAAGAGACCCCATGAACTGCAGCAAAACATACTTTTCATCCTGGTTTAATGTTTATGTTAGTAGGCAAACAGAAGTTCTCTATGCCCTAGAGTGGTGTCTGTTGTTTAATTTGTTCTTCCTACATCTTAATAGAGTGTAACTCGTTATTTGTTAATATTATTTGATTTTTTTAAAATTATGAATTACTCAAGCTAAAAACTAGGCTTTGTAAGCGAGGGCTCAGCATATTCATGCAAAGGGACTTTCTGAAAAGTGAATACACAGGACATTTTTATTGTTTCTGTTGCTGTATGAATTTTCAGACCTTCTAAAACAGATTGCTTCCTAACTATAAGTATGGCCAAGCATCTAACGTTCTGGTTAAATAACCCAAAGAATTCATGATTCAAGCACATATCTGTAGTTCTTCAGTATCAGTGGACCGAAGAACTCAAAACTGCTCTAATTCCTATTTCTAAAGGTACATGAGAACTGGTGTCATTGACATCAAGTTTTTTTTCTTTCCAGTGTGCCTGGTTTTAGTGCAAAAGCTATGCCCATGTAAGGAAACAGGCTATTGCAATACTTTCTAAATTGCTACAAATAAAGATATTTTAACATTTCAAAGTTAATTCTAGAGGAGAACAGCATGAAGCTCTATCATGGAGCATTTGGTTGGTGAAACAAATATTTAAAGTAAGACACAGCTTTGGCATAGTGCTCTGTATCACAATGCCCTGCAGGAATTTGTAGGAAGTTAAAAGGTGTCACATATATAACACCAGGATTTATTGCATTTGACATTATTGAATAGGCTGGAATATTGCATATTAAAAATAAGCAATGTGTGTTTATAACTGTATAATATGTTCTAAAACCTAAATTATTCCCTCAGAATAATTTGATGGGCTGCTTCTTTTTTCTTTTTTTTTTTTTTTTTTTTAAATTTTTCATACAAGTGCTGCAATTATCTAGGTGCAAGTTCGGCCAAAGTTCTTAGGAGTGGAGAGAAATATGTATCCTCACAGGCTTGCAGAGCATTGTTCAGAGACACTCCTGAATTAGACTGGCTCTTTCTGTTCTGTGTGTAGAGGTTGGCTGTTCTAAAAGATAAATCGTTATATAACCTTATACTGGTAAAGGAGTTGCTTAGTTCAGCTTAATTCCTCTGATGGGAGAGGGCAAATTTGGGGTTCGCTCCTCTGCTATCTTTACTTGAGACAGTCACCTGATGAAATGAGAAGTAATGCAGAATAATCCAGGACTTTTTACTGATGAACTTTCTGTTAAAATCCAAACCAAAAGAAAAGTATGTTTCAAAAACTGTGACCTGAACTTTATCCAATAATCAGTTTTGTGCAACTGACAAGCTCGATTACTAAAGTCTTGATCTTAATAAAACCTGGCTACTATAAATCATCTAATCTGATGCCTGAAGCATTTGACTCGAGCTTGTAATATATCCTTATTACAGCTTATACTGCAGAAATTTTCTACTGCACTTCATTTACAGAGCTGAGAATCTGAAATCAAATGAAGAGCTAGATGGCAATGGAAATGATGGGAAAAGAGGTGACTGTATGGATTATTAGAACTGCATGTCTTAGGCTAAACAAAGCTCAGATTCCACTTCCAGGTGAAAGAGAAAATGGTTGTTTGCTTTCTTAAAAGATGAGCTAAATGTAGCTGTTGACCAACAGTTCTAACCATAGTGAAACCCTTCCTCTTTCCAGACTTTTTGTGAATCCTTGAGCACAAAATGACATTGTGTGTGCACAAACCATCTGTTTATGGTGGCTGAGTACTATAAATATGGATGGTGCTGGATATTCCTAACATGCCGAGGCTTAGTAGATCTAATGGCATAACACAGCATGTCCTTCAGAGGAAGGAGGTTCAGAAGTAACATGAGAAAAAAATGGGTCAACTTCATAAAAAAGACATGGATTTTCTATTAGTTCATCTTTGTGGCTTTGTATTTCTCAGATTATTTTTCCAGGGAGGGAATTTTGGATGATTTTCTTACCATAGTGAGAAATGTGAAGAGACAAAGCTAAGAGGGGGTTACCTATTATGAAAAACTCTTTGTAGCAGTCACATTGAGAAGGCGAGGCCTCAGTTCTCTTGCAACTTGTCATGATGAAAAGCAGAGTTTAAGGCTTTGGACAAGTGGTATCTCACAGTCTTAAAAGGGAATTCATTTTAAATCCAAGATAATTTTATGAACCTTTGGCTTTAAATCCAGATTTACCAGGTGACAAATGTCTTTTTAGATGTAGGAGTATCCCACAGATTAAAAGGAATATTTTTCTGGGTCCTTGGGTATTTGATGTGAAGGAAGTATAAATAGCTTTGTTGAGTAAGCACAAATTTTACAGTGTGCACCTAAACTAGGTTCTGTGGAGTGCTGCTGAATACTGCAGTTGCTTGTTTAGCTGTAAACTGTTCACTTAAAATTAGTCCCTGCTGTCATAAAGCTTAAGGTTTTCATATATACTATGTAGGGAGAGATAAAGACCTTCCAATTGATGGCTAATTCTAGTCTTGTCATTTTTTTCTGTCTTACCATGCTGACACTGATTGTTCCAAAAAGTCAGTGGAGAGTTGAACTGTCCTGACTTCAGTACTTCCTTAGTGATTGCCACACCTCTATTTCCCTAAGTGCACCCTAAGTGCCTTCTTATTCTTTAGAAAGGGTATTTTATTTGTTTTTAAGAAGGGGGTTCAGAAAACATTAAATATCCTATTCCCAGCAGTCTCCTGGAGGAGACTGTGTACCAGAGCCAGAGATGAGGACCATGCCATGTAGAGCAGCACAGCTTTGTTATGGGTTTGCACTGGCACTAAGGGAGCCAGCGCTCCTCCCACACCACTGACCAGAACAAATTGACTCTCCACGACTTTTCTTTGCCCATTCATGTAGGTCATTCCTCTAGTGGCCATACAGCAGGATTCTTGAGTTACTTTAGCAATGCTGATGTTCAGCTCAGTAAAGAAAATATGTATTTCGCTCTGGCGAGGTGATCAAGCATACCTGGGCGAAAGGATATTGTGAAAGCGAAGAAGTTAAAAGAAATGAATGATAATTCTGGCATCAAATGATACACAGAAAAGGAATCAGAGTGAGCCTTTTCTAGCACTCCAGAGCATACCAATATAGTGTCTGCTAATGAAAATTGCTCTAATAATTTGAAATGCATGCATATCAGATGTACATATCCCATGCACTTAAATATTTTAACTAAATGGAACTTCTCTTGGAAATTGTAATTGCCTTTTTAAGGGTGTTACATTTTCAGCCAGATGCAAACTATTTAATCTGTTCCAATGCTCCACTCATGGACAAGATTTGAGATTTTCATCTTCCTCATAAATTACACTTTAGATTTTGATGAAAATACCTTCCCAGATTAAGTATGTTGGTTGCCAATGTCCTAATTTTTCTTGAGAGCAGGATGTTTCTTGTGTAATTGAACTTGGGTATTGCTGAATTTGTATGATTTCAGATACCTTAATTAAAATAACAACAAACATTGATTATGACAGACTTATGACCAAAAATTGTGATAAAATCTTATTAATCCCTTTTCTGCTTACTCAGACAATTGGTGTCATTCTGTCTAAATACTGATATTTACAAGTTTGTTGTCAGCTAAATAGACTCTCAATTTTTACATTAGTTATATCTGTACAGATGCCCAGCACACTGAGTGTTCTTTTATCCATATATTTACATATTCATATATTCTTTGACACCTCTGCATATATTATAAGGGGGGAGGAGGAGATGATGTCCAAATTTGTCACAGAAGATGTTAATATGCATTAAAATGTTCAAAGAGCAATATTCATCTTAGCCTCTACATTGAGAAGATATCAAAGCAGCTCAGCAGTGTGTTATGAGCAGCTAATTTGAAACTTCTGCTCCCTGTTAGTGTCATTCTGTCTTTGAATGAGATTTTGTTTCACTGCAAAATCTCACCCAGACTTTTCCTTTTTAATCCTGGGAGGTTGCTCAGAATGTATCAGTTGGGAGTGCTGTCTGTTCACAGTGAGAAAGTTCATAAAAACCACGCACCAGCATTTCCCCAAAGGATAAATCAATTAAAATATTTCTAATTTACTACTGTTGAACATATTGGGTGAACCGGTAAAGAGAAACAATTGAATATTCACCTTAGTGAGATTTCAAGATTGAACTAGTGATACAGCTTCTCAGTCTAGTGGCTAGACCAATTTAAATACTAAATCCAAAACTCCATGTGGTTCCCTATTCCAAGACATGGGAAAAGAGTTTTAACACTTTTCAGATCATTTTCATAAACATAGACTACTCTAACAGCAACCTCCATCCAGCCTTCAGTGTGTCTAGGCCTTTGATCACCTCAGGATGCTTCACTGCATCCTCCTTTCAGTACTGTTGCCAAAAAAAGTGGAACTACTATTTTAACATGGCTATGTCAGATGCTGAGAAACAGCTGAGGTAATTAATAAACCCAGAATCTCTGAGATTGTAGTGTGGTTTATATTTAACTATTCCATGGGCCAGAAGAAATGAAAATGTTAAGGCTGATACCCTGACAATATTTGTGGAATTGGGCAAGATTTTTTCTCATCTGGTGTGACCTCTTTTTTCAGTGGTTTCTGAAAGGATCTTCCGCTGGTGTAAAACACTTTCAGGAGATATTAGTGAGAGGAAATTTCTTTACTGTAATAGTCAGAGAGAAAGGATGTGATGCTGCCAAAAGGAAATAGAATGTTATAAGTGACTGAAAAACTGGGGAATAGCAAGGAAATAAGAATCCAACCTCAAAAGAAGTGTTCGTTATACTACCCATCTATATTATGTATCATTATAGCTGGGAACATGTATTCTGTTAGATTCTTGTTTGCTTTTGCTGATGTCAAACATTATCCAGATGGTATAGTGCCTTTTCAGTATTCACCTCCTTTTTATGTTACACTTTTCCTGATCTGCATTTTTCACAGGTTTTTTTCTTTCCTTTTTTTCCTTAGAAAAGATATTATAATGTCCTTCATTCTCAGCCCTATTGCCATATTTTTCTTTCCACTGAAACCATTTCTTAGTTCATAAACTTAATTTGTCCCTTTTTCTTAAACAAGCTGTCTCTGCTGTTCTCAGATTTAATGGACTGAGTGCTTCAGAAGCAAATATTGCTTGTAAAAAAGATTGTGAGCTATTAGTATTATTTTCAGATCCTGCAACAGTAAGGACTGTATGCATAAACTCTAATATAGATATTTCACACATATGAATTCTGAGGTTTGGTGCTATGAACCAACATATTTTTGATACCAGCCAAGAAAGCACAAAATTATCTGCGTGAAGCTTGAAGGGCTGTTTTTTTGAGAATCAGTGGGGAAAAAACCCCTCTTCTTAATGAGACCTGATAAGGTACAAAGGAATAAACTGGATCATCCTCTAGTAAATGTGGCAGTCAGGCAGTACAGAGGAATGTGTGACTCGAGTCACAGAGTGGGTGGTGGCATCAGCTAGGGGAAGGGGTGGGTGTTGTGGTTTTTTTTCTGAAAAGACTTCTAGTTGGAAGCACAGACTGGAGAGCCATGAACTCAGTGTTTATGCTCAATCACCTCTCTTTGCACACATTCCTTTTTAGTATTCATAAAATAGATAAACACTTTGTCCTAAATTTTCAAGACTCCCATTTGCCCCATTAGCCAGTCTCTTTAATGAATATACAATAGAAAAGAATTAAGGTAGAAAGCTATGCAAGTATTTGATGAACCTTATGCTTTTTCTTCCCAGAGAACTTGTAGGTGACCCTTCCCTGGAAGTATTTGTCCCAGTTTGAGACAAATTCAGAGGAACGTCCAAATTTGAATGTCCTCCCATAGAAGGTCATAGCCACACCTCCCCAGCCAGGTTCGGGAAAAAAAAAATTTTCCTCAGAGGAAAATGAAAGAAAAAAAATATTTATTTGACAGACACAATGCACAATGGGAAAAGAATAATGCTAAATAATAAAACCTCTCGCTGTGGAGAGAAACCTGGGAAGATTTTAGAGTCCTTTGTGGGTGCGTCTTTCTCTTCTTTGGAGCTGGGTTGGCTTGGGCCTTCGGGCCTCGGTGGAAAGCTCTCCCAGTGAGTTCAGGTGTTCTGAACAGTTCCAGAAGAGAAGAAGAAGAAACCGAAGTCCCAGGGGAAAAAAATAAAAATTAACTCTCCATCTCTCTGGAGAAAACAGTTGAAAGCTGGCTGAGAAACAGCAAAGGGCGCTTCCTCTGCTCTTGCCGCCACAGAAGCACGCAGAGCAGATAGTAGTGACCTTAGAGCACAAACTGCTTTGAAAAGTTTGTCTGGCTTTTTTTTCTTCTCCCACACCCAGTTTTAAAGGCACAGAAAGGCACAGGAATCATGTCGGGGCATTGAGCTGCAATAGGGGATACACATTGTAAAGTCATCCCAAGACAGTGTTCAAGGCCAACTTGGGCAGGGCTTTGAGTAACCTGGTCTGGTGGAATATGATTCTGCCCATGGCAGAGGAGTTGGAACTAGCTGATCTTTAAGGTCCTTTCTGGTTCAAACCATTCTATGATTAACTTTTGATGTCATTTTTATTCAAGTGAATAATTTTAATACTCGTGTAATTTAAATCACATCTTTTTTTTGCCTGGTTCCCTCCCAGCACACAACAATATGATTGAAATCTCCTTCTGTCTCTCTGTGTTGCTGCGTACTAACAGGTGATGCCATCAGCACAAGAACTTAGAGAGACATAAATATATATAGAAAACTTTTCCAGGCACTGAAAAGCATGTGACAGATATCTGAGGAAGAATCAATCAACTATTTGAACAGTGCATATAATTCAAAACAAGAAGTAAAAATAAGTGAAACTGTCAGGAAAATCAACTGATGAAATTTAAATTTTAAATTACTATTACCCAGGACACTGGGATTAAAATACCTAACCTTTCAGAAAATGCTATCCATTTTTTTAGCAATGATAGTATACAGAATTATGATGCTGTCCTTAGCATTACATCAAAAACTAGTACAGTACTGATGGAAGAGGGAGACACTTGTACTTACTGAACTGTGATCTCCACCTGCTGTATCTCCATGGCAGTTCTTGCCAATTTTCCTGATCTTACCATCTTACAAGTCTACTCAGATGCAAACTCAAGGGTTTTTCCTCTTACCACTGTTCTAAGTGCTCCTTTGTGTTTATGTAGATGATCACATAACCTAACACTGCTCATATATCCGTCTATATTATTGACAGCAGATTTTTGATGTTCTTTTGTTTACTCTTTGGAACATGATGCTAAAGCTTCAGTTTGTCATAGAGTCTGTTTAAATGATTTTAGAAAGAAACCTGTTCACATGTAAATTAAGGGACTTGGTGTCACTAGATCTTCTGGCAGAAGTGAAACTCAGACAGTAAATGTGTACTTGCCTCATCTTTATTCTCCATCCATCAATTCATAGGAAGAAAGACTCAGGGAGCTCAAGGCCAGGAGGAGCTGCTTGAAGAGCCATTAGATTTAGTCAGATTTCCTTAAGCCTTAACTTGCACTGGAATGAAGAATATTTGTATTTCAAAGACTTATATCTCCTTGCAAAGCCTTCAGTCCTGAAAGGTATCAGGCAACAGAGAAGCCATCACTTCCTCGGGCAATTTGTTCTGATGGCTCCTTTCCCCACCTTGCAAGTGTAAAATTGTCCAACAATAGTTTACAGTCACTGGTTCTTGTTATGGCTTCTTCTACTATATAAAACACTGTATTCAAACAACTTCTCAATCATCAGATGGAAAGTTAAACAGCTTATGCTTTTAAAACTTTTGCTGAAAGAAAATTTTTCCCCATCATTTGAATATTTTCTTTTTCTGGTCTTGGTTTACAATGTCCTTATTAAAATGTAGACATTTTAGTTTCACGTAGTATCACTGCATTGGAGTTATGGTTCACTACACTGAAGTAAAATGGCTTCTGTACTGCCCTTTGTACTAAATGGCTCTATTGCTCTTCAAATTTATATCTGGGGATTAAATTAAATTTTTCCAAAATAAGCAGGGAATCATAGAATCAAATAATGGGTTTAGTTGGAAGGGACCCTTAAAAATCACCTAGTTCCAATCCCCCTGCTGTGGGCAGGGACACTTTCCACAAGACTGGCTTGTTCAAAGCCCCATCCAACCTGGCCTTGAACACTTCCAAGGATGAGGTGTCCACAGCTTCTCTGGGCAACATCTTTCACCACATTTTTCTCACTATCTTGATCATATTTTTTTTTCCTGATTCCCAATATAAACCTGCTCTCTTTTAGTTAAAACTCTTTCTCCTTGTCCTGTCACTATAGGCCCTGCTAAGAAGTTTATTTCCATCATTCTTAAAAGCCTTCTTTGTATACTGAAAGGCTACAAGAAGGTCTCCCTAGAGTTGTCTCCTATCAAGAATTAACAACCCCAGCTCTCAGCTTGTCTTCACAGCAGAGGTGCTCCATCTCTATGATCATCTTTATGGCCTCCTCTACACCTGCTCCAACAGGTCCATGTTCTCCTTATGTTGAGACCTCACAGCTGGACACAGCACTGCAGGTGGGGTCTCACCAGAGCAGAACAAGGGGCAGAATCCCCTCCCTCGCCCTGGTGCCCATGCTGCCTTGGAAGTAGCCCAGGACATGTTTGGCTTTCTGGGCTGCAAGAGTTTTTTGTCAGGTCATGTCTGGTTTGTCATGGTTTTCATGTTTCATAAATGTGGTAGGAGTTTCTTCGGTCATCTGTCACAGGCCTTCAATTATTTCCAGAGCCCCTGTTTTCCAATATTCAACCCCCCCTTTTTAAATAGATTTTACCTATTTTCTTTAGTTCTAAGTTTGCAACTTACTTGTACTAAATATATATATATATATATAGAGAGAGAGAGAGAGAGAATAGGAGTAATTTCAACTAATTCCTTGACTAAGCCTGTGTTTTCTTTGGGGTCAGAGGTGAGAAATAGGCACTTTTAAGGTGTTACTAATCTGAACTAACATAGGCATCTAAAAGTGCCTATTTCTGTCCTTTGGCTAAAAATAAAATAGGTGGCTTTTAAAGTGAGCCAGATTTCCAAAGGTGTTTACAAAGCAAGCACTATTATTTGTTCAGGGAATCCCATCCCTTTTGGGGGAATGGACATCTACAGCTCAGCCTTTAGTATTCCTAACCTGACTGGTCCTTATGCCATCCAAAATTTTCATCAGAAGCACCTTTATGTATCTCAAAAGATTTCATGAAGTGGTTCAGTAGTGCAGGATGTGCTGCTATAGCTACAAATCTACATTAGAGACATTTTCATTCAAATCATGTTGCTCCACTGTTGACTACTTTTTAAATTTATCATCTAGTCAGTTCTTTGTCTGTTAAATCTATGCTTTAATGCTATTTAGTAGTGCTAACTTTCTAACTGCTTCATATGTAATAGCCTTTCAGAAGTCTGGATATTTTACATTTGACAGTTGTCAGCCTAAGTCATATGCTCAACAGAGGATGCAAACAGGTTTAGGAAGACCTGCTTTCCATAAAATCTGGGGCAAGCAGTTAGCAACAGTCTTCTTTAATTTCTATTCAACTGAGAATCTCTGGTTTCTATCAATGGGCTTTTTCTAAATATCTGAAGAAGGACCAGATATAGCAATATGCTTCTTATGATCCCTCACAGAGTTGCTGTGCAGCTTTCATATTCCACTAGGAAGTTCCTAAATGCTCCTAATAGCTCCTTATCTCAACATCAGCTGCACCCATAATGTGATAGAATAAAAACTCAATTTGAGAATATTTTATTAGTTGCTTAATATAAGAATAGATAAGGAACTTTCACTTGAGATGGAAAGTGTGTCTAAATGTGGACTTTTTAGTGGTTATAACCATCTGTATAAGTGTAACATTATTAATGTACCTTTAGAGGTAAACTTTTTTTTGGTCATTTGAAAGGTAGCACATACTAATTATCAATTCTACCTCTCTATTAAAATCATGAACCAGTTCAGCTCTTCAGATCATAATTTTGGCCAGAAGATTTACAGAGTTTGTTTACTTGAAAAAAGTGATGTTTGGGCAGAAAATACGTTTCTTAGTCATGACTGTCAAGTCTTACAGTAGAATGTACAAACTATATTAAGATGTGCAACTGCCCTTGTAACTTGTGTTCTTTCTCTGTATTCTCTAAAAAATGTCTTGAATGCCTGGTATGTAAAAAGATATTTTGGCCTTTTTCTCAGAACTGCCAGGGGCAATGAGGCATCTTCACTTTTTCTGTTCTATGAGTCCAGGTGACGCTAGAGTCAAAGCAGCAACTGGTAAAAATTGAATGAATTCATACAGAGCAGACATCTCTCCCCTTGATTCATCCAGATTTCTGGACTTACCCCATTATGTTTCGTGTTCTGAAAACACCAAACTGTAGTGATTCACTGGTTTCCTTGGCTTGTGAGCAATACCCTTTATTTTTTCATTACATCAGTCTTTATACTTCTGACATCCTCTTATAATTTCATCCTTGCAACAAAACTCTGGTTTTCCTTATTTTCCAACACAGGTAAATCCTGTTGCCCAAAATAACTGAGCTGGGTACCAGGGAGAGGTTACTTAATATGTGAAATATATTTAAATATTCTTCCAAAGTTGCAGAAACAAGATTTTATGGATAATTTAATTTTGAATTTGTGAAGGGGCTTTGGGTTGGAAAGCTATTCAGACCTAAATTCAGCTTTACTTGATTTTTTTAAAAAATAAAGTGCTGTTTTAATCACTTATTATTCATGTTTTCTCTCAGTTGATAAGATTTTAGTGGCTGTTAAGGACTTTTTAAAGTCAATAACAATGGTATGGTTATATTATGAATGTATTAATTTGCCTAAACGCCCACTTCTCAATCAGCATCTCAGATGCAGACCTTTGATTTTTATTCCTCTTTCAAGCACAGAGCTTATTTACCATTTCTGAGAGGTTGTGACTATAAATACTGCTAGTGCTTCTATTTTCAAGACAGACACACAGTATATATCTGCTTTCTTTAAATACTGAAGTGTCAGTATTAGTTTTTATTTTTCCTTATCACCAGATGTGCCACAGAACTGCAGAAGTGGAAGGAACCTGTCTCTGTACAACATGTTCTTCAATATAGGGTCAACACTGAAATCAGAGCAGGGTTATCCAGTTACATCCTAAAAACCTCCTGAGGCTGAGATCCCTCAACCTCACTGGACTCTGTTCCAGTTCTTAATTAACTTCATAGTAATTTTTTTCCCCCTTATGAGGTCCAGATGGAACGTCCCCCAATTCAGTGGATGACTGCTGTCTGTTCTCCCACGAGGCATCTGGGTAAAGAGTTTGGCTTTATCTGCTTGGTTACTTCCTTGCAGGTGTTAAAAAGCAGCCCCTAAAAGTCCCCCCACTCATTCTCTGGCTATTGGGAGATGTACATCAGTTTCTCTTTGTGAAACATTTACTTTAAGCTTGTTTCATACTAATTTTTATGAGCTTCACACACTTTTTCTTTTTATACTACAGAATTCTGTAATTTCTACTACTTCTGACTTTATTAATTTAAATAATTTTTTTTCTTGGAACCAATAACATTCTAAATGAGCCAAGATTTTCAGATTTCAAATTTTATTACTCATCCTTTAATACAGCATCTAGTTATCATGCTGTATTATTCTAATCTTCATTTTGCCTTAATAGCTTAACAAATTTTGGCAGTAAGATGTTAATTATGCTTGCAATGATTGACCTCCACACCTATGAAATACAAGTAGGTGCATGTATGTAAATTAAGACTTATAAATGTGACAAAGTGCCAGCAGCATTTGACACCAACTATACACCTTCTGTCTCTCTTCAGTGTGTTTTGAGCTAAAAAAGCAGCTGTTTGACTTGGGTGCATTTGAGTTACAACATTTCAAATAAAGTGCCTTTTCTTTTGTTTCTTAATTACAATGAATATATTAAAACACAGAACTCAAAGAGTTCCTTTTTACCCTTTTCCTTAATATTCTTCTTTGAATCTGGACCCTTTTATTCCATAGCAATTTATTTTTTTTCCTGATTTCCCCAGCTAATGGAAACAGATGATGATTTAAGATTTTTTTTTTTTCCTTTTAAAGGAGGATTTCTATTCATCATGACTGCAGAAAAAGACAGTGGAACAAAACATCAGTAAATGCTGTTTTGTTTCCATCACTGTTTTTTGACATTACTGACTTGTTACATTATTTTTAGATGAGGATTTTTTTCCAATTTAAACACATATTAAACAAAAATATCTATTTTACACATTATTTTTTCAATTTCTTTGGCTGCAGCAATCTAGAGAAAATGGCTTATACTGGGAAATTAAAATGGCAGTAATTGTAAAAAGGGAGTTCTGGGTATTAAGATTCTTTCATTTCTACGTTATTTAAAATAATGAATGGAACAGTTACAGCTAACGTTTTTCCCTGTGGCATGGGAAATGCTGGCTTCTGGAGATATGAAAATTACTTTCCCACTACAATGGGCTCCTCCTTCCCGCATGGCAGAGCTCCAGGCTTTGCACTGACAGCAGGCTGTGAGTGCATGGAAACTCAAGCTAAGAGCTTTGCAGTAGATGGAGCTAAATGTCACCACCTCAGACATGGATTTGCCCAGTGTTGGGAAATCATGGAGGGAGCCCTGAGGTGTCAAGTCTGCCATCACCCTCTTCCTCTCCCACAGCTTGAGCTTGTCCAGAGATCATTCCTGTATCACACAATGCACTCATCTGGCTGACTCTTCTGGAGGTGCTCCATGAATGTCATGCCAAGCTCAGTGTCCAGGAGTTCAGATGGCTTTTGGGTTTCTTCCACCATCAGGTGGACTGGGAAAATGAACAGATAAACACATAAATTCATTAAACCATCTCTAACAAGAGCTGAGGCTGGATCCTATGCAGGTCTGGTAGTGGCTACCATTTAAATGTTGTGTGCACCAAGGAGGGCAGCCTTCATAACCTGGAAAAGAAAGGATTCGGCTGTAGTGCAGCAGATGTTGATTATTTGTACCACTGGTCACTAATGAGATTTTGGTAGCTCGTCAAGGCTCTCTAGCTCCAGGGCAAAAGAGAACACAGGGCTTGCCTTAGACTGCAACTCCAAGGATATGCATCAAGGCTCTTTTGCTCTTTCCTGTCAGTACTTTTATTTTCACTGCTGATATTTTCTACTTACAGCTTAGTCTTTCCCAGGAGTTAGTGAGTGCTGCCTGTCACACCGGGCTCTGTAGTGTCCATCACAATTGGTGCAGTGGGAGCCCCCATGTATTTCTGAAGGATCCCAACACCTACAGGCTGCACTGAACAGCCTTCTGCATACAATGTGCACTGGCCAATAGATAAGCTTCTGCAGGGCATGGTAACACTCTTCCTTCTACACCAGTTCATGGATAGAAATCTGGATTCAGGACATCTGGGAGTTAAGGGAAGTGCTTCATCTGCTTTACCAATATATGACTTGCCACTGTTTCTCTGAGGAGATCTTGGCTTCCCTGAAAAGCAATGGTGCAAGACCTGCATGCTCATTAATTTGTTCTTGTGTCCAGAAATGGAATTCACTGACTTAGAACAACCTGCAAAACTTTATTCATAAAAGCAACTCTTTCTGCAGGAGTTTGTTTCTTGGGTTTACATTTTATGTTAAGCCTAGCAGGATATAATTTATGCAAATAATCTTTCATTGTTTCCTCATTTTGGCAGGACTGTTGAAAAATTTGAATACCAATATTTCCAGTGACTCAGAACAATGCCTTAAGTGAAGAGACTTTCATTTTTTTCCCTCTGTAATTATTTTATCATAAAAATTTTTGATTTTTATGAATATTTTGCTGTGCTAGGAAAATATCACTCCCAGTGATACTATTGCAGAAATGTATCTTTGAAGAAAAAAAGGGGCAATGTGTGAAAGTTGGAAATATTTTCAGATTTTAAAATCCACTGACAAACATTTTTTTTCCTAGGCTGATGAGGTGATTTTTTAACAGTTCCCTGTTAAAAACAGTAAAAAAATATTACCAAGTATAACCCTTCAGGCTAAAAGGACAAGTTAAAATTCCTCTTTTCTGAAAAATCCTAGCATTGTATAAAAATCTAGGTTGAAAGGGATCTCTGGAGGTTGTCTGGTGCAATGCCCAGTCAAAGTAGAAACAACTTTGAATTCTGAAATTCTATCGAGTCAAAGTTAGATGAGGTTGTCCAAAGCCTTGTCCAGTCAAGTGTTGAGTATCTCCAAGGAGGGAGACTTCACAACCTCTCCAAGTGACCCGCTCCAGTGCTTGACTACTCCTGTTGTACTTTTTGTCTGGTGAATTCTGTTTTCTCCAGGCTGTTCAAACTCCTCTCTCAACCTCTCTATCTCACGTGCTCTGAGCCACTCATCATCTTTTTGGACCACCATTGAACTTGTTCCAGCATCTTTCTTGTGGGACACACAGTACTGAAACACAGTAGCCATATGAGTCTCATAGTTACCAGGTGATGGAAATGGTCAAAATATTGGTATAAAATCTGCAGAAATGAGTGAGAATACCTCTGGGTGCTGCTTTAGTTGGGAGATGCTCAATTACATTATTATTAAAAATACAGTGACCTTTGTGTATTGTAATTCTCCATTAGTTAAACCAATATAGGAAATCCTATATTTGTGAGAAACTTTTGGTTATTTATCTGATGATAATAGAAGATGTTACATGATGTTACACCTGAATGAAAATTTACTTTTCTTTTATTGTCATATAGATGATAATACAAGTGCTATACAGATGCTTCATGTTGTTTACAGACACACACGAACTATTTCTGTTGTATACAACATTTTCCTTATCTCAAAGAGTTTACAAAGAGGGAACCATAAAAGGAGCAGGTGATGCCACTTGGTTCAGGCTGGGAAAAAGGAGACTGAGGGAAGACCTCATCATGGTCTCCAAGTTTTCATGGTAGAAGTGGAGGGGCCCACCAATCTCTTTTCTTTGTTGACTCATGGCAGGACCCGAAGGAACTGCATGAAGTTGTCAGGGGAGGTTTAGGTTGGATATTAGAAAAAGATTCTTCACCCAGGGGGTGGTTGGACACTGGAAATGGTCAGCGCCAAGCCTGACAGAGTTCAAGAAGCCTTTGGGCGATGCTCTCAGGCACAGGGTGGGACTCTTGGGCTGTCTTGTGCAGGACCAGGAGTTGATTTTCAATGATCCTAGTTCATCCTTTCTGACTCAGGATATTCTATGATTCTATGAAATTATTTTATAGTTTTTTTCCAAAACAGAAGTTTCAAAAAAAAAAGTCAATGTTATTTTAGTGTGTGTTTAGTCTAGTTTGTCGTGTGAAGTCATAGGAAAAGATCATAAATGTCCTTGAACAACTATTTATGCAACATTTATACTACTATTTAATATCATATTGTCAGAAGTTAATTAGTAAAATTGACTGAAAACAAGTGCGATCTACAAATTCTATTCTGAATTTACCTTAAGACAGGACGTCAAGTACAGACTTGAGGAACTAATATAATATGTTGACATGTTTCTAACATGTTGACCATTGGGTGCTGTTTTGCAGAAACTGGAGCTGAGTGTTACTTTATACCCTAAGTGGTCTGCAGAAACAGCTAAATTATTCCTAGTGGGAATCCTATAGTTTTTGCTTTCTACCCCTTGTTACTGTTTTAATGTTAAGTTATCCCAAATAAGTTCTGACTGCATGTACTCAGCCTATAGAAATAGAGAAGCTGAATCAGCATTGCAACAAACGAGCACTTTTAGAAAAGGAGAATCTTTGCTGCACTTTGTACTGAAATTGCACTGAATGTTGACGTCAGCTCCATATAAAAGCAATAAGCATTACTTCTAATTACTGAGTCAGGCTGGCTTTGGGCAAATGGTGATGGTAATGAGAGTTTTCATTCTTTCATACTTCGCAAAAGGCTGCCTTAGACAAAGATATGTTCATACCTTCTTAGTTAAACTTTATTTTCCTCTAGAAACATTTTGGTGACTTTTTCATTGGTTTAGTACTGGACTTAGAGTTCCTGTTAATGGCAAAGGAGACTTAAAAAACACTTCAACCTGAGAAGTAAGACTTTGGGGCAAAGCTCAGAAATAATCATACCATGCAGCATTCCTCTAATCTCAACACAGCTTAGAAGAATAATTAAAAAAAACAACACCTCCTTCCCTGATTAAAAATTGAAGTGTCAGAAGTTGCACCCTGGTATTTGCATTTCAGACACTCTCTCCTGAAATGCAGCAGATGATTCATTGTACCGCTGTTAAAAGCTGCCAAATATAAGTAAAAACTAGTTCCTTTATTTCTTCACCACTTCTGTAAACTGCAGGTGGCAGACATAAGGAGCGGGTATTGACTTTTATCTGCATTATTATCAGAACTTTCTATAAAGAGACTAGGAGATTTCTTGCGGAAAAGGTGAAGAGGGGCCAAGGAAACTGCACCCACTTTGCTACCTAGCCATCACCTCCTTAAGTAGTCATGTTCAAGACTTTCAAGACTTTCAGACTTCAAGAATGGTTTTTTGGCATGTTTTCTTGGTGATGAAGATGACCAAGCTCATCACAGGTGTACCCTAAGGTGACCTAGGCAGATGGTTTTGCCTCATTAACAAGAATATGAATGCCAGATATATTTACATGCAGTCTCCCCTAAATCTCTATCACAGTATATTTTTTTAAGTCTTTGGGTGAACTCCCTGATAAATTGAGTGTAGCTGACTTTGCCTTAAATGTCACAGGAACACAGCTTGATCTCAAGCATAGCACCGGACACTATGAAAAGCAAAACATCCATCAAAACCACAGTAGATTGTGTCTTTTGGCTTGGCTGCTGAGTCACCTCTCTCTCAATGCTGACACTGCGAGAGGACCTGGAGCAATGTATCTGTAGAGTCATTATGGCCACAGATGCATTAAACTGTAAGAGTTGGAGTGATAAGGAGTCAATCTGCAGGTAACTCAATCACTGGAAGACTTCAGAAACTGGCTGATTTGTTAAAGCAGCAATTTTCTTGACTGTAATTTCCAGGAATGACAGTGTCTGTTGGAAAGCACTTGAGAAAACTTGCATTAAGATAAATTATCCATTAAGAACAAGATAAACTCAGAAGTTTCTTTTCCCATAAGCAAAAATTTCAGCTGCCCCAGCTGCATCACCTTTTCTCAGTCGCATAGCTCTGGCCAACTTGCTTCTTCCGTAACACAAGAATGCTTTAGTTTCTCAATATTTACTGCTAGAAGCCTACTATTTTTTTTAACGTATCTTTAATATAATGTTTAATGTTTAAAAATAAAAAAAGCATCAACTTTGCCACACTTTCCCACAGGGGAAAACCATCTGACGTGACTCCAGCTTGCTGATACACATGCATGTAGACATTTTCATAGAATCACAGAATTTCCTGAGTTGGAAGGGACCCATCAGGATCATCAAGTCCAACTCCTGGTGCTGCACTGAACAGCCCCAAGAGTCACACCATGTGCCTGACAGCATTGTCCAAATGCTCCTTGAACTCTGTCAGGCTCCGTGGTATTTTAAATACTTTGTTTCCTATTTTCATGAGAAGAATATCAATGAAAATACTTATCCACAAATTTTCATTAAAAACCCCTGGAAACAACGGTCTGGGGTTTTTGCATTTGTTTGATGGTTGGTTTTTTTTGTGTTTTTTTTTCCCTGAAAATTAGACGTATTTTGTTTTAATGTCTTCTAACTTAAATTTGAGAACAACACCAAGGGGGATATTTATGAAAAATAGCATTTGGAACCACACAGACCTGTGATCTAAGCAGACTTTTGGTGGACTTTATTTAGCAATTAAAATAGCTAAACATTTTAGTTACCTCAGAAGTAGCCCAACCAGTGTGTGGCACTACACACCTTGACAGACCAACTATTGTGTGCAGGTTTCTTTTCCATATGACATAGTTTGCCTTCCTCCAATGCTACTGAGAAAAGAGGACAGTGAGCCGTAAGAGTCTTTCTAATGACCTTGATCTGGTTCATGTACCATAGGTTGGCCATCCTTGAATATTTAAAAGATTTTTAAAGGTATTTAAATTCAGTTTTGTAGAAGAAATTATTTTGCTTTGTTGTTCTATGGTTGGTAGTTCAAAGATAAAAGATTGTGGTTGTTCACACATGATTGTGGAAGAGAGTTGTTTTCTTTGGTATTTTAATGTTTCAGAATTAGGTATCATTCAGACCAGCTTGGTTTGAACCATGTTTATTTCAAAATTACTTTAGAATGCTCAACAGCAACGAACACTGAAAGCAACTGAATGGAAAAACCACTAAGAAAAGCAAAAAGAACTTAGAGGACAAGTGATGGGTTATTTCAACAAAATCTTTAGGAAGAGAAAGTGGATATGTAGTGATGCCAAACTGACCTGACTCTGGGGCAGTGTCTGCTGTCCTACTTTTCATTTAATTTTAAGGCTCTTACCTAAAAGTATTAAAATCACCAAAGAGTAGGAAGAATCAACAAATTTTAATCTGAAAAGCAACCCAATATTCCTGCATCTTACCACACTTTTTGACTCATTAAATCTAAGTTCAATGAGAATCTCATGCCTATTCAGATTCCTGTAAAGAATAACATTCTGCTAATTCTATCAGCTCTTCTATTATTTCAAGAATCAAAGATCTAAAAGCTTCCAGTGATCTGAAAAAAGGACTTTATTTCTCATTTCTATATGTTTGTATTCTTACATTTAGTTATATAAATATTTCTAAGCAAAATCCTCACTTTAATAATTCTGGAAATATTTTTTTTATACTTTGTACCTCAATTGTTAATTGAAAAATGATAATTTTTCGTGTGCTCCATTTTCCTGTTGCACTCACTTTTGTGGAAAAAAACCCACCTCTACTTCTTACACAAGGCTAATAAGATGCATTCTAGGACATTTTATAGACTACTGTGAGTTTGGAGCAACTGAATGAGCAGCATGGAATGGGAGATATTGCTGGCTATTAGTGACATCTCCCTGTGGAATTACAGGGAGAATACATACAAGAGGGATATTGGCTTACTGGCCTTTGCGATTGTTTTACCTTCCCTTTTTGGAGATTGTGATCAGAGGTGGACATAAACTCCACTGAGTTATCTTCTCATATACTTGGTCTTCATTGTAGATTTGGGTTTTAAAACTACTGAAGGCCCAAAGCTGTAAAGGCATAAAAGGAGGGAAAAACCCCCTTGGTGTAAAGTCAACATCTCCAAGTAGTTACACACTGTCTTCCAGTCTGAGGAAAGAAAATTTAATCAGTTTTACTGATGTTTAAGTACAGTAGGTCAGATGTGGAGAGACATTTCCTAGGACTTTAGCAAAGACAAGCAAGTATCAGAGTTTTTGTTCAAGGTATAATGTGTCCTCTCCAACAGAACTAGCACCTGCTTGGGCACCCAGATATGATCAGTAATTTGCCAGAAATGTGATTTGTCTTGAGCCTTTTTTTGTCTGAGAAACGAGAAGAAACTGCTGCAGTGAGGTTCCAGAAAAAGGGGCTGCGATCAGTGGGAGGCATCTGGGGAAACAAATTTCAGCCTGTGCAGAGGGGAGAGAAATAGAGATCATTGCAGTGGAGCTACACTGGCACAGTATTGGTTAGAGCTAACAAAAATTAACATGCATTAATGAGGATTGGGTATTACTGGCTAATTCTGTTCTCGTGTGGAAACATAGCCTTAGGTCTTTGCCTGACCATCCCAATAATTTTGTATGCTATAGCTGATATTCAGTCCTTGTTGGGTTCAACAGGGGGCTCCTGTAGACACCAATTAGCTCAATCAGCCCCAGTGAGGGGCCCAGCAATAGCCTCAGAGAAATAGTCAGAACTGCTCTGGATTTCCACAATGAAGCTGACAGAACAATTGGTCTTTTTTAAAGGATCTTTGAAATAATGAGATTCAGTGCGGTTTTGTCTGTAACGGCTACCTTAAAATGTCTATACTTTTCCAGACATTTAATAACTTATTGGCAAAGCATGATATTTTTGATTTAATAGTCAGTTTAATATAGAACATTTTAAGAAGGTGGATGGCATTGCAGTCCTATTGGAGGTACTTCCCTTTTCCTGCTGCATTGTGAAAAGATAGACTACATACACTCTAAATGTATTTTTAAAAATCCCCTGCATAAAACATTTAAGGGACAGACTGTATTTGACCAAAGGTGAATAGAAAGAAGTTGGGAATGTAATTTCAAAATGGAGGCTTAAACATGCCCAGGGCAATGTGCCATTCTCTGAAACAGTCATGAACCCCAGCCAACAGAGCTATGTTTTTCCCAGAACCTTTTCCATCACGGCTGTTTTGGCAGCTGTCAGATTTGTGACCAATCTGCATGACCATGCACACTGCATGCCAAATTTTACATTGTCAAGAATCACATGACGTCAGCCCTTTGCATGGGCAGCCGATGGGCGCAAGAGCTGTGGGAGAGGTTACAAGCCAGGAGGTGGCAGCTGTAGGCTAAGTCTGGGCTGGATGGGTGGAGGATGCCAGGAAAGCAACCTGGTATCACCTGCTACTGCAAAGGGTTGGGCGTTAAGGTTTGTGATGACTCCTGTATTAGCACAGTTCCTTGGCTGATTGTGTCGCAGCCTCACCACATCTGTGAAGCAGGTAACCCAAAAACCATTGTACCTTAGACAACAGCCTGTCCCCAGGCTTAAGCAATGTGTACAGCAGTCCATAACTATGAAATTAGGAGTCCTAATGTCCATACTCCCATGCCCATAACAATTTAATTTCACAGAAAATTTCTTTTCATCCCCATGATGACCACAGGCTGGACCTGGGGCACTGGTCTTTCAGTGTGCAGCCTTGTGCCTGTGTGTATTAGATGTACACACATATATATGACAGAACTTTCATGTTCCTCAGAAAATTAATAATCTCCTCCAATTTTCCTTGCCTACAACTTCTAGTAATGCTGCAGTTTCTTCAGGTCTTTCTTCATCCCACGTAATGCTATTTGCATAGAATGCTGTGATGACTAGACAGATAAAAAAGAATTCTAGACAAGCCATCTTTATCATTTCAGACTTCATATATACTTATTAAAACAATTCATGACAGTCCATTCTTTCTAGGAAGTCTGATCAGGACATAACTAATTTCATTGTTAGAAATTATATTAGTCAGCAGTCTTATAATGTCTTCGGGCACGTTTCAGATTGGAAATTAGTTGGAGATTTTTAAAGTATGGCTTAGGATAAACAGTTGATCTCTTCACTGAAATTTTGGTTTTTTTCTTCTTGACTTACTGTTGCCTCCTTTTTCCCTCTGTGACCTTTTTTCTTAGTTCTTTATGACAGTACAAACAAATAGTAGTTTTCGATAAAGACTAAATAATGTAACATATTTTTCCTGTTCAAAAAGAAAAATGGTAAAATCTGTGTAACAATTGATAGAAAAATTGCAACTCCTTGCCATATGCTGCATGATAATTTCAGTAAAACACCACATATGTTTGTATAGATTGATCCTCAATATGATGGAAGGTGCAGTTATTCTTTCTTGTCTCAGAATGTTTACAACAGAGTTCTTTTTATAGTTAAATCATTATGTTCTATAAAAATTCTTTTTTTCAATGCCAAGTAAATGATGGCCTGTGCTTCACATCATTGGATAAATGCCTCTGACTGTATTTTTCTCTTTTTTCTCCCATCTCTTTCATCTTTTGAAACCTCAACAGTTTCATTTTTTAAAATCTAAAATTATGCCACTCATGTTCAACTTTCATAAAAGCACTATGACTTGTGACTTTGCAATAGTCAGTGGATAAGATATAGCAATGGAATCATACATTTTGTGACAATCAGAGCTGTCTGTTTACTCTTTTAGACTGACAATAGTGAAGGAACTGAACAAAGTAATGGTCCTGTCACTTTACATCCAATTCAGAGGACAGATTGCAGTAAACCTTTGCAGTACTTAACTGCAGTCACCAGAAAGCTGAGGTGTTGCAATAGCAAATCAACAACAGTGCTGGGCCTCTTTAAATTAATACTCATGACTCCTAAGAGTGACTACCCTCAACAAAACTGACTCATGGAGGATAAAGTTAGTACAGCTGAAATCAGATTTTGATTCAGACTCCAGGAATCCCGTGGTGCCAGTACCTTTTGGAACTGACAGCCTGTCAGCAACCCTGTTACCGGTTTTACACTGTTAAGATAAGCCATTGCTGTGCTCCTAGAATTCATAACTGGTACAAATAGAGCACCACGGAATACCCTGAATTCTAAAGAGTAACTTGGTTGGGAAGTATTTTTGAAGATCCATTCATGCTAGAATTATATATTGCATCCTTCAAAGAATACAGATAAAGGGAAATATGGTGCACTTGATTTGAATATATCTGAGTCAACAAAGTTCCATATTTTTGCCCTAAATGTGTGTATAGTCCACTAACAATGGAAAAAGCTTGAGCTCATTTTATCTGTCTAATAACTGCATCTTTTAATACATATATTATCTGGTAAAGCTTCATCTTAATTTTTTTTCTGATATTCTTGGGTAGGTAAAATAGAAATGTTTTTACCAGGGGATGCCTAGTTTTGCTTGGCTTATAAAGCCATTTACTTGCAATTTTCTAACCCAACTCTGTTGTGATTTTAGAATTAATCTGGTGGTGTTATATCAGATTTTGGACTCTACTTTGGGATCTAAAAGCTTTGCTCTTGCCCTTAACTCCCTCTGTGTCTGTCTTCCATTTAGGATTAATTTAAGTCTATTTCTGGAGGTAGTACCTGTTTCCAAGAACAAAACCTAAATATGGTCATATTTTCATTGTCCTTCAACTTCGACTAATTTTGCATTTTATTTTTTTTTCCTCTGTTCTTTCCTATAATTGGAGAAGGGGTAACAGCTATACAGTGTCCATTTGCATAGTGGAGAAATGCCCTCCCAAATGAAGAGTACAAAAAGCCTGTTAAATAGTTAAATCCCGACTGTAGTTAAGTAATATGTAAGTATTATATAAGGTTTTGTGGAGTTCTTCCATTGAAATAAAATTATCCTTAGACTAGCAAACTGGTAGGCTAAATTTTTCTTTGTAGAGATTAAATGGCTCACAATGCTACGAGTGAATCTTTTATTGTGTTATGAAACTACATTCAGCTTTAACATTCAAATCAATATTTAAAGCCACCCATAAGCAATAAGAGAAACCAGAGATCCACAGATGTGTTAATCTATTGTAACAATTTTGAGGGAATATTTGAATCTAGTATCTAGTTTGGACTTCCAGGTTTTGGGTTTTTTTTTTTAATTGTGCTGAGTCTATGAATTTATACATCAAAATGCAGTTTAGATTTCAGTCCTGGTGATACTTATTCTCATTATGTTTTATGCATTACTTTTTCTGTGGCTGTGTATGCACTTGATTTAAAATTTAATCTACTGCAATATAACTTCTCAGGCTTTTCAGTGAGCTTTATAGATCTGCAATACAGAGCAATTAGAAACAATTTTTTTGTTTTGCATTCTAGCTCTTGAAATTCCTCCTGTATAAACATCTCCTGGTTTCAGCTGGCATAGAGTTTGTGTTCTTACTGGTAGCTGGAACAGTGATGTGTTTTGGATTTAGGTTGAGAATAATGTTGATAACACACTGATGCTTTTAGTTTTTGCTTAGTGTTTATACTAGGTCAAGGACTTTTCATCTTCTCATGCCCTTCCAGTGAGAAGGCTGGGGAGGTGCAAGGAGTCAGTAGGGGACACAGCCAGGACAGTTGACCCCAACTGACCAAAGGGATAAATCATAACATATAGAAATATGCTCAGTATATAAGGGGGGGAAAGCAGGCTGGGGAACTGCTGCTGGGGCACTGGCTGGGCATCGACTGGGTGAGTGGTGAGCAACAGCATTGCATCACTTGTTTTGTATATTCAAATTTATTATTACTATTATTATTCCTATTATTATTTTCTTCTTCTTTTTCTGTCCTATGTAAGCTGTCTATCTCAACCCATGAATTTTCTAGCTTTTGCTCTTCCCGTTCTCTCACCTACTCTACTGGGGTGGTGGTAATCAAGGAGTTCTGTGGGGCTTAGTTGCTGGCTGGGGTTAAACCAAAACAAAACATGTTGCTCTCATCAAATTTCCATTGTAGCTGACTTGCCTCATATAACCTTGAAAGAAATTGAATACTGGTCATCTACAGTTGTATTTTAAAATATGGTCTTCCCTGGATCAGGCTTTATAAAGAAATAATACTTTAAAACATTTTATTTGCTTAGATACCTAAAACTTTTGTCCTGTGGCAATCTTGTATCCTGTATGAATGAAATGCTTTAGAATATTTTATTCACTGTGTAGGCTGTGCATCCTGCCTTCTTAACAGAGAGGAGTGAAGATACCTTCCACTGTAATCTATGTATTTTAGCATCTGCAATTTATGATGTGCTTGGTTCATTTTATTGATGTTTAAAAGCATCATCGTGTTTTCTATTTTAGGCCTTTAATTGCCATGGTTTTAAAAATAGCGTTCAGTGCATGTGTTGCTGCCTGTTTTAAAGGCAGAATTTCTTAGTGGTTTGCTGCCGTAGTGGTGACAGAGGATTTCAAGATCCCAGGACAGGTTGCTGCCTGTGGGAGATGCATATACTGTCTCAGACATGTTTCTCTGTGAAGAAGTGGGACAGGACAGCACCCAGGCCAGACCTGAGCTGCTGAGGCAATGGAAAAGCATTTTGGAAGGTGCCAATAGGCATGGCCTCTTTCATAGTTTCAGATTCCAATACAGCATCATGGTGTGATGAGAAGAGGCTTTTTGTGACACTTCCTCTTCTCATTTCCACTCTTTGCCTCTCACTTCTCGTGCACAGTCTGCCCACTGTGCTCGTAGTGTGGGGAGAAGGAGTTGTAATCATCACCATAATCTCAGAAAACCTTTATTTTTTCCAAGATTTATCATTGATAATCATTGCATTCTACCTGAAGTGTAACATATTTACTTCTCTGTACATACACGTACAGCTTCATTTACTGTTGGTTTGATTTGGGAAGGACTCAAAAGTGCAGAGCTTAGAAATTGTGTGCATCTGTAGGCAAATGAGAATTATCAGCTCTCTGCTGAGAGGAGTTTTATTAGCAGAAATAAGAGCCCAAGCTAAGGCAGATGGACACTTAATTTCATTTTATTGCCAAGGCATTGTGGCTCATAGGTACATAATTTCACACAAATCTGAACAGAACCCAAACACAGCAGTCTGAATCAAGCTTAAAGGAAGAGTTTGACCTTGGATAACTTTGGCTACTCAAACTTTTTTGTTACATCTATAGTTTTCATGGAAAGAATTGGTAGTTAGTTTATTTTTATACAATGTTGCTGAGGTCTTTTTGTCATTCTTTGCTTTTACTTTATGAGGATCTGTCCTTACTGGTTTCATTTTACTAGAGGAGTGAGCCCAAGTAGTCTTCAAGAGACAGAAATGAGTGAGCCCGTAACTATTCATCCAGTGAGTATAGTCATGTCACATTTGCAGGAAAAGTGAGATTGATTAGATCAGGCATCGCTAAATAAACTTGAAAAGCTTCACAGCTGGTAGATTAATAGCCTAGTTAAGATAATCAAATAATTTGAGAAATCACAATTTTTCTTTGCTATAAACCTGTGCATTTTCAAATTCTAGTGGGCAGTTTATCCTGATAAATAACCATTTATTTTTTGTACTGGCCATAGTGTCTTTATACCCCAAATTATGCCACACTCCAAGCTACATGGAAAGATAGAGTTCAGCATGTGGTACATGAAGCTGCTGTTGTCTGGGGAGCAAACCTGACCCCTCCACCACCACATCTGTGTCACAGCTTTGCCACCTGAATAACTCTTATTCTCTACCCACTCTAATATTAACTGTGCTCTATGATAACACATATGGTAATGCTTTATTTCCAGGTCCACAGCATCCCACATTTTACAGCACATAGATTGTCCTCAAAAGTTTTTCAAAAAGCTTCACAGCACTCTATGAACTCTTGTGTAATGCTTCCCTTCTGTAAGGGACAGCATTTCTGAGTCTACAGGACATAGGGAACATGATACAGCTCCAAGCTGCCTCTGAGGAATGGGATGGAGAACAGGAGGCCACTAAGGGCAGGAGAGCACTCCCAAGGTGTCAGCAGGTCATCCAGGGAGCCAGAAGCTTTCCCCCATCACTTTAGCAGGCCATAAATCCCACACGTCATTGTGCCACAAAGTCTAGAGGAATGATTAGAGTTTGTCCCCCAGAATGCATCCATAATGCTCTTCCATGAAGCTGGAGAAATGTAATGGATTCTTACACGTTGTGCTGTCTTGTCTCCTCTAATAAAGAAATCCTAGCATTGCAAAGTTCTGGCAAAATTTCATGCTGACGATTCTTTTCTAGCTCATGGCCCTGCAGTGCAATTATCCCAATGTATTGATAACCCTGAAATAATGCAGTTATTACTCAGATATGTAAAAGCAAATTGTTGCAGTGACACATTGAGTTGTGCCCCTGAAGTGGATGTGAAGATAGAAATAACCATGTTTTGCACTACCATGATGACCCTTTAGGATTAAATGTGCAAGGATTTGTTATATTACTTATTTAACACGTGACTAATTCACTGAAGTTCCTTGGAACAGTCTAGCCTCAGTTCTGCACAAATTGAAGACCTCATCACATGGAGTCATAGAGGAGTTCAAAGAATTGTCAAATTGTAGAATGGCTTGAGTTTGAAGGGCTTTTTAAAAGACATCTATTCCAACTCTCCTGCAATGAGCAGGGACCTTCAACTAGATCAGGTTGCTCAGAGTCCCATCCAACTTGATCTTGAACGTTTCCAGGGATGGAGCACCCACCATCTCTCTGAGCAATCTGTGCTGATGTTTCACCACCCTCACCATAAAAAAAATTCCTGCTTGTATCCAGTCTGGATCTGCACTCTTCTAATTTCAAGCCATTACCCCTTGTCCTGTTTCTACTACAGCATTTGTCCCCATTTCCTTATAAGCTCCATTCAAAGCCTACAGTAAGGTCTCCCAGACCTTCCTTTCTCTACACTGAACAGCCCCTGTTCTCTCAGCCTGTTCTCATAGCAGCGGTGCTCCAGCTCTTTGAACATCTTTGTGATTCACTCCAAGAGGTCCATGTCCTTCTTATGTTGGGGCCCAGATATAAAAGGAGTAGAAATGTAAAACTAGCAAAGTTAATTTTAAAAAATCAGCTTTTCCATTTTTGTAATAAGGTACACAGAAATGATCCGTGTACTCTGTTGAAAAATCACAATCTTTAATATGCATAAAGTGCTGTAGCAAACAGTTGTGATCAAGTCTAAAAAGCCAAATGGAACTGAGTCTGGAATACACTGCTAAAATAACAAAATTGGTTCATGTTATTTACCGTGATAAGATGTAAATGCTGATTAGTAATATTACGTCATTATATATTTAATTAACTTGCAGACATCAGAATATTGCAACAATGTCCTAGTCACACTTGGCCATTTTCAGATTTACATAAAAATAGAAACTGTCATTACTTAGTAAAAGCTATCTCATATTTGATCTGATGGTCTTTTCTTAGGAAAGAAATTAATGAAAAACATGAAAAATTAAAGTAAAAATGCACTCACTTGATCACCATGGCTTTTAATATGAAGGGAGATGAGAGCATTCAGTAAAACACAGTTTGTCAAGTTTATTTTTTTTCCCCAAGCATTTTTTGTTGAAATGAAAACAAAACCCCATCTAATTATTGTCTGGCTTTTTTATCACTACCAACTCTTTTTAATATATTCTTGTAGTCTTGCTACAATGGTAATGATGTAGGAAGGCTTCCAGCCCTAGTCCAGTTATGTCAGCCATAAATTAGTTTTCTTTATAACCTCTGTTGTCTTCCTAATTCCACAGCAAATGGTCTTTATATACTCATCACACCTTAATGTCATGAGTCAGTGCTTCAACAGGTCAAGTGCCTGTGGTGAACCAGAATAAATGTAGTCTTTCAAGGTCACAAATATATAACATGCAAAACATTCTTGAATTTTCAGTCACTGAATCAGTAAGAAATCTATCCTCATCATTGTTATTACCCTTCCATTTCATCCTGAAGTCATAAATGTTAATTTTTGATTCCCAGTCTTTGAAAATAAATGAAGTAAACCCCAGATATTATCAGAATAGGGTCAGTTTCTGCAACTAGTGCTGAATCTCAAAGCTAGTGGAAAACATAGGATATCTAAAGAGCACAAAAATTTATAGATAAATCTGTAGCCACTAGAAAATTCTTATATAATGTTGGGTCATGACAAAAAAATCAAGCAACTTACATTGAAAGTATTTAATACGTAAAGTATGAAGGTGTTTTTTTCTATTTTTGATGGTTGTTTTTCCTCTTAAAATATGAGTGCAGTCATGCTTTGCAAGGGAAGTGCCTAAAACTCAGGCAGATATGAGATCCCTACATACTTTGTAAACTGCTGCCTGGGGATTTTGATTTTTCAGGTCTAGGAAACCTTCTGATAGATTTCCAAAGCAAACCAAATCAGTCCCTAAAGCTACTGTAATTCTAAAGAGATTCTGCTCACCATAACCGGAAACAGGTAATTAAAAATACATTTAATATAATTATGTGTTTTAAACACCGTGCTCTGTATTATTTGCTCATTTAATAGATTCTAGGCCATTGCCCCTTAAACTGAAAGTTTTTAATATATTCATATTAATACATGGATGTCTGGAAAATAATAATCTTCTATACCTTTAAGTACTGGATGTATTAAAACCAGCTTTTACTGCTGAGAAGATAGAGTACAAGACCTGTGAGATCTTTCTCATTGGCATTTTGCAGTAAATACTTGACATAACTTTAAAACAATAGAATATATCACAATAGACAGGGGTGAAATTCATCCTTTAGTTGCAGGTTGTTGAAAACTGGTGTCAAATTCACATAGCAGGTTTAATTTCCTGTTAATTGCGTGTTGGTGAAAACAGTCTCCACCTCTCAGAAGCAAGTTGGCACTGCAGAAGGAACAAGTGAGGAAACGCTGTATAAATTAGGGTGATGTGGTACCTGCTAGCATGATGTCAGTATGTAGTGCAACCTTTCTGATGGATTTTTGCCATCTGAGCTTTCCAAATGAAGGGAAAACTGGAGCTAGTAGAACTCTTTCCATTCTTGGGCAGATATTAGTTATTAAATTTTGTCTCTAGGAAGGGGGGAAAAAACCCCAAATCATCTACATACATACAAGTATGTGAATATGAAAATTTGTGTTACTGAGTATAAAATCCATGAATTCAAATTTTCCCTGTACTCCTACTGGTTTATGACAACAGTACCTGTGTGTATACAGCAATAAAGGGGCTCTCGTGTGAGTACTCATTAAAGCAATAATACATGGGCTGCAAAATATCTTCGCAGTGTTTTTTAAATCCACAAAAGAAGGAGATTTTTTCCTAAATACAATAACTTTTTTGGTAATGTGACTTGTCTGTTGGAAAAGAAAGATTCTGTCACTAATCTATTTGCTGGAGTAATAAATTTGTTGAAAAATACAGAGCCTCAGGAAATTTATGACAATTTCCTCCCCATCCACATGAAATGCAGCATGTCACAAAAACACACTGCTGAGTCTCCCAGCATCTCATAACAACAGAAAACACTGCCATAATTATCTCTGCAACATAATGTATTCTGATTACTTATGTACAGCAATTATATAAAATAACAGAGCCATTAATGTGCTATCACTGAGACACAGAGCTCATGTGAATAATTTATGTAGAATGAAGTAGAAAAGTGCCCTCTTTTAATTAAAGGTAAACTCTAGAACATTCTCAGAGAACTCCAAAGATTAAAAATTACCTCCTAGAATAGAAACATGGAATACTTTGTGTTGGAAGGGACCTTTAAAGGTCATATAGTCCAGCTCCCTGTGATGAGCAGGAACACTTTACACTACATGAGGTTGCTCAGAGTCCCATTCAAACCTGACCTTGAATGTTTCCTGGGTTGAGGCATCCACCGCCTCTCTGAGCAACCTGTTCCAGTGTTTGATTACTTCTTTCACCTGACTTTGGAATACATATATAATTATGGCTTTTCCCTTTTTCTTAGGGGCTACTGAACATGTGGTTATTGCCTTTCTTCCTTCAAAGAAAATAATGTATGTGGCTTTTTATGCAATGTAAATATGTTTGTTTCAGTTTAATGGATTGTGTGTTTTTACTAGGAAAGTACTACGTGTAGGTTTGTTTGAAACAGATCCTAGATTTTACAGGAATTAGTTGAATGTCTTTCCCACCTCCTTCATTCAAGAAAGCTATAGGGACTGAGTGCACCCTTAGCAAATTTGCTGATGACACCAAGCTGAGTGGGGCTGTTGACACACCTGAAGGATGGGATGCCATCCAGAGGGACCTGAACAAGCTCGAAAGTGGGCCCATGGGAGTCTCATGAGATTTAACAAGATCAAGTGCCAAGTGCTGCACCCGGGTTGGGGCAACCCCTGGTATCAATCCAGGCTGGGGGATGAACAGATCAGAGCAGCCCTGCCGAGAAGGACTTGGGGGTGCTGGTGGGTGAGAAACTGGACATGTCCTGGCAACGTCCACTCACAGCCCAGAGAGCCAGTTGAGTTCTGGGCTGCATCCAAAGCAGCGTGGGCAGCAGGGCAAGGGAAGGGATTCTGCCCCTCTGCTCTGCCCTTGTGAGATCCCACCTGCAGTGCTGCACCCAGCTCTGGAGTCCCACCCCAGGAAGAACACGGACCTGCTGGAGTGAGTCCAAAAGAGGGTGACCAAGTTGATTAGGGGGATGGAGCACTCTTCTGAGGAAAGGCTAAGAGAGTTAGGTTTGTTCAGCCTGGAAAAGAGAAGGCTTTGCATCCTTCTGGTACCTGAAGGGAGCTAACAAGAAAAGCAGGAGAGGGACTTTTTACAAGAGCATGTCGTGACAGGACAAGGGTGAGTGGATTCAAACTAAAAGAGAGTAGCTTTAGAGTAGATATAATGAGGAAGTTCTTTGCTGTGAGGGTGGCAAGGCACTTGAAAAGGTTGGTCAGAGAAGTTGTGGAGGCTCTATCCCTGCAGCTGTTCAAGCCTGGGCTGGATGGAGTTCTGAGCAACCTGGTCTAGTGGTGAATGTTCCTGCCCATGGCAGGAGAGTTGGAGCTAGATGATCTTTGGAGTCCCTTCCAGCCCAGACCATTCTATGATTCTATAACTCTGTGATTGGACAAATTGGTTTTCCTCTTGTGAGGCACAAATCTCTTGTGCTCAGAGTACATTGGTTTTTTCGTCCATCGTCAATGTCTTAGGAGTTTAAGCTCTTTTCTCATTGTACTGGATCCAGATCCATAAAAACTCTGGAGATAAGGATAGTTTGAGGTGCTTGTCTGTAGGGAGCAATGTTGAATAACTGGGACATGTGCCCAAAGCTTTCACCAACTGAATCCAGGTTGTACCCAGGTAGGGGTTTTACATGACATTTCTGAAGATTACTGCTTTTAAGCCCCTGTCAGCTGCATTTCTCAAACATCATTACTGAAAAGGCAATAAAAGGTACTCAAAGAACCTCTGTGCCATATTTTAGCACTTCAGTGCAGCGAGTCCAGTAGCTCTATTTGTTCTTTGCTTACCATTTTTTCAAATTAGATGTGAAGTCTGGGTAAAAGTGTGAAGAAATGAAAGTCCTTCCACTGATGTGAATAGATTTTAGGTCATTTCAGAAATGCTTGGTTTTCTTTTTATCTGAAAGAGGATCATTTCATCTCCATCAGTACCTCATTATAAAAATGAGGTCCCGGCTTTACTAATGATCATAGGCTGAGTTAAAATGATCAGATTTGCCAGAGTTTAGAAAACTAGAACAAGTAAGAACAAGTAGCTTAGGAGCAAGTAGCTTTTTCTTGCAACTGACAGGGTAAATGTAAGTATGTGTTTCTAAATATTGTATCAATGCTGAGCAGTAAAAGCTTTGTTTTTCAAATATAGTCTGTCTTAGATCTGTGTGACTATTCCCTTTTCTTTTTAAATACAGTTTCTTTGAGGCTAGAGCATTTCATAAGAACATACCCATTTTAATTACCTTTTCCCTTGGGGCATGATTACATTGTTTTTTGTACTATGTTTCTTATTGTTATTTATTTAGTTCTCCTAACATTTTTATTGTGCTACTATATTCACAATTTAACAGTTAGTATTCTAATGTTTCAATATTGTAAAACACGCTTCAGGATAATTTTTTTTCAACCTTTATTCAGTGAAAGGCTTTTAATTTCCCTCAATCATTCCATTCTGAACTGCTGAGTGATGTCTAGAAAATTTCTAAGCAATGAGAAGTGTATGGTAAACCTAAAGAAAAAATCTAAAAATTAAAAAAAAAAATAGATTCAGGAGAAAGAAAACCTTAATTCTCTGAACATTTTGAATTCACATTTTGAAGATGATGTCACAATAGTAAGTGGGACAATTTTTTTTTTTTATTGTAAAAGACTTTAATTTATGAAGTGACACTATAGGCATGTGAGTAAAGCTAAGATTGCCACTTTCAGAGAACAGTCCTTTTTTATACTTGCTTCTGCCTTGCAAGTGAGCCTGGGCTATGTAGGTTACCGTATGTTTATTTTTTCTCACAAAAGAGGCTGATACAACTGACCTCTAAAATGAAGTCCTTTTAGCTAGATTAGTGAAACGACTACAGAAAACATTTAAAAATATTTGACTATTTTTCTATTTAAATCATTAATTTTGAATTTATTAATAATAACCTGAATCCCTTAGCCATGCTTTCAGCTACAGCGAATTTCATAGGAGCTGACAGAACTGGGTTCACCCCGCAGTAGCTGCTGGTCTGAGGCTCAGTGATTGGAGCTACAATAGTTCGTAGGAATTTCATCAAAATCACAGCCAAAGGCTGTCATCTACTGTTGTCTCAGTATTGCATTTCTAAACATTACTGGTGTTTCAGTGATTCAAAACCCATGTTGTTACTGACAATTTGGGAAAGGTCTTGTTGAGGTTCTTCATGCAGCCTTGAGAAGAGGCTGCTACTGTGCAGATTATAAAATTATTTCCAGATGTTTTCCAGAATGGCTTTTACATCCAGTAAAATATAAGAAGGCTTGCTAGCACGGTAATGCTTCTTGTACCTTGCAGAATTGTCTTTGGGAAAAAAAGAATAAAAAAAAAATTGATTGTGTTCTTTACTGTGCAGGAAGTGTGTTAGAAAACTTTCACAGACAACAGAACTTCCATCTTATTTATTTCATACTTGACCTCCTTCCTATTAGCATTAAGATTGTTAAACCTGCCTTTGTCACCATAAAGGTTTGCTAAGTTGGGTGAAAACTACACATTTGGCCCCAGTTAAAAATCCTCTTGCACTGCTAGCATGGTATATAACAGCCTGTGTGTAAATGAGAATCAGGCTAAAGTTAATGCAAGTTTTGTTATCACTGTCTTTCTTTCTTTCTTCTTTCTTTTCAAATGCATTTAAGATGTTAAGACCAATAGGTTTCACCTGACTTCGGACCAATAACAGCCAGAAATTAAATTATTTTTTTGAAAACTCATAAGTAGAATCTAGTTCAAACAGTCCTTCCTTCACTCATTTACATACACTCAAAATACATTTTTTTCCCAGTTGTTTTCATTCTGTTTTTAAAGAACAATCTTGTGAATGTTGAGCAACACAATTTTCCATCTGAAGCCCCATGGCTGCCATGTGGAAAACCTCTGCTTCCCACCTATACACGTCTAAGATTTCTGCTAACATGCCAGTGGTGTGCTTGACTGCCAGCTTTATAGTGTTAGGTTCTCAGATCTTGAAACAACTGGTAGGTGTTTTCTAGGCACTTTGTGCTTACAGGGGAGTGGCAAAACTTGTGGCCTGCAGGTGCGAGGACATCACACCAAGGACAAAAGTGGCTGCTCAAAATGCTCAGGGAGATGCCTTCCTGCATGCACCACCTCCGAGGAAAACTTCCTTTTCCCCATACTCAGCATATTTTAGCAATCCCATCTGACTGTGAAAAATGCTCCTTAACCCTTCCCAGTTCTCTTTTTTCCAATTCCACAGGTCCTTGTTGTTCTAAATTGTTACAGCCCATGAATACAAGTCAATTTTTGGGGCCCCCCTCTCAGCACACACAATTCCTTTGAAATAAGGAAAATGATGTGCTAAAAGTGCTGAAGTGCTTATTTCTCTGACTCTTTTTTTACCTGGTGATTTTTTAATAATGAAGCTACAATTTCTGTTGCCCACGGCAAAATATTAGATATTGCTATGAAATTGTGGACTTGAATTATTTCTTTAGGCTTTAAATACAGTTTCTTAAGAGTCCTTTTTCTACAATTTTATTTTAAGTAAACTACAACCCCCCCCATGGCCTCTTTACTAGTAATGTTCTTGTTCTCATTCCAAATTATACTGTAGTGCCCGTGATTACATCCCCAGGAAGAATCCTGTCAAATGCAAGTATAAATAGAACTTGAAGAAAAGGAAATGCATTGATCAGAACTTACAATGCCAGCTTCACTTTGTGTGCAGATGGTGATGGATTTTTCTTTTTAATATCACCTTGCCAGTTCCCTGTTGGATAAACTACAAAGTTGTGTGGGGGGACTTGGGTTTGCAGGCAAGGACACTGTTCTGTTGTATTTACTGGTGTAGGCCTGAAATTTCAAGAACTTTTCAATGTGGTACCTTCTTTTTGTTTTATTGCTTTCTTTCATGTCCCTAAAACCAGTCTGACTACCTTCGCATTTTCAATCACTTGGTTCTGGATCCCGTGCATGGCATTAGGGTTTTGACTCCTAGAGGCCTTACTTCTCTCCTCCCATGAGCTTGAGCAGAGAATTTTCTGTGAATAAGCTTCAATATATGATTTGGAGACTTAGTTTCAAGTCCTTGCATTGCCGTAGATTTTTTTGATAATAACAATTGCAGTAACTTGAAATATAAAGCTAACGTGGTAGTGCCTGGGATATGGCTGTAGGCACTTAATGGCACTTTCTAGGCGCTGCAGCTTTGGACTTTTTTTTTAATTTGCTGAGCATTAGCAAGGTTTTTCAGCCTACAGGAGATACTGGAAAATGGGTTGTTATCTAGAGATAATGAGGAGAACTGAAGGATGTTAGAGAACAAGAGCTTTAGTTTTGAAGTGTTCAGTTTCTGTTTCATATTTTGGAATTTGTTTAGCTTAAGGGATAAATAAAGTCAAAATATAGAAAACAAAATGATAAAATAAACTTATGGAAAACAACTGCTCCATGCGTGTTGCCAGGTTTGCAAACACTATTGGTCTCACCAGTCTGAGGGTGTGAGGTGGAAAGTGTGTAAATACTGTTGATTAATCCAGACTGACCCCTAAATAATACCAGTTCTTCCCATATTGGAAAACATAAACAGAGGAGCCACAATTATTGCTCATTTAGAGAAATAATTTCTCTTAAAAAAGACATTCAATTTGGTGTGTCTGGTTTTCCTGCCAAACAATTTAGTGGTCATAAGAAGGATGCTTATCCTATTGCTGCTGTTGATACCTACAAATCTGCCAAATCCATTTTTATATAGGTGTACTGAATAAATACCCCTGCAACAGACATGTGCATTGGGATTACAGGTGTGGATTTAAACCTGTCACAGATATAAAGTAAAAAAGAAGTAGATCCTGTTTACAGTATCTTATTTAATTTAAAGAAATTTGGTTACAAAATCATCACTTTATGCTGTTGTTAATTCTAAACATCACTACCAAACTGATAAGGAAACTTGTAACTGCAAAGTGAAATATTTTTCTATATGAATAAAGTTAGTGGTCATTATAATCCCACTCAGCTAATAGGAATCTTTTGAATAAACCAGATGTTCTGTGCTTTAAGTTCATTTTTCATCATTAGAGAGTGCACTTTAAATGTCTTTGTGAAGCAATTTTTGCTATGACAGTGTAGTCTTCCCTCTCTCTAAGAAATTATAAAGTATCAAGAAAGACAGAAAAATTGTAGCTGACATTCTCAATGACTTTTCATTTCTTTTTCACTAAGATAAATTTACTAATATCCCTTTAAAGTCTTTTTTATGGAGTTTAATACTGACGTCCATACACGTGTTTCACCGCAAGCTGAGACTGAAAACTTTATTTGAATTTTAAAACATTTTTCATATATATTTGTGTGCATGTACACCCTAACAACAGGGCTGTTGTAAATCTTGTCTGTGTGTCAGAACCCAAGCATTTCTATAAAGAGAGAGACTCTCACTCTTCTGGGTTTGGCAGTATTATGTACACTAATGATGGAGCTCTATGACCACGTCTGTTTCCATCAATGGTATTTTATTACATTGTCTCCCCACTTCATACCATTGGCAAAAGCATTTTCAGTATTGCTACTTTATGTCCTTTTGTTCCTGTGTCAACATATATTGATGTCGTATTTCAATTCTATAAGCCCTGGCTTTCCTATTGCTCTGCTATTATATATGTTGGTATTCCCAAGTGTAGCAAATTCCTCCATCTACTCACCAAATCATGAGTTGTTTATGAAGGATCATACTGAATATAAAGTACTTGAGTGTGATCTTTTATTTAAAATTTGTGAACTCTCTTTGGCCATTCGTGTGTTTGTGAACTTTGTGGGTTATTTCGCTGTCTGACGATCTTCTATCCCAACTCTTCAGGTAGTCTGTACCTCTGATAGAGAACTTAAAAATGTTCAAACCTTGCTCCCTCCTTTACTTGGGGTATGTGAGAGGAGTCTCCCATCCCCCCTCCCTGTCTAGGTCTGCTTCTCCCTAGTGATCTTTGCATCACTTGGAGACATCTCAGGTGTTGCTGCGGGGCTGAGCGGGGCTAAAAGCAGCATAACTCATCTGTGAGGGTTGCTAAGAGGGCTGGGAGCACAGGAAACCTCCCTCCATTAGAAGTGATTGTTCATTCAAATGGTGCTGATGGCAAACGGGAATACTGGCTGGACACAGCACTGTCTGGGGATTTTCTAACGAACCTCGGGAAATTAAGGACAGGATTTCCGCAGGAGGAGAAAGTTCCGCATTCAGTGGTTTCTGCGTATCCAGAGGAAAAGATCTGCCATCAATATTCAGCTTGCTGCTTCTGTTATTAGGCCTCAGCTAAAGAAGCCATTTATAAGGGAGAAGGAATGGGATTCACTGCATATTTTATGTTACTGAAATTAAAGGTCATTATGATGGCTTTTGCAAAGCATCCTGCACAAATGGATGAATGCAAACCCTTGACTGTGCATCTCACCTTAGACTTGTCAAATTTTGTGAAGCACATTTCACTGGAAGCATTAAAGCAAAAGAGACAGAGTGATTCTTATGATTTGATGTGTGTGCTGAATTTCTCCACTTAATGAATTGCAGGTGGCTTAACAAACTTAGAAATAATTTAGCCCCTCTTAAAAATTCTTTTAAAACTTGGAAATATAAGGGATTGCATGGGATCAGAGAGAGGCTCAAGAAACTCTGCAATAGACAATTGCACTTTTATGATATCTAGGAATTCCCTCATCCCTGAGGGGAATGTGAGTTTTAGTATCAGTTTTTTATTTTTATTTAATTAGTATTGGTTTTTATTTTTATTTAGTTTTGCTTTATTTATAATTTTCTCTTTGAGGCTTAAATGGCAAACAGATTAGTAATGTCTAAAGATAGAAACAAATTTATTTTTATAGACTGTATGCCCAAATATTTGCCTGCTTTTTTTTCAGATATGCTAAAGCTCTAATAAATTACATTGCTATCCCTTCTTGAATGTCAGGTCTAATGAATAGTATTGGTCTCTTTTCTAATTCTTCTCTTTCTAATATTTTAATATACAGAAATCTAAAATAAGTACTTTAAAGGGATTTTAGGTGAAAATATTTATAAAATGAGCTTTTTTTGAGGTCAGGAAATAAACAGAAAATGAAATTTGTGCAAATATATATATATATGTTGGCTGCTAATGTGATTTGATGTAGGTAGTTAAAACTACTGTGGTTTGTGATAAAGTCTTTTTCTGTTTGGAAATGTTTCATAGTTTCATCTTCATTAACTGTCCTAAAAATATTTAAAATCACACTTGCAAGCAAATTAATGTATTTCAAATCTTCTTTTTAATTTTGTTTTGAATTATATTTATCTTCATATTTTAAAAACTCCAGTTAAAGTAAAGCAATTGAATGAGATGTTGAATTCCCTTAGTTTGTTTTTTCAAGGAAATTCTTAATTTAATTCACTCCAAAATCAGCTTAAGCAGTTTTTGAAATGGTAGTATTTAAAGTGGAGCCCCTGTGGGTAGTGGTATAAATAAATACAGATATTAGCATTAATTCCACTTGGGATATCTTTTGTTTTTTATCCTTTTCATGCTCTTTTGGGACTTTTCTGTATACACTTTCTTCCTCATAACAAGTAATATATATTCCACATCCTACTAATGAGGACCAAATACTGATTTTTGATATATCCTGGGAAAAATGCCAGCAAACAAAACAAACAAGTACATGACAAGATAGAAATGTCAGCTATAGAGTCACTTTAAGAATTCACGTTTTGAAGGAAATGGCTACCCTTTTTTTTCTTTGGTATATTTTAAAATAAATTCAAAGAAGAAACATGGCAATGGAACTTTTGCAATTCCAGATTTATAGCATACAGAAAAGAGGCTCCAGGTTTTTTGTGTAGATCTGCAAATATGTGCCATTTATGGTCTGTTCCAAGCCAGTGTGTTTTATGTAAAAGTACTACTGAAAATCTGAAGCGCTCTGAAGCCGGAACAAGGAACAGAAATGGGTCCAGAATACTTATGCATATGAGGCCAGCTAGTATAGCTTGGCAATGTATTGCTAAAGTGCAGGTGTTGAAATTATTTTACAGGCAGGTCAACTCTGGGAGCATGCAGGGAGTTGTCAGAAGGCATGCACGGGTGTTGGGAAATGCAGACATCTGACCTATTTCCAGGTGAGAGCAGAACACTTGCAAATGAGCTGCACTGATGTGAGAAAATTAGTCAGGTGGGAGGGACTCGAGAACTGCTAATTTTCATGTGATTAGCATAATAACTGAAACGCTTTGAAATTTTGGTACAACGATAGAATAATCTTCACTTGGAAACATTGGCTCCAACAGAGTGCTTCAGAAGCTTTGAGAATAGATTTTTTCTGTTAATGTATTTCAGCGAGTCTTATTCATCAAGTTTTTTAAGACATAAATTTTTGCTGAATTGCTTTGTAAGTACAATATAATAAGAAATGAAGGAAACATTTTCACCGTGGTTCCATGACACTTATTAGTTGGAAAGTTCAAGAAGACAAGGTGTTAAGATCCTATACTCCTAGCCATTTCACTATTCTAATGGTATTTTTAAAAAAGTGAGGACAGTCAGTACAAAAGTGAGATCTCATCCTACATTTGTTCAGACAACTAATGTGCATCTTGTAACACTAGTTAATCACTTGTAAAAGAAAGTCTTCAAAACATTTTCTGCTGACACATGTAAGCATTACTTTGGTGATTAGAAAAGCTAATAGGGACATAATTTAATAAGCTAATAAAGCTGAAAAATATCTCTGAGAACATGGATCCATAGGGCCAAAGCATTGCTGGCAAATGGGATTTTCTTAATGCTATGTTCAGCTTTCAAAACTACAGATACGATGATAGAATGGCTTGTATTGAAAGGGACCATCATGATTATTCAGCATATGAAACTAGTAAAAGGGTGTTGAAGAAAATTTTTTTTATATTTTGGTTTCCAAAAAAATATTTTTAAAGTAATCATAGAATGATGGAATCTTAGAATGAGTGAATGGTTGGGTTTGAAGGGACATTGAAGATCATCTTTTTCCACCCCCCCTGCCATGGGCAGAGACATCTTGCAATAGACCAGGTTACTCAGAGCCCCATCCAACCTGGCCTTGAGCACTTCCAGGGATGGAGCATCCACAGCTTCTCTGGGGAACTTGTGCAAGTGCCTCACAACCTTCCCAGTAATGAATTTCTTCCCAGTTTGTAATTTAAATGTCTAATCTAGTTGTATGTTCACAAGTTGTGGCAATTTCCACACAGGCAGTTTTCACTTTGGTTTAGTCAGGTAGCATTTAGGAGAAAGTCACCACACCAAAAACTAAACACACCTCCCAAGGGAAAGCACACATCCACTCAAGATCTGAGTGCCAGAGGAACTTTTGAGTGAGGTTTTCCAGTGCCAATATCTCAGCTTTTGTGTAGTTAGTTACAAGCCCCATTAAAGGGCAGCCCACCCCTTCCGGAGCAGCAGAGATGAGATGAATCACTCAAAACAGTACATTTTCCTTGCTGTGGATAGGCATTCACACAATTGTGATTAATGTTGCCAGAACTTGGCTCATGCAGAGATGTTTTATAAATAGTAAAATGTGTTTTTCCCACTCTATACATGATGGTTTATGTGAATAATGTTTTATATATATAGCACTGACTTTTAGATCTGTGATCAACTGCAACAAAGGTCAACAAGTGAAAGTCATGCTTACTTTCTCATTCTCAAGATAAAAATGAGCTGTAGCTCTCAGTTTGGTTCCCAGGAAGCATTTCTCTTCCTCAGCAGAAAATCACAGCTCCAGACTCAACAAATTGTTTTCCTTGGTATTATCAGCTGAGTAGCAGAGGATTGACAGAAAATCCAGAGTGACTCATGTTTTTTTGTAGAGGTGGTTTATGCAGAGAAAACGATGTTATTTTTACAAGAAAACTTATATTTTTTTGGAGTTTGGATTGTTAGTTCATCAGAAAACAGACAGAGATATGGGTCTTTGGCTATCCATCTAGAAGTTAGCTAAGCACTAAAAAGATAGAAAATGAGTAATATCTTTAAATAGGCTATATTTCCAGATGGATGTTGCAGATTTGGCCCACTGCACATATAAAGTTCTGGAAAATATTTATTTTTATAATCAATCAATCCATTTGTTGGGTCAGGACTTAAAAAACCCTCTCTGCCTAATAATAAAACTGCTGTGTCTAGACCAAGCTATTTGCTTGGGATTGTCTGAGTTTTGTTTTGGGTATCATTTTAAGATAATGTCTTTCATTTCAAAGTTAAGAGTGCCTCATGATTGCCTTATGATCTGGGCTGAATCTAATTTTAACCTGGTTGGGTTTTGCTTTGTCCTGATTTTCTAATAATTAAGAACACAGAAAATGTACCATGACATTGTTATTCAGATGACAGTCATTTATCCAGCCTTCCTGAAAGCTAGCTGTTAGGACCAAAGGAACTTAGATTTTATTTTCTTCATGTTAGTTTATACAAGAAATTTACTTTCTTCAGCCAAAAACATAAATTAAAAAGAAAGTTGTTACTTTATCTAGACTTTTTCAAATAGGAATTCTTATTGAGCACAGGAGGGATTTAACCTTTTAATTAAGCTGGTGTTATCACGAAGAGGGATGGCTTTGAACACTGATAAGGTCAGTCTGCCAGAAAGAAATTTGTTATTTCCTCAGAGATAATATTACTAACTTCTAAAGTATTCAACCTTCTCCTTTGCCTTCCCCTGCTCTTTGCAACTGCAAACCCACCAAAAACAATCAGAAAGGTGCAAAATACAGTAGAATTCAGCACGAAGATAAGCAGACACAATTGTGACACACAAAAGTAGTTTCCAACAGAAAATAAGGTGATAACTTTCAAAAGCAATGAAGTTTGAGGTTCTCCAGGTTAACACATGTAGAGTTTTGCTTTTCATGGACTGGTAGTACATTTCCATCTAATTCTATCTAAATAAGTCTTCTATGCCACATATTATAAATTTGTATTTTTATAGCACTTTTCAGCTCTAAAGAACTTTTTAGACATTACTAACCCTGCCAACTATACAACATAACATGATGCAAAATAAATGTCTGATCACTTTCTACAGCTACCGTGAAGGAGGCTGCAGTGAGGTGTGGGTCATCTCTTCTTCCCAGTAACAAGGGACAAGACTAGAGGAAATAGCCTCAAGTTGCTCCAGGGGAGGTTTAGATCAGATATTAGGAGAAAATTCTTCACTGGAAGGGTGGTCAGGCATTGGAAAAGGCTGCCAAGTGAAGTGGTGGAATCACCATCCCTGGGAGTGTTCAAAAGGCACGTGAATGTGACAGGCAGGGGTATGCTTTAGTGGTGGACTTGGCAGTGCTGGGTTAGTGGTTGGACTTGATGAACACAGAGGTCTTTCACAACCTTAATGATTCTATGATTCTGCAATTGAAGCATGGACTCTAATCTATGTTTGCAGAGACTAAAAGCTCAGTTGGCTTATTTAAAATATGAGTGCTCAAAGCACTTAAAAATAAAATATATGCCTGTTCTTCCAACATGACTGTGGAAGGAGATCCCTAAACAACAATAGCCCCAACAGAGAATCACTGTCTTCATCCATCAGGGAAAGTGCTGGTTGACTCCCACACTTAAGCTCAAACGTGAAAAATGCTTCCTTATCCAAGTAAGACAAAGGGAAATAGTAGATGCCTAGGTCTAAAAGCAGTTCTACAGATAGTAGAAATCTGTGCATATATCCCTTGCTTTCCTGCAATTTTGCTTTGCTACCTGGAGTTCTATTCTCCATGACCCACTCGCTGCCTTGGTTCAGGCTAAGCCTTATGGCACTTGAAAAACTGAGGAAAGCTGTGCTGACAGGCTCCCTTGGCACTTCAGAAAATGCAAGTGTAAAATCTCTGTTAGTTTATTTTTAAATAGAATAAATAAAAATGATGACAGGATGTTCCCTCCTAATTTCAGGTAAAGTATGGCCCAAGGAGTGGTAAATTCATCAGAGGTGTAAACCCAAGCAGTTTTCCCATTACACTGAGCTCAGTGTACCTGAGGTTTACTGGGGTACTCCAGTTTAATGGGGTACTCCCTTGCTGCCCAGCCCCTGACCTGGTACACTTTTGTCCTGATGTGTCACCATCAGATCGTTGAGCTGAAAGAGCTTCCCCCGGAACCATAAACTCCTTAGATCAGGAACTAGGTTGCTGTGGAGATGAAATGTGGAAATACAGGTTTTTACAATAGCCTCACTAAAGCAAATATTCCCTTGTTAATGCAATATCTTTGTTTCTCTGTGTTGTTTACAATGACAGCTATTTTGCCTGCTTGTGCACTAACCAGGGCTTATTAAAGTATCTGAAAATGTAGATTATTTTACCACAATTATGCTGTACTGAAAGGCTGTGGAAGGATTAAGACCCAAAGGCCCAAAGCTGTTTTTTCAATAAGTGCCCTGCTACTGAAATGTTTAACTCAACCCTTATGAGTGTCAAGCACATGCAAATGCACCTGACAAAAATGTGTTTTGCTGGCCTATTGAACATCTAGTTAAAATGGACTAAATCCATCTTTCTCTTGGTAAAAATTCATGGCTTTTCAAAGAGGGAACTGATAAGAAGAATATTTGAAACTTGTAATAACTTGTTCAGCTCCAACATAAATTGGTTTGTAGAAAATGTTATCTTCAGAACTAATGGTCTAGGATCATCAGGGTGACAACAGTGAAATTGTCAGGTTTATGTACACAAAGCATTTGTATTTTTATTTAAGAAGAGTCAGTTTTCCAAAAATACTGAAAAATACTTATCTCTATACCTTCTTCACACTGGAAGAAGCAGGAATGCTATTAAAATTTGTGAGGTATTTTTATGTGTGTATACATTGTGTTCAAAGAACTGTTAAAGGATGGCAGGGTGATAAAGGTAACTGCTCAGATTTAGGAAATGCAAGAATTGAGATGGTCTAAGCAACTTTATTGCAGGCCCTCTGTGGCCATATATTGTAATGTAGTATTGTAATATGCATCAACTCTAATACATTTTTAATTACATGATTACTTTTCTTTTCATGGGCTTTCTGCTTCTCTCAGTCACGTGGAGTGGTACTTCACATGGCACTTTACATTCAACATATGTCTTCATCCATTATTTAATGCAAAGAGTGCCAAGTGCTCCATTATTAATCTTTTCATTGGTTTTCCTCTTACACTGAGGGGACCTTATCAATGTATGTAAGTGCCTGAAGGAAGGGTGTGAAGAGGAGGGAGCCAGGCTCTGCTCGCTAGTGCCAAACAGCGGGACAAGAGGCAACAGGCAGAAATGAGGAAGAACTTCTTTAGTGTGCAGGTGACTGAGGGCACAGGATTCCATGGTATTTCTTCTGTACAAAGTCCAGCTCTCACTCATTTCAGCTGAAGCTGCTGATGCTCAGCTCTTCTGCAAAAAATGGCCATCCGTGGCTTGCAGGACATTTTAAAGTGAGGAATATCTCAGTTCTACACCTGTGGAAAGTTGTTTTGTGAAAAGCCTAGCATTGCATGAGAGTTCTGTGGTAACATCAAGAATAGAAGCAGTTATCTACAATAGCATTCACCTGTCTTAGCCTGAGAGCATCCTTTTGCCTCGTAGAGCAAAATAATTTTAGCAGAATCCCCCTAATTCTGTGAAAAATGATACTGGAATCCCACAGACACATAATTCCTGTTTGAAGACAGGGGAGAGGGTTTCAGCTGCAGCATGCAAATGGCCTGCTGTATCACGTGCTGCTGGACTAAATTAAAATACATATTTTTGGTACCAAAAGCACAAGAGGGGCAAGCCATTTGTTCTGTGGGTTTTTTTATTGTTTCTCTTTTATCCTTTGCTTCAGGCAATGCGAATCCATAATTTATTTATTACACTCCATGATTACTTTGTACTCTTCTGATGTAAACCTAAGGTGTCTGTTTTGCCAGGCTGCATTCCCACGACAGCCTTATTGGCAGGGAAACTGAGACACGGCAACTGACGGCATTTCCCAGCTCTGCCTCCCCAACCACTCAGTAGTAACCTCAGCACAGCTCCCCCATGCCAGAAGCTGCTCTTTAGGGCAGGCAAGGGGTGGAAAAGGAGAATTTGTGAGGCTCCGTGCTGGGGAGCTGCAGCAGCAGATATAGAGGGATCAATGGGGATGTGCATCTAGGGCTGCATGGGGAGCTGCAGGGGAAAACAAAGGAGCCATGGAGGCATGAAATCTCCTACAGCAAATGGGGGAACATGGACATATCAGAAAAAAAATACTTTGAGTGGAATAGTTGAACACTATAAAAAGGAGTGAAAGTGATGTTATTGCAGGACAGAGGGATAGAGAAAGGCTACTGCCTGATGCTGATAAATGGTACAGTTTCACCCACGTCTTTCCTTTGCTCCCCTTAGATAAAAAATCAGTATTAGCTGGTTTTTCTTTTTTTCTTGTTACTGATTTTTATAGTCTGCAGCCACATTCACCATTTAATCCAAGCAAAGCCACCCTCTTAGAATGTCTTTTTGTATATTGGCACTTCAAGTTGAAAATCTATTTTAAATTATTGGATAGCAAGTAGCAGCCTCCAGAGGAATAAACTGATGCTGTTAACAGGTCCAAAATGTGATGCAGCATATGGAGCTGAATACCTCATGGTACAGATTTGCATGCAGGCGGTTTTAATTAGGATTTAGAATTCCTGGAGGAATGCAGCATTCTGGGCTAGTCTCAATCTTGTCAATACATAGTGGTTTTCTTCATTCTAAAGCTCACAAAAACTGATAGGTTCTTACTTGCTTATAATTTTTTGATACTTTCATGAACTGTTAAAACTTTCCTCCATCTGCCAGCTTTATGTATGATCACTGCTTTTTTATGTATACTTGCTATAAAAGATTGCTGTCTTTTTCTTTTTTTTAAATAATTTTATATCAGGTCAGTTCAAAATAAGAATCGTTTGAAGTTTTATGACATTGCATAAATACTTTTTTTTCCCCTGCAACACATCATAGTTCAAAGTGAGAGTATGCTTTAACTCGATGGTTACTCTGCCATCTTGTGAGGAAAAGGTGCAACTACCTCCAGCTGATAAAAGGAAGAGGTACTTTGGCTAATGTCCATCTCACTTCTTCTTCTTCATTATGAAAAGTAAAATTATTTAGGGTTTCAAAAAATAAGATTAGGAGAATACTGTAAAACGTATTTGTTCCACTGCATTATACTTGCTTTTTTTTCCCCTTTTTTTTTTTTCTTTTTTTTTTCTTTTTAACTGAGTATATATTTCCTGCTTTGGGCAAAAACCTGGTGCTTTCAATAAACTGAGATAAGAAATTATCCTTTTTTTTTTCTCCCTCCTAAAAAAACCCCCAAAACTTCTTGTTGTACTAAATGGAAAATCTATGCAAATTCTCAGTATTCAGCACTGATAATGTTCTTTCTGTAAACTAATTTGGCTCTTAGAGGAAACCTCTTGTCTTCTAAAATTCACTGTGTCTCTCTGAGATAGCACACTGTAAATTACCCAAAGCACTGCTAGCTATTACACTGAGAGAGAGAAAAACCTAATTCCTGACCTTAGAAAGACTGCTTTACCCTGGAACATTTGTGAGGAAAAAAACCAAACCAAAAAAGTAAAAATAAATTACAGTGGCATCAGCAAACATCAGCCTTATGTTTAAATAATAATTATTGTTGCTATCAAAGTCGGTGTAGGTGCACTAGATCTTGGACTTAGAAAAGCAGACTGGAAAAATCTCCTCAGTTCTACTACTGTTTAATGAACTGATTCTCTCTGTAACCTTGAGTGAGTTGCTGTATTTCTGTGCCTAATTTTACCCACCTTTAGATGATGCACATCAACAGGATGTTATCAGACTTGACTACCACTTGTAAAGCTCTTTGGGCTTTTTAGATGGAAGGTATTGCTGTGATATAGTGACAATCTTGTTGGAAATCTACTTGATAAGCAAAAGAGCAAGTCACTCACAATAAGTATAATTATTCAATGATTTAAGCTTCCTAATCTACTTCCACAGTCTTGGCAAGCAGATTGTGATTTCTTCCATTTTATGTAATGAGAAGAGTATTTTTTTTCCCTCTTTTTACTCTATAGATTGATTGCAAATATTCAGAATTCAAGCTGTGTTGCTCATTTGCAATCAGTTGGATGAGTAATATTATTTCTGCTCATGATTGGATGAATGCCCAATGACTTGTGTGTGCAAATTGTAAAGTTTGTTTTCCGAAGATGCTCATTGGTATGACATTGAAATTTGCTGCCTTTGGAGAGCAGTGACAGTAAAATTCAACACATTGAAGACCAAAGAAAATACTGAGCACCAAAGTAAGACAAGGTGACATTAACATTTTTTAATGGGACTTTACATATTACTCATTTGTTTAAATGGACCAATTCCATTATGGTTTTAGTTTTGTTGGCTACTAATACTGAGAACAAATGACAGAATCCTAGAATGGTTTGAGTTGGAAGAGACCTTATAGATCATCTACTTCCAATTCCCCCATCATGGGCAGGGATACTTTCCACTAGAGCAGGTTGCTCAGAGCCCCATCCAGTCTGGCCTTGAGCACTTCCAGGGATATGGCATCCATAACCTCCCTCAGCAAATCCAGGGTATTGAACCCTGGACCTAATCTCATGCAGAAGGTGGGTATCGCTTGCCCTGTTCAATGGTAGCTCCCATGTCCAGGTTCCAGCAAATGCCCAGCAATGGGGCTAAACTACTTGGGAGCTGCAAAGCAGCTCAAATTCTGGTTTGAGAGAAAAGACGAGTGAGACTGAAGAAGAAGGTAGTGTTGGAACCCAGTTGCATACCTTGCTTATTTCCAGATTCAATGGGACAACTGGATCGGTAAGAGGTCATTGTCTCACGTGGGAAATTTCCTGCAGAAATTCCTTTCCCTTTGGTCTCAGTGTTAAATGGTTTATATGAAGACTCACAGCGTGTAAGGAGCAGAAGCCTGGCCCCTCCTTAGGAGGACTGTAAAACAGAAATTGTATTCAAGACTCAAAATGCTGATGTGTAAGAGCTAAAACTGGTAGTATTGCTGTTGTTTCCCAAGACAAAATGTAATATACTGGTCACTGGCTAGCACACTGGCTTTGAGAGCGATTGGGAGCGGGATCCACCCATGAATGGGTCTCAGAGTATGTGGTGGCACTTTTTTCCATTGTTGTAGCTGTATCTTCTTTAAAGTTTTGGCTGAGTGAAAAGCAATGTTGCTTTTTTGCTCGTGCGTCTCTTGACATGTCATGTTTTCTAGTAGGTCAGGATTCTCTGTAGACCAGGATTCACTCGCTGCTCATTTCACAGAATGTTGTAGAGCCTGTCACTCCTGTACCACACTTAGCTCCCTCCTTTGGCAGCCCTCCTATAGCAAGCAGCAGGAATGTGTGATGTATTGGAGTGTGGTCCAGCCAAAGAGCTGTGTAGAGAATGGGACATGTGCTTTTGAATGACACCTCCAGCTGGGCCACATTCAGCAGCTGAGGTCAATTTGATCTGATATAAAATGAAATGCTCTATTTGTATTTTCCGCAAACTGATGGCAACAACAAAAAGGAAAAGTAAACAACAAACTTTTGTAAAAATTACCAGTTCCCTTTGGCCCAGAACTGAATGACAGATTCCCAGCTATCTTGATTCACTGACAATCTGTCAAAGGTAGGTTGTAAGAACATCTGCATTTTCATACCAATGCAATAGTCTGGCTATTGTAACTTGAGAACTGCCTTCGTTGAAATTTAAGGTTTTTGACTATTACCTCCTGCTGGATTTGTGTCTTCAGTTCTGTCTAGCTGACATCTCTTTGGCAATCACAGCCTTAGAAATGCTCCTTTAGACAGTATGATGTGAGTAGCAGTGATGCTGTAATAATCTCACATTGTAGAGAGAATGATCTCTTATAAAAAGGCATGTTCATATTTAAAATTCACAGCAGCGCACTCCACACCCCCATTATAGGTAATTACAGAGGATTTTAAATATCTGATGCTAGTTGGCAGTGTACAATACCCTGTCAGCAGCAGGCACTGATTTGTAATTTAATTATCATAAGACATCCACCTGTTCTTTTGTCAAGTGAAGAGTAGCAGTTCCGTGCAATCATGCTTTTCCCTCCAGAAATTTGAATTAATCCTTAGAGAAAGGTTTCTAGAGAAATGGTTTTTTTTTTTCAAGGACATTTGCAGGACCCCATCAGAGCAGGGTGATGGAGACGAATGAGGCATTTCTGCAGGAGAGTCTTTACTCTGGTTTGGTATTTTCAGCCTTACCACTGGATTTTTGCTGTGTCAAGCTGTTCTGGTTCACAGCTGAAAGCATTTCAACGAAGAGATGCTGTGGGAGGAAAGATGTATGAAAATCAATGAGTTTGGTGCTAAGAACATGAGGCAAACCCATAGCAGGACTGACCCAGAAATGTTCTATGCTCATACTTTGTGAAGAAGGAGAAGGCTGGGCTTGGGATGGGAAGGAGACAAGGACAAATAGAAAAGTGGAAGTCTGTTCTGTAAACTTTTCAGTTTATGGCACATGAACATGGATATTACTGAAGTTGTCTTGGGAATGTACAGTTACTGGATAAATAGATCAATTCAAATTATAAAGCAAGTCTATCAGTGGAGATCCACACAAGTGTTCTGCAATTTGGGATCACGGGGCTCAGGGTGAATCAATTTCCTCTGGGCTTTGGCTTCTGTTTATGCAACACTACACTGCAGTGCGGTGATGGGGAAAGGAGTTACTGATGATCAAAGAGATGTTCTCTTGTTAAGGCCACATCACACTGCTTCTGGCAGTGCAAAACTGCGAAAATGATCTGGACAGAATAGCATATCTATTTTATTGTATATATTTGTATGTATATATAATCACAGAATGAATCATAGACTCATAAAATGGTTTGGGTTGGAAGGGACCTTAAAGATTCAACCCCCCTGCAAGGGCAGGGATGTCATCCACTAAATTAGATTGCCTAGGGCCCCATCCAACCTGGGCTTGACCATCCCTTCCAAGGATGGGGTATCCACAACCTGCTATGGAGGTTCATCCTGTTCCAATGCTTCATCACACTGAGGAAAAAATTTCTTCCTAAAATCTAATCTAAACCTCTTCCAATTTAAAACCATTCCCCCTTATCGTGTCACTACATGCCTATGTAAAAATGCCCTCTCCCTCCGTTATATAAACCGCCTTAAAATACTGAAAGGTCTCACCCTGAAACCTTCTCTTCTCCAGGTTGAACAGGCTCTTTCAGCCTGTCTTCATGGGAGAGGTGCTCCATTCCTCTGATCATACTTGTAGCCCTCTTCTGGACCTGCTCTGACAGGTACAGAGGAGGGAATGTCTTTCTTGTGCTGAGGACCCCAGAGCTGGATGCAGTGCCCCGGGTGGGGTGCCACAAGATCAGAGTACAGGGTGAGAATCATCTCCCTTGACCTCCTGGCCATTCCTCTTTTGATGCAGCCCAGGACGAGGTTGGCTTTCTGGGCTGTGCATTCACTGTTGGCTTATGTCCAGCTTATCATCCACAAGGACCTCCAAGTCCTACTTTGCAGTGCAGCTCTCAATCTTTATAGTGGGAGGGACTCCACTCCTCCCACATGCACTCAGAAGATCAGGAACTTGAGAGAAGTGGGAAGCCGATATATATTTATGTATAAATTTTTGTATCTGCAAAAGTGTTGTCAGCAGGACCAGGGCAGTGATTGTCCCCCTGTACTCAGCACTGGTGAGGCCACATCTCAAACCCTGTGTTCAGTTTTGGATCCCTCACTACAAGAAGGACATTGAGGGGCTGGAGCATGACCAGAGAAGGTCAACTGAGCCAGAGATGTGTCTGGAGCACAAGTCCTGTGAGGAGTGGCTGGGGAAGGTGGGGGTGTTTAGCCTGGAGAAAAGGAGGCTCAGGGAGTACCTTATCATTCTCTACAACTCCCTGAAAGGAGGGTATAGCAAGGTTGGGGTTGGTCTCTTTCCCAAATAACAGCTGATAGGATGAGAGGAAACAACCTCAAGTTGTGCCAGGAGAGATTTAGATTGTACCTTAGGAAAAAAAATCGTCACTGAAAGGGCTATCAAGCGTTGGAACAGGCTGCCCAGGGAAGTGGTTGAGTCACCATCCCTGGAGATATTTCAAAGTCATGTATATGTGGCACTTGGGCACTTGGGTACATGGTTTAGTGGTGGACTTGGCAGTGCTGGGTTGGATGGTTGGACTCAATAACCTTAAAGATCCTTTCCAACCTGGAATGTACTGTATTCTATGATAGAGCTTCTTATGGCTTCTGTCACTGCTGTCTTGTCTCCTTAGAAAGTAGTCACTGGACATTTCCATTTTCCCCATTCCTGAGTTAATGAGATGACTGGTATTCTGCTCTTATTTCTCCTAATTACATTTTAGCAAATGACTCACTTTAAAGAGGATGTTTTGGAGTAGTTGTCTTTTTAGAAAGAGTATTCACTCGATTAAAAAAATAATTGATTGCTTGTGGCTTAAATGATCTGTGTGCCAAGCCTTAAATGTGATATTGGCTGGACTACTATCTATTAGACTGATGGCTTCTTGCTCAAATAATATTTGGCTGGTGCCAGTCATTTCATATACTCATTAATTATGTTATCTGAAAAGTGAATATGTGAAGGCTGCAGGCATATCCCAGAAAAGAAGAAGAGAATAAATCATGTCACATGTGTATTCTGAAAATAATTGGCAACTGCTGAAACATTTCCATACATAAGACTGAAGGCAGGAATACACTGGGGTGGTTTCCTTTGGAGGGATGAGTAAATGAAAAAACACTCCATAGCTGAGTGGTCAAAGTGAAGTGGACGAGCAGCAGAGAGCTCTGCTGCATGGAGAGGTCTCCTTTGGGGTGTTCTTGTGATTGTACCTGGACTTCAGATTTATTTTGCTTATATGGCCATCCAAATAAATCTTAGGCTTTTATTCAGCAGCCCCCTGCTCAGGACGCAGCTGAGGGGATGGCACCTTTTTACAAAGCATTCTAGCTGGAGGACAGATCAGGTCATTAAACTTAATTTTTAGGGTTATATTCCTTGTTGTTACAAGCTTCATTTGGGATCTTCTCTCCTTTATCTCATGTTGCCTCTCTATGGAGAAGAAGGGTATAACCCCATTAATGCTCAGGGTAAGGATAGAACTTTACTGCAGGGGAATCTTCTGCTGGACTGTGGCTCTGTGGAAGTGTGTGTGCTCTCCAGCAGCAGAGTACATGCTGCCAAGTGGAAAATAACTCAAATATTTTGCAGAGAAGGGCTATAGAACTGCAATTATTAACACAGGGATGTGAAATGTGATCTGACACTACAGCTTAGCTGATCAACGTCTCTTTTTTTTCATTTTCAGTGTGTCATTTCTAAGGTCTATTTGATGGTGAAAGTTTGGTGCATCGGTGACATATACCACATTTCTCTCTTTGATAAAATGTTTAAAAAATAATGACTCAGTCTCTCCACAATCATAAGAAATCTGATGATTATTGTCTACTGTATCATGTTTTGTTATTCCGTAATTATATTAAAATATAGGAATTACCTCCTAAAAGCTTATTTGTTCTTCCTTGATGTTTTCTTCCTCTAGAAATATCGTTATCAAGATGAGGATGCTCCACATGACCATACTTTGCCTCGTTTAACCCATGAAGTGAGAGGCCCAGAGCTTGTTCATGTGTCGGAGAAGAACTTGTCTCAAATAGAGAATGTCCATGGATACGTTTTACAGTCGCACATTTCTCCTTTGAAGGTAGGATCGATACTACTCATGGCTTTAGTCCTCAAGTACAAGAAAACACATAGCATGAAATGCCTGGGAAACTTACTTTGTTGTACAAACAGACAAGCTGCTTTCTGAAACCTATCATTGCAGATTGACTGTCCTGTGATGGGTTTTTAAGGCTCACTGTAGTGGAACAGGTGATAGTTTAGTTGACAGAGCTTTATGTAGACATGTGAAGATTTGCTTGAGTAAAAATAATTCCTGGCAAATGAGCCTGTTTTTTCTGTACATTGTGAAAGGAATAATGCAGGTTCTCAGCCTCAATATCACGGTGATTTTGAAATGGCAGACTTCCCTTCCTGATTATCCTTGTTCAGAACTTGAAAAAAAAAAATACTGTAAATGTAACCATCTGATGGAATCCTAGTTTTTTCATCTCTCAGAAAGATTTATCAAAGTCACAAGTTATGTCTGAAAAGGGAGCTCATTTGCCTCTATTCATATCCTTGTTGCTCAAGCACTTGCAGTTTTCTGCGGGTTTTGATGCAATTCAGAGTTCTGTAGAGATATCTTTCTGTTAACTAAGGCAACTATTTATAAAATATAGAAGCTTTAGCTGTATGTGTGTCTGGTGTCCTCTGATATATCTTGTTGGGCAAAAATGTTTCTCTTCCTGGTGAACCTGTATAATAACCAAAAAGAAATCCATTCCTGAAAATTTACATTTGCCCTTTTATAAGAATGCAATGGTTTGAAAGTATTCCTAGAGCTTCTCTTGTGGAAGGAGCATAGACGCAGTGATTAGCGTGATGGGTTTTCTATTTTAGTTTCTACTGGGCCTGGGAAGAGGGGAAAAAAAAATAATGTTCTTTACTAGAGGTGGTGATGTTCTGGGTAATGGTTTTATTCCAGCAATTAACTAAGCAGCAAACAAGGCAGATGGGCTTTGCTCCTTCTGGTGCTCAGAGCCTGTGAAATGGGCACTGCTTGCCTAGCACAGTGTTTACAGTGTGGTTACAAGTGAAAGGAAATATTTATTATTAAAGATTGATGTGAATACAGCTGGTGTTCATTGAGCCTTTGTGGAATAGCCATGTGAACGAATCTTTGTCCTCTGCTCTTTTTGGTCCTGTGCTTAGTTTGTGTGATGCTTGTCTTTTCAGGTTTTAGCAGTTTTCTGGGTTACTACCTAACCTCTACTGCAGAAGCCAACAGTACTAAGCAGTGATAGATCATATTGTGCTGAGGTATCACTTCAGTTATTTGGAAGGGACTACCTCCATGAGGCCTCTGTGTAGAATCAGGAGACAATCACAGACCAAGCAACTTCTGGTCGGGGAAGGAAACACCCCTGCTCCTCTAGGACTCCTTGAGTATTATGATTACAGTGGTGTTTCTTATTCATGAAGGTCAAAACCAGACATTATTCTTCACATTTGGAGACTTTCAATTAAGGCTACATAATCCAAGCTGAGGATGTAGCAATGATGCCAAAAAGCTTGTTGTGAAGTGAGGTCAAGGGTACCCCCAGACATACACAAATGCCTTGAAACAGCTCCCAGTTTATTTGCTCTTGTAACAGGACAAAGTTTTTGTCTGCTGCTATTTTCTAAGTGATGCTGGGAGAGGAGCTCTATAGTATTTCCTCTTGTAAAGTCTCCTGCAAGTTCTCTCCTCAGCCTGAGGATTTTTGTCTTTGACTCTGTCCCTTTCCCTTCTTTTCTTCAGATTCAGTGTCTTATATTTGTCACTTAATACTATCTCATGCCTGCCATTTAATCTAAATTTAGCTATCTGTCTCTTCAAATGGCTTTGAAGTTCCTGCTTCCTTTCCCCTGCTATGTCCCAACTTTTAACCTTCAGTAGAGAATTAGCTCAGGAGGCTGAAGGAGATCTTCTGCTAGAGCTCATGGCATTGTGTTGCCCTTCCTGTCTGAAACACCTGCTTTGGATTCACTTTTACTCTTAGCAGTTAACTGAAAGACCTGTTCAGAAGTTTTGGTCACAGAGATTTCCACATAGTTGAGAAATAGCATTCCGAATACTCCAAAATCTATTTAGAATCGGTTATTGTGTTGAATTGCAGACTTTCCAACCTGTAGCCTGATATCCTTAAGTATTCTGCCATCTTCTCAGCTGTATTGTGTGAACATAGCTGCACCGAATAATGGTGAAATCTGAGGCACACTGCCTCTCAACCCATAGCACACCTTCCTAGGGGAATGTAAAATACTGGATTCTTAAAGATTAACTGGAAAATAATGCCTGCAGTTTAAATATTTCATTGACTCACATAAGAAGTGGAACTTCTTGAATCCTGCTCTGAGGATAAATAACAAGTACTGGGGTCCAAATACTGTCAGGTAACTTCTTAGGAGTGAGTAGACACTGGCAGTCGCAGGAGGATAATGCTGTCAGGAAACTCCACCAAGAGCTGTTTGCACTGGGAAGATTGACTCATTCTGCCTCAGTTTTCTGGTTACAGGTCAGAGCATTTGGTGCAAAAGGAAAACGTGTGTACTTGAAGGTCAGGAGTCTGCTTGTACCAGGTGCTGAGGAATGCATTTGGTGCTGGTTCTGGTGCTGGGAGTGTGATTGTCAGAGTCTGTGAAAGTCAGACTGAGAAGTTTCCTTAACACCAAGCCAGGGATCACATCATATCCTGTGTGTCATTAGGACGGTCCATCTGACCACTCACCAAGGCCAGCAAGCACATTGGCTGCCTGGCTGGGTGGGGTTAAGTCACTGCCAGGCTGCATTTCACTGCCTCAATTTCTCCATTGGGACTACAGCACCACAGTGCACCTCTCCAGAAAGTTTTGAAGCAGTCTTTTGTGTTTAGTGGCTGCATGTTTAGTGTCTGCATGATGCTCTGACGACAGAATGATTACCCAATATTTGTTTTGAAATAATATCGTAAAAGGAAAATATTTGAGCATAAAAATAATCTAGGTAAGATTCTTTCGAACCAGAATGTTGTCCCAAGACAAAGCCACATGTCAATCCTAATCACATCACTTTTCCTAAGTGACTTGACTTTGGCAGAAAAAGAGTTGCTTGTTTCCATACATTTTTGTTCATTTGGAAAGAAATCTGCAAAGATCATACAATTACAAAACTTCCCTTTGGGATGGCTGATTCTAGCTGTCGCAACTGACCAGCGCCCACAGCCACCTGTGGAAGTCATAGGTGTTACACCTTGTCTGTGCATGCAGACTGCTTGCTACCATCACCCCACTCCCCAGTTCTCAGTGAACATCTCAGTTTACAGCCATAAGCCAGCTTGTCAGCTTGAGGATAGGCTTGCATCATTTCAGAGGAAAGTTTTGTGGATGGTTGAAGTTCAGGCAGAGAAACTGTGGGCCTGTGTATTCCCCTGTGTACAGCTCCAGGTAAAGCATTCCAGGGGTTCTTGAAACTGAATGCGTCCATTCCATTCAGGATGGAAGCGTTCAGACCATCTTTTCATTAACACCCATGATTCAAAATGCCTGATATGGCCCATGTTTGCATAGAACAGATGCATCTTAAATTTTGAAGTATACAAATTGTTAAAGAATTTGGCTGTAATTTCATATTTCAGATTATGTGGTTTGATATAGTCCTGAAACACCCTAGTGGAGCTCATAATTATTAGATTCTTAGATTGGATATTAGGAATAAGTTCTTCACTGTGAGGGTGGTGAGGCACAGGCACAAGTTCCCCAGAGAAGCTGTGGATGCCCCATCCTTAGAAGTGTTCAAGGCCAGGCTGGATGGGGCTCTGAGCACCCTGGTCTAGTGGAAGGTGTCCCTACCTGTGACAGGGGGGCTAGAACTAGATGGTCTTTAAGATGATCCCTTCCAACCCAACCATTCTATGATTCCATGATTCCATGATTCTGTGATAATTGATTACCTCAGAAAGTTGTTTTGGAAACCAAAACATAAAAATAATTTTCTTCAGCACCCTTGCACGTGTTTTATGTACTGAATAATAAGAAACATGGTCCTCATACATTCTGAAAATCTCTTTGAGACACACAGATACTGATTATAATAAATACTGTTTAGAAATGTGAATAGATTTTCTGAAATTGAAGTTAGGCATGTTTTTCTTATCTTACAAGTACCTAAAATCTAGTATGCATCAGCCAGATAACTCCCTTTCAGAAGACAATAATGAGCAAGAGAAATTGTGTGGCAGACCAGACCATCTTTTCCCTGACTTTTTTACTTCTTCATCTTATTATATTTTTCATTGACTTTGCTTTTCTACTCTTCCATAGCATTTCATGTGCAGTCAACTTAGTTCTGAAAAATGCTTAATTTTAGAAAGCTTAAAACTCCTGTTAAAGGTTGATCTGCTTATTAGTGTGCAGAAGATAAAATTTTCAGCAGCTCAAGCAACTTTGAATGTCAAACACTGAAGTCGTAAAGGAAGTTTTCAGTTACGTGGATGTACTAACATTTGGGAAAATGCTAGTATTGGAGAAGTTTTGTTAGAGTTGCCATATTAAGATAATAAATGTTTGCAACTCATGGAGGTGATGAAACTGTGTTCCATTAATCTCTTAAAGGAAAAAGTCTGTAGTGTAATGAAGAGTTTAAAATCATTTTCTTGCACTTCCCCTCGTTTGACACGAGATGGTGCAGTAAGCTCAGAATTCTTTGGTCTGCCTCTATAAAGCTTCATGATCCACTATTGAGAGTTTTCTTAGATGGCTTAGAAAGTGCTAATTCAGTAAAAAGTGCCTTGTGACTCCCTGGTGTTTAGGGAAATCTGAATTCAACACAACTGTACCTGAAAATCAGAGGTGCAAGTTCTATCTCTAAATTAAATACACACCTCTTCTCCTTCCTCCCAGGAACAGAGCTAATCAGTGTTCATTAAATGAATGATAACTGTGGCTCCTAAATGAACTTTATTAGTATTATTGTGATGTTAGACTTATTTTTGTTTTTCAGTATACTCCACTTTGTTAAGATAAGCTGAAAATTAAAAATCGTTGTAAGGATCTTGCATCTCCTTGGTTGTCTGAACATTTTAAATGTCAGGCTATTCCAGCTATCTCCATTTCCTGATTTAATGCCAGGTTCAACTGTAAGCATCAATGGCAATTATGCAAAAACAAGTAACCAGGTAAATAACTGTTATTATCCTATTTTGCAATTATGCAAAAACAAGTAACTAGGTAAATAACTGTTATTGCTATTTTCAAACAAAGATGATCAGTTACTAACCTCTTCAGTTGCCTCATCTTTGATGGCCTCACTTTCTGGAAGGGAAGGAGCCATGCTGGCTATTACTCTTTTTCTTTCTATCCCAGAATGTTGTCCTGCAGCTCAGCTGTGTTGCTGACAGCTTACAGGATTGATGGAATCTCTTTCCAGTGGAGAGAGGAGAAAAACCATCTCCACATGGAACAAATGGGCTCAGCAGTCTCCAAAGTTAAGGTTATCCATGCATTGGCATTTGTACAAATTGCTTTACAGAAAAAGGAGGTTTATGTCTCCCAGTGCCACAGCACATTGATTCCATTTATTTTTTTGTTGTTTGCTGATGGCAGGAAGCCCTGTCTTACCCATTACTTGAGTCACGGAATCATTAAGGCTGGAAAAGACCTCTGATATCATTGAGTCCAACCTTTGACAGATCACCAGCTTGTCAACTAGACCACGGCACTAAGTGCCACATCCAGTCTTTTCTTGAACACCTCTAGGGATGGTGACTCCACCACTTCCCTGGGAAGTTTATTCCAATATTTAACAACCCTTTCCATGAGGAAATTCATCCTGATGTCCAACCTGAATCTCCCCTGGCACAGGTTCAGTTGCCTGGGAGAAGAGGCCAACCCGCCCCTGAGTATGACCCCCTTCCAGGTGTTGTAGAGAGTGAGAAGGATCCCCCTGAGCCTCCTTTTTTTCCAGGATAAACACCCCCAGCTCCCTCTGCCACTCCTCATCAGATCTGTGCTCCAGACCCTTCCCCAGCTCCGTTGCCCTTCTCTGGACACGCTCCAGCCCCTCAATGTCCTTCTTGCAGTGAGGGGCCCGAAACTGAACACAGGAGTTGAGGTGTGGCCTCACCAGTGCTGAGTACAGGGGGACAGTCACTGCTCTGGTCCTGCTGGCCACACTATTGCTGATACAGGCCAGAATGCCACTGGCCTTCTTGGCCACCTGGGCACACACACTGGCTCATGTTCAGCTGCTGTCAACCAGCATCCCCAGGGCCTTTTCACTGGGCAGCTTCCCAGCCACTCTGGCCCCAGCCTGTAGCACTGCTTGGGGGTGTTGCAACCCAAGAGCAGGACCTTATAAAACTTCATGCTGTTGGTCTCAGCCCATCAATCCCACCTGACCAGTTTCCCCTTCAGAGCCTTCCTACCCTCCAGCAGATCAACACTCTCACCTGACTTGGTGTCATCTGCAGATTTGCACTTGATCCCCTCATCCAGATCATCAGTAAAAATATTAAACAGGGCTGGACCCAATACAGAGTTCTGGTCAACAGCACAGGCGACCACAAGAGTCTTTGAGACTCTCTGTAGCTAGTGTGGGAAAGGTGTTTTGTTTCTGTCCCAAGGCAGATGTTTCTCCTTCTCAGTTCCAATCTCCTAGTGAGTGTGTAGTATTCCTTGAATGTCCATCATTCTTCTTTTTATCCTCCTGAGCGCAGGAAGGTCATTCCTGTGAAAGCTCCTGGAATCTGTCACTTGCCCTTTTCTGTCTGTAATGAAACAGCTTTTTCCCCACCTCTGAAGCTTTCCCTGTCCAGGTGTGAGTCACACCTCGCTACAGTGGTTGCTGTGCTTCTCCAACAAATTAGCAAAGATGGGGAAAGAGGCTCTGAGGATGAGCCTGGATGATTAATGGTTCTGTGAAAAATGTATTAGCCTGAGCTTCCTGGAAACTGTCATAAAGAGTAATTTTTTGTGTCTAAAAATGTAGATTAGGCAAGAGCTATTTATTTCATGAATTAACATTGACTTCAATAAAAATTGAGTTCTAAAGACAATTTGGATAAATAAGGTCAAAATATTATATTGCAATTTTTTTTTTTTTTTCAGATGCAACAGTCTCATTTCTCAATTCAACAAACTTTGGGACTATTTTTTTGGTACTGAACTCTGTATAAAAACCAAAGTCATGCACTGGTCATGGGTACTGTGAAAATAGCAAACTCCAAGATGCCCCTGATGTTGCAGTGAATCATGTGACCTGTAAATAAACTTGAGATGTTGCTGCCCAGAGCTGGAAAACAGTATAAGGGAATACACTCCACAGATCTGCATAGCTGTTTTAAAACATAGAATCACAGAATGGTTTGGGTTGGAAGGGACCTTACAGATCATCTAGTTCCAACCCCCCTGCCATGGGCAGAGACACCTTCCACTAGACCAGGTCTGAGCAATTGCAGGGAAGTCCTCTGACCGTGTAATGGAAATACCCCTAGCTTTCAGGGAATCAGGTTTACACAGAGAAAGCTGGTTGCTACAGCTTTCAGCATAACCATGCCTCATACTCCTGTGTAAATGTAGTTCCTGGTGTCTTGGGGGATAATCTATCTGTGGTTAGAAACCCCATTTATTTTTCCAGAGCTTCTGAGATCCCTTAATTCCTATTACTGGGGAAGAACCCTATTAAAGAGATGAAGTTCAAACAGGGAAGAGAAAAAAAATAAGGTTCAATTTGCTTTAATTTCTGTGGTTGAGGTGTGACGAAGAGTTGAGGCAGTGCCATAGCACAGGCTGTTCTTCCTGAGCAAAGATGCTGCATTTCAGAGGCTCTTTAAAAGCCATGAAGGACTGAAAGAGGCTGAGGCTTTGTTACATGTCAGGAGCAGCAGTCTGAAGTTTTCTCTTGCAGTTACAAAATTAATTGGGGTTATATAGAGGACATATTAATGTATGCGTGGATATATTAGCAAGCCATCTAAAATTTAATCTTGCATCCTTTTCTTTGCTTACACTGACTGCATTTCATAAGTATAGCTCATCTGCATGAAGCCCCAGGGTGGCTCAGCCCAGTAGAAATGATCTTATAAGAATACTTTTGATCTCTGCCCTTGTAGCTTCCTATCTTTTGTGTTTTGGAGTTGGTTTTGTTTTGTCCTTTTTCCCCCCTCTCTCCCTTTCAGTATGCAGTCACTGGTAAAGCCCCATGCTGCAGTCAGTCCGTTAGTGGATTCCACTGAATATTCAGTAGGTTGCCTCATTAAGATACAACCCTTGTTACATGTTTAATCATGTAATGCTTTTCTCTTATCTCCTACTGTAACAGCAGATAGGCATATATCATACATCTGTATCTGTGATCTATGGTTTTTAATATAAAAATGCAATCGGATTAGAAAAGAGACAAAGGAAGCTCACAAATGTGCCTGTGCCTGTTCCCTGCTCTTAAGGAAGTGGCAGAAGTAGCTCTGAATTTTGATTTTATTTCATTATGTTTCAAGGCAAAATAAGCAGCTTATAAATTAGCATTTTGAGTAATATTTTGTTCTTATTTTCACGTGGGCAGGAATGTCTTTCATTTCTGAGTCCTTGTCTTACTCTAAAGAAATTCCTAAAGTGGTGCAAAAATTGAATGTTACAGCAAACAGTTATTAGTGAAGAATGCTTTTTTCGTTTTGTCAGCATAGCTAAGTCCATTGTTTTGTGTGCTTGATGTTTTGCCTTGGCTTTCTGATTGATGTCTTTCCACATGATTTATATAGTTGCAGACAGTATCTTGTTATCTTTCTAGCTCCTGACAGAATAGAAGAGAAACCAAATAAAATTGCTTCTGTCAGTGGGTGATTTAATTGGAGAAATCTCAGCAACTTAAAGTAAACCTCAGGCATTGCAATCCTTTATGTCTTGGCAAAATAAATGTTGTCCTCTGATGGACACAAGCAGAGCAAGCTCTGACAGTATCTACTGGTTCACTATATGTTGTTAGACTTGCCTGAAGAATGAAGACAGGAATTTTCAAAGGAATTTGAAAATATTTTCAGGCTATGGACCCTGTTTACTTTATATGGGCCTCTTAGGTATTGAAGGTCTTTTCAAATGTTAATCTGAATTGCAGTTTCAGGAGATTTTCTGTGTTCTTGATCTGGTGAACGCTTTATCCAGTAGTATTAATTAGCTGATTAATCTTTAATTCTTTTTGAATAGCAGGTTTCTTTTTAACAATAGTCTTGTTCCTGAGCACCTTTTTTATTTTGGGGAGGGAAGCCTGGCATATTGCAGATATTCCTGACCATGTCTTTTACATATAATCAAGTAAATAAGAAATTCCAAGAATCCTTTTTTCTTATTGTCTTTCTCTAATGCTTTGCATAGTAATAGTTATTCTTTGCTTTCCTATAATTTTCTGAGCTGTTTTTTCCTTGATGTTTTGGCCTTGTGAAATACTCACAGAATATAAAACAAACAGAGAGATGGACTTTTATAAATGGGGGAGGGGGTGGTTCCATCTGAAATACAATAAATATATGCAATAAATCCAGAGAATTGCTACTAGATCCTATGAACACAGGATTTGTATGTTCTGCCAATTCTTTTCTCCGAGTCTAGAAGTACCAGAATATTTGTTAAGTATCTGTAATGATGTTTGCCACCTCTCCAAAATGTTTTGTGACCTTCTGCTGAAAAGTGCAATACAGCATCTTGGTGTTATTAGTCAGACTGTAACAGGAGGGATTTTTCTCAGATATGTCAGACAGGTTTAACACCAGTTGTTTCCCTAAGCTTGGTAGCTGAAATGCCCTTCTGTCAGACTTCAGCTACTGCTGACACTCGGGAATGTATTCTACATTTTAAATGAAGCACTAAAGTGCCATAATACCTTTTCACTGAGGAATATACTGATAATTCACTCACTCAATAGAAGATATATGTGTTTATACATTTGATGATGTGACGCATCAAAAATGTTCTGGCTTTTGTCAGTACCAGGTGTAAAAGAAAGCAGAAGTTTGCAGTTCCAGGAACTCTGGATGGCTGTAGCCTCCAGGATGAAGAGAACAGAATCTCTTTATTCAAACCTTATGAAAGAATATCTTGGCAGCCTGACTAAGTAGCGCTTAAGCTATTTCCAATATTTTTAAACTCCTGTTTCTCCTAGCTGTTATTTCATCTCGCTGTAATGTAGTTTCGTGGACTATGGAGCTACAAAAAAAACCAACAGAATTTTGACATTTAAAAGAGGAACAGGCCTTTCTGAGCTGGCTCTTATTTTGCAATTCTTTTCAAGAATCTAGTCTAAATAAGAGTTTTTGAGATTATTATTGTATGACATCTTCACAACCTTATTATTGTGTGACAACATTATCTCCCTGCCCATGGCAGGGGGCTTGGAACTAAATGATCTTTAATGTTCATTACAACTTGAACCATTCTATGGTTCTCTGTTTCTGTGGTCTTGGTATCAATGGCTAATTTAGACTTCTCAAGAAAAAGATCTCTCTAAAAAATATTTTTAGATGGGAATTGCCTTTTGCCATTTGGTTTCCTTCAATCTCTCTGTTTCAGAAGATCTTGTTACTTGCTTTTTAATAATCTTTAAAAATTGCTACTGAAGCTGATGCAATTGGGGAAAATATCAAAAAATAGTCAGCAGTCTTGATGACTCAGGTGACTTTTTTAAGTTCTGCATTGTTTACTAATGTGATTTTTCACAGTGTCATCTTTCTATTTTGCATGATGTTGTTTCTTTTTTCCATAGTTAATCAGCGTTTCTTTTCCCTGTTCCTTTTTCTGACTTACCTTCAGGATCCATTCCTGTATTTCTCCTTCTCTTACGTTTTTCTTATTTCCATTCCTACACACACACGGATCTTATTAATCCTGCAAGCCACCCACGAAGTACAAGTTTGTACCAGGGAGCTGTGAACTTGTAATGATTGATGCCCTCCTGTACGAGACAACTGTGCTCTTATTGATCATTTTGCTTCTTGGCTGCTTTAGAGAGCAGGAGACACAGCACCTCCTGTCTACTCTTTGTTGTTCGTGGTCTTTACTGAAAGATGGGTTCTCTTCCCCCTGAACAAAAGCAATGTGAAATACAGTTGAATATTATCAAGTTTAGTGGATCTCAGTTGCCCACTGAAATGGCAGCACTCTGAGCAGCTTTTATTCTACCAATACTTATGGAAACTATGAGCCATGGAAAATGCAATCAATTTTTTCAACCAACAAACTCAGGAACGGCAAATTGCATCTATCTTCCAAATATGAACAGACTGGGACTTTTACGTACATAAGAACTAGAAGTCATCTTTTTATGTTAAAATGTTTTCTGCAGAAAATCACCACATTGTCAAAGAAAGTGTACCTAGCTGTTTTTCTCAAAGCCTTCCTTCCTACAGTTTTAATAAGCATCTGCCTGAATTGCTTCATTGGATTTAATCACCCCACAGTGGTTGAAGTTTTTGCTTCCAAATAAAAAAATCATTAAGCCTGATCATAGAATTAATAAAATTATTATAATTGATTACATGACGTTGGAAAGGCTGAAAAGAGTAATGGTGTTTTTACAGCAAATAAGCAAATTTTTACTTTGAAGTCAGTGTCACAAATTGTGCCTTTGATCAAGTGGATGAGCAAATGCCAAGCAGGGAAATAGAATTGCAGTGATGAGAGTTTAAACAGCTATATTAATTATTGGGAATTAGCCAAAATAGCACAAAGTTAACAACTTTATACTCTGGCAGTGTTAAAATCATCAGCCAGCTTCTGAAGACCACACCTGCAGATGACTTAACATTGAAATTGCTGCTGTTTCCTCTTTAGCAGTTGTTGGGGCAGTTTGTTTCCTTCACAATTTTGGAACAAAACTGCAAATGGAGCAGATCTGATCTGAATTAGAGGTTTCAGCTGAAACGAGGTTATTTTCTTAACTGCTATCTTCATTCGTCATAGTTTTACTTCTGTTCAGAAAAGGCATTATTTTTTCAGTATTCTGGAGATGTTGATATCTACTTAAGGCAAATGTGAATGGGTACAGTAAAGTGAACACAAGGCCGTTTCTGTACTGCTTGTACTTTACTAATACCTGTAATATCAGGGAATGTCTGAAATCTGGCTCAAGCAAGGCCAGGTTAAAATGCCTAAGACATTTTAGGTTTCCATTTCTGAAAGTGCTATTTACCTACTCTCTACTAAAGATACTGGGGTTAGGGAGTTTTAATCCTGTCTCTATTCTGGAGTGTAAAGTAGGCCAGAAGGACTACTAAACACTTGTACCTCAACAACTGGTTAAAAAAAATAGAGCTGCATCTATCAAAAAGGCAACAATCAACCAGGCAGAGTATCACATTTATTACAGAACCATAGACTGTCCTGTGTTGGGAGGAACCCACTAGGATCATCAACTCCAACTTCTGGCCTTGCACAGGACAACCCCTAGAATCACGCCATGTGCCTGGGAGCATTGTCCAAGCACATCTTGAACTCTGGAAAACTTGGTGCTGTGACCACTTCCCTGGGGAGCCTGTTCCAGTGATGTTTCTAAACAGAAGAAAAGCAGTCTTGAGCAAAGACCTAAAGCATCAATATGTCAGTCTATTATAGCTACTAAAAAGGTGAAGTTTTTAAATTACTTTAAAAAACATATCTTGCTTGTCCTATTCTCCTTCGTCACTGTGTTCTGGGAATTTCCACACCTATGCCTTCAGAGGACTGTACGTGCCTTTGTTTAGGGGCTGTATCTTCCTCAGAAGACTGCAGCATCAAACTTGTCTTAAAATGCAGCTCACAGAGAAGCTGGATAGGTATTCCCTAATGTCTGGGTATTAGAAGAACTTTGTCACTGAAACGGTGGTCAAGAATTGGAACAGGCTGCCCAGGGAAATGTTGGAATTGCCATCCTTGGAAGTGTTCAAAAAGCACGTGGCTGTGGTACGAAGGGACATAGTTTAGTGGTGGACCTGATGATGTTTGGTGAATGGTTGGACTTCAATGATCTTAGAGGTCTTTTGCAACCTTAGTGGTTCTGTGATTCCCTGTACAGGTTTATCTTTCAGAGCAGAATGACTTAGAAATGCTCCGTACTCAACTGGATGATGGTGCCATCGGAAACACACTTCTGTGGCTTTCCACCTTTCATATACTGGCTTTATCACTAGCCTTTTTTTCTGGTACTTTCTTGCTGAAGCAGGATGATTCAGCAGCTGACTTCTATGCCAGGTCATTATCTCAAACCAAAGGGGATCTGAGCCAGCTTGGAGCTACACAAAATGCAGCAGGGTAGAGAAACAGGCTGAGGAAAATACAATTTGGGGATTTGTTCCATTGCTTTTTTCCTCTCTTGCTCTCACTGTCCCTGCAAATTTTTTTTCTTGCTTGCTTCCAGAGAGTACAAGGCTTTGTGAGAAAACATATTTTACAAATAATTTGAATGTGATGAACTGTAAGGAAAGAGTCTGGCAGTCAGTGGCTGAAGTGCACATAGGCATGTGCAGCTGGGAGAAAGAGGCACAAACTGCTACAGTATTTGAAAATATTTTAGAGCCTGCATTTTGCTACCTTACAGCCTGATTTGACTTTGCGATCATTCAGCTGCTCATACCCAGACAACTGACATATCTGCGATGTTGTTTAAACATGTTTCTTTTGACAGTATGGTAATACTAGGGTGAATATGGTAATATTAAGGGTGAATATTAAGGTTGAGTACTAGAGAATCTGCTGTAAACCTGCATGCATAGAGATCACCTCACATTTTCTGGTTTTTAAGTCAGTTATAGCTATCTTAATACAGATAATTCTGGCAACTGGAACCCAGGTTTTATTCATTATTCAATTAAGCTGAAATTGCTTGTAATGTAGTACCATAATTGTAGGAGAGGCATTGTTGCAAGATGGTAAGTAGGTGAGATACTAATTAAATTCTTCTGAACTTCAATAATTTAATATTCAGACGAGCTGCTCATTGCATTGCCTCTAGGGATTACAGGGGAAGAACCCTGAACAAAAATAGCAGCCCCCAAATGATTTTTGCTGGACAACTCTGAAATTTTGGGTTTGTTAGTATTGCTCCACCATTCTGGATACAAACACAGTGGGTCATATCCCTCTGTGTGTGAAGCTCTGCAGACTTCAGTTAGATCATGTGTGGGTGGATAAGTACAAAATTTTCCCAAACACTGTTAAACCCAGGGGTGACGGTAGTGTTTATATATAATCTTGAAAAGCTGGATTCTTTTATATTCAGGCTTTTGGGAAAAGTAGGTTTCAGCCTAATTTAGGCAGGAATACATCTCCCTTTGATTTTCAAAGAACTGTAAGTCACAAACTCTTTTAAATTCTTTTTGAGAATCTCATCTGATAATAAAATGAGAGGTGTGGGAGAGGATGAAATTCATCCATTCTGTAGCATCATGCTGTAGCATATCTCAGATTGTCTTATCTTTGCTACATCAAGATTATTGACCAGGTTAGTGCCATCCTTCCAACCCCTGAATACATCAAAGCAGATGTGAGATGTGCCCCTGCCCTTCTCATTAGAGCTCTCAGTAATGATCTAAGCTAGACTGGTCTGCAGATTCCTCCCTAGATGCATATTCTTTCCAAGCCTCTTAATTCAATCTGAATGATGATGATGATAATTTAGGTTATAGTATTGCCCAGGGGCTATAATAGCAATGCAGGGCCCCATTGTCCTAAGCATCATATAGACAAGGAAAAGCTTTAATGTTGTGATACCACAGAGCTGCCCAGGCTAAAACCAATGCAAATGAGCAGAAATTAATAGGAATCCCTGTGTATATTCAAATCTTATCTAATAATCTATCTATTACAATCAAATTATATCTACTTTTTAACTAGTGTATAATTCTGTTGTAATTTCTTTAGCTAGAGATGTTCATATCTCGAGCCTGAATTATAGACCAGTGTTATCTTGTTACATTTATTGGCTTTTCCCTGTTAGCACTGCATGGATGTTTTGCATCTCACTGAGTGACAAATACATGGGGCAAGTGTACACATTTGGGGAAAAAAACAAACAGCCTTGGTGTTAAAGAAAAATGGTTCCAAGAATAGAGTCAATAAGAATCTGCCATGATTGCACAATGTAGAAATTAACCCTCCCAGCTAATATACCACCATTTACTTACTGTGTTAATCAATTAATGTCCTTGATTTAATTCTACACGTGTTTAACTGAGTTGATGAGCATTACTATACTTTCAATTAGATGGGTTTTTCAACATAATTTTCATCATAATGGTTATTGTAAATGAGTTTTCTTAATTATGGTAGGGTGAATGCTTTATTAAGAGGCTTGAGATGTAATATAACAAGATTTGGCACATCCTAGTGAGGACCCATGGTTCTCGAGGACGCCCATCTCCACCTCTCTTCTCACAAACTCTTTCTGTTGGCCTGCTGAGTGTGATATTGAAGGCTTATGATAGGTAGACTGTCAAATCCAAATTCTCCATAATTTCATTTGAGTATTGTAATTATTATTTGGTAATGGGTTTAGTTTAGATGCACTATACCTTCTAAAAGTGCTGGTGGAGAGCATCATGGTGTACTATAATTTTGTTCTGTGGCAATGTCTTGGGGGCTGCAGTGGCATTTGAACCTATGATAAGATCTTATCAAGAAGAAATAAGTTAACAATTTGATATGCAAACACAAGAACCATTACGGCGACACTTTATGGAATGTCAAGATGCTGATTTCCAAAAATGCCTTATACTCTGGAAATGCTTTCTCTTCTCCCAGAATTGCCTGTTTCCTTGGGCAGGCAGTGTCTTTCTCAGTTCCCCTTTTCCTCTAAAACATGTGGTCTGAATGACTTCTTTGACATCTCTGTGACTGTGAGGAAGGAGATTCATTGGCTGAGGGGCACAGTGGCTACACAGGCAGCTGCATCTCCAACAGTCTGGGACAAGAATGATCACCTGAGTAAAAATTAAAAAGATGGAGAAGACAGGAAAAAATGATCTTCACCCTTTTAATCCCATCCCAAATTTAGCCTTTCTATGTATTGCATCTACCCTGCAGCTCCCACTTCACACTCTTTTTGCAAACAAAGATGGAGAAAGTGGTCAGGGCATTGGACAAGGGTGTTTTGCATTGCTAACATTGCTCAAAGACGAATTAGTGTAGGTGCAGTGCTAGACTGTGTAGATCCTGGGCATTCCTACTCCAGTGACACTTATTTTTCTGAAGTGTTAAGGCCATAGAGTAGGAATCTACCACCCACTTGTCCTCATTGTCTTTGTTTAATCCGTGCTCACCGCTCTTTTGCAGATTTGGGAGGGCTGCAGGAGCAGTTCTAACCACTTTCCTCATAGCTTCCAGAACTGGGGATGTGCTTCAGGGACAAACCTGATCCTAGGAGCAAAGAACTGTATCTTCTTGGTACAGTTTGTTTTCCAAAGATATGGGTAAATTTGCAATTGGTATAATTTTAGTCTAAATTTTTATGAGTTGGTGGTGGTATTGTATATTTGCAAAAGAAAAAAGGTAGTCAATAATGTTACTCTCTTATAAATAGTATTAATTAAGTAGAATTGGATGGCTGATGGGTAGTTAATAAAAATGTGCAGTGTCACAACTGTTCCATTTAGAGAACTGGATGGCAGGAATTATTTATCTGTCTTTTCAGAAATTCTAGGGATGATCTTGGCAATTACACTTCAGAAAATCTGTGCCAGGTACTTTTAATGAGATAAACGTAATGGGATTGAAACAAACAGGAAGGAAAAATGGATTTCTTTTAGCTTAATGGAATCTCTGATAGTGTCAGTAAATTAGTAGCAAGCGGAAAAGAGGCTGAAGTAACTTATTTGCACTTACTAAGTAACTTTCACTAAGTCCCATCACTCTAACATGCTAAGGAAAGAAAACACTTCTGAAAATAAAATACCAGGGAAGGTTAGAGTGTCAGTGACCACAACAACTGAGAGAAATGAATGGATCATCTGCAGTATGGCAGAAGGCTTATGGCTAAAGTTATCCCAAGGCAACCTGGGCCAGTGAAAGTCTATATACATTTTGAAATCTGTCCTAGACAGTGCTATAGAAGTGTAAATATGATTATTAGCTAGATAGATACAGGGCAATTTGCAGATGGGATACCATTATTTTGGGCAGTGGAAAGAAGACAAAGCTGTAAGACATTTCAGACGAATTAAACAGAATTGGAAGAATAGGCAGATGATAAAATGCAATTTTGAAAAATATACGTATCTACAGTGGAGAGGGAAATATAAATTACTCATAAATTCATAAAGACTAATGGAATGTTTTAAGAATGGCTTACAGCTTGGTAACCAAATATTTAAGTGACTGAATTCAAAAAGCAGAATTTTTACAAATGAATGGCAAAAATCAAGAGCTGAAATAATGAAAACATTTTCATGCCATAAGAAGCTCTATTGCATAAAGCTCTTAGAAATGAATAAAGAAGAAAAGGAAACATGGATTGCAATGGGAAAAGTGTGTTGGGCCATGATACTAATTTTTGCCCCTTTCTCTGATTTTCTTCCCGTTTTTCTCATTTTCAATCAAATCTGAAAGGGGTCAGTAGCTGAAGAGAAACTCCTATGACTCCATAAAAAGAGGTAACCAAGTAGAGGAAAGATACAGAATTAGCTCATCTGGTAAAAATAACAGTAAATTAATACAGATTAAATATTATGATTAAGAGGTGGGGGAGTGAGAGAGAAAGAGCAAATGTGACATTTCACTGCAGCGGAACCAACACCTGTTGCTTGGAACCAACACCTTATTAGCCATCAGAATTTAATAATGCAGCTCAGAGCCATAGGAAGGGAGGTCTTGTTTATTCTGCTGCTCATGGGTCTATTTCTTTGGAATCTGGAAATATTCATGAGAGAGTATGAAAAATCAGGACCTTGTGGATAGGAGATTAAAAAGCCAGAACATATGGATCGTGTTGCACTGTGCAGATGGATGGGAAATTGTAAATTACTAAGGTTCTCAGTTAAGCTGTAGAGCACAGTGCTTGTTGCTGTCCCCTAGATCTTGCCCTGATGAAACAGGTCTGTGTTTAATAGAACATAATAACCTGTCATACATAACCTTTTCAAGGCTGAACAGATTGGATGCTCCAGAAATCTGCTAGCTCAGGGTAATTTCTGGAACCTGCAAAAGGAAAAAAAGCCCAGGTGCGATGTTTGAAATTCCTTCCTAAGAGGTGAACGAACACTCTGGGAGTTATTACAAAGTAATAAAGACTTCCTTTTATTTGTTTTATTTTTTCATTCCTGGACTCAAAGGTCTTATGGCAACTGAAACTATGAGAATATGTTACGCCATAAAAAGACTCCACTGCTATTTTATGGTCTGCTTTTATACCACAGATACATGCTCACTGGACATATAATCAAAATAACACTTGAAACTTCAGTTGTGAATTTTATGATGTATTTTTATCACACTCCATTTTTATCACAATCTTAACAAAACTTTAACGTTTTTCTATCAAATAGATCATTGAGAAAGAATTGCATTTGGAACATTTCTGTTAATGTTTCTGCAACATTGATGAGATCAGGTATTGAGAGAAACAAAACATATTTTAGTGAAATTAGTCCGGTTTTCTACTAATTTAATTTACAAAAGCTGGTGATAATCCTTTTTTCAAGTTCAGTCTAAACTTTAAAACCCCAAATAAATGGAAGGACAAATTTTTGGGTGTCACTTAGGGATTGCACAAGTTAGTGCACAACTTCGCTTGCTTCTGAGCTACTGCTGTAGACCGAATGGAATCATGTTTCTCCTATTGGTTTAGTCTCAAGAAAGGCAATCAAACAAAAAAGCTGATCCTACAAGATGATGATACCTTCTTGTGGGTTTTGCTGTACAGTTTGATGCCTGTTCTAGCAGCAGACTGATGAAATTAGTAAACATTTTGTGATCTTTCTGGAATGTTTAAGGAATTGTATCATGTTTAAATATAGGGAAGAACCGATTTGTTCTTCTTGGTTTTAAGTGACATGGCTGCAGCAAAACTATACTTTTCCGTGCAAAAAATATAAAATCAGAAGGGCATATTTATTGTCAGAAAAGATAGCTAAAACTAAGAACTTAAACGTGGAGTGTTTAGCATGAGTACAGATGGTGATGTTTTTAATAGCAAATTTGCCACCAAAAGCTATTTCAGTCTTACCTTAAAAATTTCAAGTGAAAGTCAACAAATAATTTCATCTGACTGAAGAAGAAAAAGATCAGAAATGACAGTGCTTGTATTGACATTTTTAATGTAAAGTTTGTTTCAAAAAAGTCAAAACATTTTATTTAAAAGCTGAAAAATAATTTTGGACTCATCATTTTAAACTGACATTCCAAAATGGAACAAAATATCCAAAAATGTAGCAAAAGAAGTAATGTTCCCTCTTCCAGACGAAAACTTTTGTATTGGATTGAATGAAATATTTCAGGTCTAGCTGACCCGATTTCCATCTTTGTTCTGTTATTGAGTGAATAATCCATTATTTGCACAGTTTATGGGGAATATGAGACAAAATATGCACAGACTTTCTCAGAACATATGCTGCAGTCCTTTTAGTTTTGAATCTTTCTTTTGATTTATGAAGATAAAGAATAAAAGTTACCTTCACACCCTAACTACAGATGATTTCTGCATGGAGGGCTGTGAATTCTAGAACAGGAAACTCTTTCAGGGTATGCAATGAATCATCTATGTCTGACTTTCGCAAAATATGAAGTTTAACCACGTATATACTCCAATCCAATTCTGCTCTTGGCAGAATTTGTTGGGTTATTTGATAAATGTTAATGTGAGACCCCCTGCAAGAAAAACAAGAGACTCATTTATCTTGTCACTGTCAATATGTTTAAACTTGGTTTTGGAAATTTTTAGTGTCCCCCATCTTTGAGGATTTTTGGGGATAAGTCAGCATGTGTCCTTCCAGCACCATAATCCAAGGGCTAAAGAAAATATGGCTTGGAAGGGGGAGATGAGAAGTACCATTTCTGTCTTTCTACAAGTCCAGGGTGAGTGGAACAAGTCTTTTGCCTTCAATATCGACATAAATAATAGGGCAATATAATAAACTGCTTATGTGGGAGTGCAGTTGAATACATATCATTTTAAATTTTTATGTCTCAATTTCAGTCTTTAAGTTTTGCAGCTGAGGTGTCTGGTGTGCTGACAGCCAGCTCTTGAGGTCAGGGCGATGCGCGTTCAGGCAGTGGGGAAGCTCTGTAAAAGTCCCTGGTGGATATCACATATGGTGTACTCCAGTGTAGCTGGAATCCCAATCCTGGAGTTACCAATTCATAGTTCTGTGCAACTCTGCTGTGCTGCAGTCTATGGTGGTTGCAGTCTGTCCCTTGCTACCCCCACTCACCCTTCAGCAAATGAAAAAACCAAGGATTTAATCAGCTCTAAAAGGCTTTCTCAGGTCCAGTCTTCTGTGAATGGTTCTACCTACAGTACTGTAGATATTAAAGCTTCCTATATTTAGAGTCAAGGGAAATGACAAAACTTTTATTTTTACAATTATAACATACTGTGTAGTTAATTAGAGAGGATGAAGAGATTATTCTCTGACAAGTACATTATAAAATGTGATTCATAAACTATTTGCCTGAGTCATCTTTTATAGACTTTACCTTTCTAAATAGTTTGTTGGTTTATTTGTTGTTTTTTTTTTAACTCCCGTATATATGATAATAGTTATACATTCTTGATCTTCATGATTTTTTGAATTAATGGCAATAAGGGAAAAACTGAGAATTAGGCAAAATATAACTGTTGTCATCTGTGAGCAAGTAATTTTAAAATATGGGGAAAAAAAAAAGATGGTCAAATAACAAATGATGAAAGCATCAAACCCCGAAGTGTTTAATATTATACTTTGTTTTAACTGTGTGCATCCATGGCTGTCACGGGGCATATCTATATTTTGGCAGAAGTCCTGATTAAGTCAATGGGGATTTTAGCCTAAAAGCCATGTTATTGTTCATTACTTGGAGTATTGTCAAAATTGCATAAACAGTGTTGCTTTTTAATTAGGCACCTGGTATAAAAGAGTTTCAAAGGGAATTGTACTGATGTGTTTTAGATGAAAATTCATTTATTGCACAGTAGTAACATTTTCTTTCATTTTATGTAGATAAGAAGCAAAAAGGTTTAAAAGTGGGTTATCCTGATGGAAAAACTGTGGAGAATTACACTTAAGGATCTTTTTTAAGATTTATTGTATATGAATGATTTGGAGAAAGGATGAAGCACTGAAAAGTGTTTCAGCTGGGACTTCTTAAGCGTTATTTTCATGTGTTATGTACATGACATTGCATATACCTTCTAATGTTCCATAATTTTCAGATGAATATGCAATTTGATTTCCATCTTTCAGACAGAAATCCCTTCATTTGTTCAAAGCCTTCCATCTTTTCTAACTTCATTAGGAAGGCTGAAAACCAGTTGACAGTCATATTTATATATGTGCGAATCTATGTGTATATGCACTGCATAATATGTTTGCAAAGTTTAAAATTGTATTTAAAATAATCATGAAATCATAGAATCATTTGTGTTGGATGAGACTTTTAAGATCACCAAGTCCAACCATAAACCTAAGACTGGGGCTATATATGTTTCTTAGCTGCAGACTTTTAAAATAATCCATTTTTCTCCTCATGATAATGCACTACGTGCTTCCTTTAGCTAAAACAGGCAAGTTTCTTCAGAGAGATGTTTAGAAAACATCTTTTAACACAGTAACTACTGTAAGGTAGAAAGGAAGGCAATGGGTAACACAAGATGCAGAGTAGGGAGAAATCTATTCAAAAAATAAATTCACAGTAGATAAAATGAAAAGAGCCTGGAACAAATGAGGAATTTATAACATACACTGGGGAGAGGATGAAGAAATTTTAGTGAAAATGAAAGAAGAGATGAGGCAAACAAATGAGAAAACCAGAAGGAATAAAAAAGTTTTGTTGCAACAATTTCATGCTACTGGTTTTAGTTCTGTCCTTTACTCTTTCCATCAAAACCCTTTATCTCAATAGTTGAACTCACTGAATTTAGAGGTCTTTTACAATCTTAAGTTTCTATCATTCCATGATCTAGTACAGTTTTGATTTCAAGAGCTAAATTGGAAAAAGTGTATCTTTTGGATAAATATCTTAAATAGTATGATGCAAATAAAGGAAGTTAGTTGTACAATTCCAGCTGAAGCACAGCCTTGCAATTTTCCTTTCTTTTGGGGAGTTATCTCAATTGGTATTTTATGCAGCAGAATCATGAGGGCATGGCTCATCAGTGAGTTACACTTGTGTGTGCCATTGTAGAATTAGAGCTTCTGGTTTCAGGTGGTACAAGGGAGGATCACACCCTTATTTCCACAAACAATATTAATTAATTATTAAATATCAAAAGGTTAAGGACCTATCATACCTCTGAATGTTGTGATAGGTTTCTTTGCCATCAAGAAATCACATAAATTCCAGGATGTGGTGAAAGACTGTATAGTTTGCTCTCTGTATCAGCTTTCAAAGAATATCCTCCTTCAGCTGCATACCTGAAACCTTCTTATCCAACCAGCAGAGTCCCAAAGGTTTTGCACAGGCATTTATTTGAAACTTACACTGGTCCTTGGACTCCTTCATCTGTGATGGTTTTTTGTGGTAACTTTTTCATAGGCGTTAGTCCCCGTTTTATTTTTGCAGACTGGGTATTCTAGGTTACAGTTATTGAGGAAATCAAAGTGAATGAGAGAAGCTCTAGATTACATGAGCAAAATAATGTGAAGAACAGTCACCACATTAGAAGTATCAGTTAAAGTAATAATAACTATATTGAATGACTAAATTTATTTGTTGTGCAAAATATTGCCTTAGTGTATTATAACTACAGCTACTCCGAGAAAGTCACCAGGAATGACACACTAACAGAGTATGTTCAGAAGAGTCTAGTTGCTCACTGTAAAAGTGAATTAGATTGAACCAGAATGAAAGCACTCTCATAAATGCTAAGTTGGCTCTATCTGGATGCATAAATTTATGGACATTTAATGGGACCATAAAACAGAATATAAATTTCCTCGCTAACTACTTTTGGTCATTAAAATTAATATGCTGTATGTTAGCTAAGCACAACAGTTGATATTAAGAATATTTTAGAAATACATCTTAAAGTTAGTTGATCTCACAACACTCTTCTGTAGTAGCTAAGTCTAATTGCATCACTCTACTGGAGGACAGGAAAATAGGAAATAGGAGCCCGGAACAGACACAGAGATCTTAAGTGATTGATTAATGCTCATGGTGAAAGCAGGATAAAGAACAGAGCTGCAAAAGTTCTCAACCACACCCTGGCAGGCCATTGCTCTTTATACAGTGGGCCAGTCAAATAGTGCACAGATTTGAAAGTAGCACCATAGAAAGGTTATTCTCCAACACAATCATATTAGAATAATGACTGTAACTTTCGATTTGGGTAAATCCATTCTCCCCCTTTGAGAGCAGAGGGAGAGTTGAGCACATTAAAAAGCTCATTGATTAGATGTCTCTGAGACACACTGCTGGGTGATATACAAACCTCAGTGAAAGATTTCTCTCTATTGGAACAACTGGGTTTAAAAGATGGTATTTCTAATAGGGATGCTTATTATAAAAAGCATATTTGCAATTGTAGTGTCATTGTATGTTTTAAATTAAGTATTAAACCCAAAATTTTTCTTAGCCTTATCTGTTTCCCCTGTGAAAGAACAAGTGATGCAGCATATCCAGATTAAGATCGATTAACAATTCTGTGAATTTTGCCCAGCAGCTATAATCGTTGGTTGCCTTAGCAACTTGGTAGATTAAATCATAAACTAAAATCCAGGGGGTTCAATTAAAAATTCTTGTTGAAATTCAAATTCTTTTGAGGGTGAAATGACCAAAGATTCAATACGCACTTGAGAATTCTCAGGGTTTTTTCCTTTCTCTTCAGTGTAATTTATTAGAAATGAAATATAACTCTAATATATTGTTTGGGAAATATTTACCTGTTCCCATTTATTATTGGTGCTAGTGCACTAGGAGTAATGAAGCTTTGGGGTTTTGTTACATAGCAAAGCACAGGATAAACTTCATCTTACTCAAAGAATAATCTGATCTATCATATTCTCTAGGCTATTTTTCTTATGTTTGATACTGGCCAGAATTTATGCTAGCATTGGTCTAATTCTGCAATGTGCTCCTAAATGACTTTGGTTTGTTGAAAGCTCAAACTACCCATTTTCCAGTGTGTGGCTGCAGAGTAGTGCCAAGATTCTCTGTTCTGTTCTTCCTGCTCCAGTTTGGATGTTTTCTATATTTCTTGGGTAAACAGCAGGGCCTATTCACCTTCTTTTGACCATACTGATAGTTCTGCTACTGGTTTTCTTATAACTGTGCTGGATTTTACCTCTTGTAGCTGTTTTTCTAGTACCCTGATATCCATTTATTTGAGTAGATGCATTTTTCCCACAATGCTCTTGAGGGAAGTCTCATTTTGAAAGGATGAGAAACTTGGGGTTTTTCAGCCTGGAGAAGAAAAGTCTCCAGTGTGACCTTATTGGGGCCTTCCAGTACCTGAAGGGAGCCTACAAAACAGCTAGAGGACAGTCTTTTACACAGGCATGGAGTGATAGGACAAAGGCCCGTGACTTTAAACAGAAAGAAAATAGGTTTACATTATCTATAAAACAGAAATTCTTTGATGTGAGGGTGGTGAGGCACTGGCAGAGGTGGCCCAGAGAAGCTGTGGATGCCCCCTCCCTGGAAGGGTTCAAGGCCAGGCTGGATGGGCTTTAAGCAACCTGGTTTAGTAGAAGGTGTCCCTGCCCATGGCAGCAGGGTTGCAACCAGATCATTTTTAAGGTCCTTCCAACCTAAATCATTCTAGGATTCTATGATTTAGAATCCTAGTCTGTCAACCTTTCTCAGAAAAGTCTTTGTCCTACAGGTATTCTGGTATGGTGCCAAAAAACACCAAACCATTATCCACCATGTGGATGCTAACTCCTTGGACAACTCTTGACTTTTGTTCTCCCCCTTGCACAAAAGGACCTAGAAATTAATACATTACTGCCTTCTATCTTCAGTTGTCCTAATGAAAAGTTTTCTTCTCTACTTATCTTCCTTTGCTTTGTTCTGAGTCTCACCAAGGACAGACTATCTGTTCAGCCACTAAATATATTCCACCAAACCCAAGGATATCTAGGACCCATTTTAGGCAACATTTTGTACTTTCTTACTTTCATCTTCCTTAAAGAGTTGGCACCTCTGATGCCTTTTCCTGGTCTTAAAATCAAGAGTCAAACATGGTTAGAAGGGGAAAAGGGATTTTACTTTGGTATTTATTTTGAGGATCGTTAGGTGCACTATGTTTAGGTCGAATGCACCTCCATGCACACCGCAATGCACACCCCAAAAGATCTGCTATAACATTATAGGTTTTACTAATTAGCATATCTGTCAAAGATTCCCCAATGAGAGGCTCAAATGAGCCCCCCTCCCCAAGGAACCTTCCCCTGGATGGTTCTATCTTAGCTTACAGGATGTGTTCTGGAGAGGACCTTGAAGTCTGGGCACACTGATCCCTAACTATGAAGCTTCCAAAATGTTTAGTCTCCTAGGCTGACAAACAAGTCCAAGAATGTAGGCAAAAAGCACTAAGAATACAGAAGCTGTAAAAAGGTATAACAGAGGTATAAAAGAAAAGGCAAAAAATCTTCATGGCATCACCTCTTTTTTCTCAATCTCTAGAGCTGACACTTTTTGTGGACAACGAAGAAATGATGAAGATGAGAGGAAAGAAGGTGTTTCTTTTGAAAGAATTAATTAAGCAACATAAATAAACAGAATATGTAGCATAAGAGAAACATAAATGTTCCTGCAGTGTTCCAGACACAGAGAGAAAACCAGTGTTGACCATTTAGTGTGGTAACAGAAGAAGCCAACACTTTCATTCTCTGTTTAAGTTTCTCAGTTACATTCTGGGCTTTGGTGCATATGCTACATGTTAGCAAATCTATGGAGAAGATACTCGGCAGCTATTCTGCAATTATCTCTCAATTGTGCTGAATACTGGTGGATTTAATAGATAAAAATGATAGTAATCAGAGAAAGGAAAGTTGATATAAAATTTAATATATTGTATAGATAAGTGACCAACATTTGACAGCTGAATATAAAGACAGATCCGAACTCCTTTAGGCCCTCTGTCAGCAAGAAATCTCTGCAGTTATATTTTATTCTACAAAATTATCCCTTGAAACCTTTTTAATAATTCCGGCAGTTATAACAAATTATGTTAAATTACAGAGTAGGCCTAAAGCATGATCCTAGAAGCCTCCAAATTCTGAATCTAGTTTAGAACATAAAAGTGTAGCTCTGGGAGGAAAAAAATATAGGATAAAGTATAGGAATTAAAGCATAGTAAGATAAAAAAGAAGCTCGTGTCTAGAAGATCGTTCTTTCACATGTGCTAAGTAATCCTCTTAATTATTTTTTTTCATATGTTTTGACTGTGTGAGAGGAACTTTTTGATCATTAAAAGCTAATTAATGAGGTTTAGTAAAAATGAAAGTTCTGCTACCTCTTTCTCTGGAAAGTACTTCCTGGCTTTTCAGTGTCAGTTTTATAATCAACGTGTCCTTGCAATTTGAGAAACTCGTCATTTTTATGTTATTTAATTTTTATGATGGGTTTTGCAATCCCAGCACAGGAGTCTTGTGCAGAAGTGTCCCCAATAGCTGCAATGAAACCTGGCTTTGCTGAGCTTTGATGCTGGTGTTGGTGAGAAATCTGTTCTGTTGCTGTTTTATTTACACAGCTGTTCTGCAGTTCTGCACCATTCTGAAATGACATTCTTTTGGTTTAAAGTCTTCATTCTGGAATCACAAGTGTAAAAATCATGCTAGCTTCATCTGTGCTCTACATTTCTTTCTTAATTTCAATTGCTAATTTAAAATTAATCAACTGGGAGTAGTCCAGAGGGAAACTTTTGTGATGAATGAATGGGTCTCTCTTGGTTTATTTACCCTAAAATAAGAAAGGATAAAGGGAAAAGGAGGAGCAGGTTTACAAATAATTTTGTATATATTCTTGGAAATTTAAACAGATTACTATGCATTTATGCAGCCTGTCTTTTAGGTGTAATGAATACTATAAAGTCTTACCTTTCTTTAATTCTATTCACCCACAAAGCAGTTACAATCTGCAGACTTTGAAAGGCTCAGTAGGGATCAGCATTACCATTGTCTTCTGATTTGGTGAAACAAAGGCACGGAGTGGGGAAGGAAACGACTCAGTTGCAAACTTTCATGGCTGAGCCAGCAGATCACCCCAGTTTCCTGAGTCACTTTCATACCTTACCAGTTCTGTCCCATCACTAATAATCACTATTGTGCATAATAGATCTTTTTGTTTTAAATGAAACTGTTTGCAACACATCAGAGATGCTTTAATAGGACAGCAGGATTTCAGACATGATGGATGAGTGCTGAAGGAGTTGTGTTACCAGATGTTGGTGGGAGCTTGTCTGTCCTAGCAATAGGGATCACATACTGTTGGAGACCTTGGTTCAGAGGTTTGGGTAGCTTGCAAGGCAGACATTTTTGAAATACATCTACAAAGGGAAGGGACCCTAAGGATCATTTAATTCCAAGCCCCTGCCATGGGCAGGGACACCTTCCACGTGTTGGTCAGAGCCCCATCCAAGCTGACCTTGACCTTCCAGGGATGGGGTATCTGCAAGTTCTCTGAACAAGAAATGTAGATCTCAAAAAGAAAAAAGTATCAAAAGATTCCTTGTGTACTAACAGCAGCAAGGGAGACATGTGATGCATTGCAATATTAAATATTTTCTGCTGTGCATGAGGATTTAAATGAGTGTTATCTTAGCAGAGTGATGAAATACCCAGCTCTTCAGCTTCCCCAGAGAAGTAGCTGGGTGATGGTCATCCAAATTATAACAAAATATATAGTTAGCTGAGGTAGAACTAAGTAGTTTGTCATTGGTGCGCTATTCTGCGAACCCATAAAAAAACCTTCAAAGCCAAGAAATCATAATTTAAAAATGTGCACCGTGAGGTCCATTGGCCAGGCCCTAGAAAGGAGATGTGCTGATGGAGAGAGATTGCTCTTTAAGACAGCTCTCAATGAGAAAGTGTTAGGAGGAGAGGAGAAGGGGTTTGAGTCATGCTGTGGACTTTAACAGATTGCTTTCCAACTGCCTACCCCAAGCAGAGCAATTGCTGGCACGTAGCATGTACTGAAGATGGATATGTACCATGCTGCCTGGAAGGCATACAAGCAAATAATTGTATCAGCAAGCCAGAAGCATGATTTTGATCTCTAAAGCGAGGAGGTAAATGAGGAAATAATTTTAGTTTTTATCTAGGTTGACCTAAAAGATTAGTTCAGTAAATTTTCTCCATTTTCTCTGTCCTGTCTAGCTACAGGTTTTTTAGATATAAATTAAAGACTCAGAAACTCCTGCATTGAGATTACTGTATCAGAGAAAAATGTTTGGATTTGGAGGCTTGCTTTCAGTTGCCTTCATGGAATTGGGATCAGATTGACACATTTTTTTTCCTGTCAAATTTCTCTATGATTTCTGCAATTAATACATAACTTTTATTATGCATTAATGCATAATAAATTCCTGTCTTTTGCATATTTCAGATCAAGTTTTCATCTAAATAGTAAGATCAGGGTGTGAGTTAATAAAGCACAGTGGCATCCAACTTAACTATTCAATTGCCTTTTTTAGGTACTTTTATTGAAAAATGTAAGGCATTAAAAGAACATAAATCAATGCTAATAACCTTCACTAAGATATCCTGAATATACCCTTTGAGGTAATGTATACTGTCATGAAGTTTAACAAAGCAGAAACATTTAGTCTGAAGTCTTGATTCTGCACTAACTGTACTTATTCAGAGTGCATGTGTGAAATGAATGCTAATACTGGAAATATGTTTGGCAGTGGCATGTTTTACAATGCCTTTCTTGCAGCTTGCAAGACGAAGCTCTGTGGGCATTATTCAGCTTAGCAGGGGAAAAAAAAGTCCTATGAAATTTTAAAGTGATACATTTGGTGATGGTGGAGTAGTCTGGCAGCACATTAATCTTTACAAGGGTTATCTCTCCCTGGTGGAAAACACGTAATAAGGTGCCACTCTTTTAAATCTCCTCGAACTGTATGGACAGGAAGGATTGTGGATGTGTAAGCTGCCAGGTTTCTGTGCAACTTCAATTCCTAAATGTTGTCACAAAGGACAAACTTTAAATGAGGCTGTCCTGGGTATTGTCAATTATCATCTTCAAATACGTGATTACACTTGCAGCCAGAAATTCTGGTGAAGAAATCAAATATACTATCTGAAAAACCTGGAGGCAAGACTTGCTTTAGCAGTAAGGGAGGTTTATGCAGATGGTCCTATGTAAGAAAAAGGTTTTTTCTTCCATAGTTACTGAAAAGTCCAGCAGAATTCCAAAAAAAGTTGTTGGGAGTGCATGGCCACAGAGCATGAATGTATACTTTGATTTTTAAAAACATATTTGCATATATTTAAAGTACACTGGGATGATTTTATGCCTTTCTTAAGTCAACTGATCATCTGTGTCTGTGAAACACAAACCCAAATATTTTCAACTCATTCTTTTAGAAAAAAGAATTTTCAGAAATAAGAGCCAAGAAAAGTATACTAAGATGTCTTTAAATGTCACCAATATTAAATCAAATGTTCTGACTATTACTTTTAACTGTCATCATTAATTGTACAGAAGGGATATAATTACGTATTTCTGACTGTCAACTCATGAAAAAACCACAAGAGCATTTTCTGCTCAGTAGTGTAGGATGCTTACAAATGCTCTTTCAAGGTGCGATTTACCTGGTTTTTGGACTAAAAGTGAGGTATGTCAGTTCAAGATTGATATCACAAGTCCCGTGATAGTAGAAAAAAGTAAGCATGATGTGTTGCTGGTTTTGTGATGGTTAGTCCAAGATTATGTGAGCAGTGACAAACAAACTTTCAGAAATCTCAGGAACTCTGCACTGGCAGGATACAGGGCTTAAAGTGAACTGTGTAGGTGCTATGGATTTTTAGGGATGATGCAGTCCACATCAGGTCCCAATCTGGCAATTAGGAAGGACATTCTGCAGGGTGCAGCATCTAGAGGGAGTTGAACTGCTTTGAAGCAAAACACGATTTGATTATCCAGGGAGAAACAGCACCTGAAAGAATCTTGGTCTAGGAGTAAATTGTGCAATTTATCACAGCTAACAACTTTGCAAACATTTCTGGAAATTATTTTGCAGCTATAGCTTAAGATCTCCATCTGTACTATCTAAGACTGAGATGGTTTGAGTAGCTGTAAAGACAACCAGGCACAGACTAATTTGAGCCAAATAGGAGCTATTCTGACTTCTCCTTTTGAAAACAAAACACACAACAACAGACAGCAAGTAGCAGCTCTCTCATCATGGCAATTTTCCCAGCACCATCCATGAGTGTCAGCTCTGCCATAGTGCTTGAACAGCGCAATGGGAGGTACTGACCTTCCCAAATAATTATGATTTTTTACAGAAGGGAGTGATCCAGAACTGTGCCTGAGGCAAGGCCTGCAGTGTGAATAACACACTAAACTGACATTGCTTGGTTTGGAAGTGGTGCCAAACTGCTGGTAAAACTACCTTCTTTTCCTACACTCTGCTGGATCTATGTCCCCGTCTTTGTCTGTGGGATTCAGCAGCTGACCAGGCATATTACTGGAAGAAACTCTATAATAAAAACATTTTTTAAAAGTTCATATTTCTTTAGCAAGTCTGTAAATTTAAATTTTTCATTTATTTCTGGCCAATTTAAGGTTTCTTCCCACATATTCTGCTATATTCCTAGAATTTCTTTTGAGGGGAGAGAAGGAAAACACTCTATGCAGTCAGTAAATAAAATGTACTATCAAAGCAAAGGAATGTCCCCTCATCTATTCTTTTTGGATTACTTCTTTGTGTCATGGTGAAGAAATTTTGAAGACAGACTCTCTGTGATTCCTGCGTCATAGGCATAAAACATTCTCTCATGAACCAAAAAGCTCTGAGGTAGAATGAGATACTTAAAAAGTGCTTGAAGACTGACAGATCTTTAATGAATTATGAATATGGTATTGACCTTTTTTTTCTTTAACAACTTAGTTGGTAGATGTTTTGTTGCACTTCAAAAAGTTGCCGAATTTTTACTTCACAAAATATTATTGCTTAAGTCTTACAGGGTGGAAGTACAGGCAAAAGAATTTAGAAAAAAAAAGCCAGATGACCTCCTCTAGCTGTTGTGAGGGATCTGTGCTTAAGTGAGTTGGAGAATAAAGGTAGCAAGGTAATCAGGTGTTGGGAGGAGAGGAATCTAATAAAGTTCAACAAAGGCAAGTGCAGAACTGCTCTTGGGGAGGAATAACCTCATGCAGCAGTACAGGTTAGCTGCTGGAAAGCAGCTCAGCAGAGAAGGACCGGGGGGGCAACAAGCTGTCCAGGAGCCAGCAGTGTGCTCTGGGGATCAAGAAGGACAATGGTCCTAATTCCTTTTCCTGGGGTGCATTGGGAAGAGCATTGCCAGGAGGTCACATGAGGTGATCCTGCCCCTCTACTCAGCCCTGATGAGGCACATCTGGAGTGCTGTGTCCAGTTCCAGACTCCTCGGGACAGGACAAGGAACTGCTGGACAGGATGCAGCAGAGGGCTATGGAGATGATGAGGAGACTGGAATATCTCTCCTGCTATGAAAAGCTGAGGGAGTTTGGCTTGTTTAGCCTGGAGAAGAGATAACTAAGAATTGATCTTATCAATGTACATAAATATTTTAAGGGCAGGTGTCAAGAGGATGGGGCCAGCTATTTTCAGTGGTGCCCAGCAACAGGCACAGACTGAAATGCAGGAAGTTCCATCTGAATACAAAGAAAAACTTCCTTACTTTGATGGTGACAAAGCACTGGAAGAGGCTGCCCAAAAAAGATGTGGAGTTTCTTTCCCTGAAGATACTCAAAAGCATCCTGGACATGATCCTGTGCAGACTACTCTAAGGGAATCTGTTTAGCAGGTGCATCAGAACCAGAGGTCCCTTCCAACCCCAACCATCCTGTGCTTCTGTGATTTATGAGAGCAGTTTGAAAGGAATGACACTGTGTCCGGTTTTTATCAAGCAGAAAGACATTATAAATGAAAAATGAATAAATACATAAGAAAGAAGAGAAAGTAAAGAGGGACACTGACAAATTTAGACAGTTAATCAAAGACAAGAGAGCCTGCTCTGTACATTTGTAGCAAGTTTTTTTTACATGGAGTTTGACAGAGAATTAATACACCTCAACCTATCTGTGTAGAAAGCTCCGTATTGTATGCTACACATGACCCTAAAAACAAAGGACTAAGGAAGAGGAAAAACACAGCAACTGAAGATGGGTGACTGGGGACAATTATCCCTATTATAGCAGTGCCAGGAGCTGTCAACTCAGGCTGATCAGCAGTTTAATGTTCAGCATTAAAAATAGTAGAAAATAGTAACGATCTATAATATTAATTGAAGAGGTGGAGAAGAAAGCAAAGTCACAGTAGCTTGAGACTGTGCTCAAGGCCAGGCTGGACAAGCACCCTGGTCTAGTGGAAGGTGTCCCTGGCCATTCATAGCAAGGGATTAGAACAAGATGATCTTTAAGGTCCCTTCCAACCCAAGCCATTCTATGATTCCAATTTTTTTTCACATTGTGATATACAGAAAATGCTTTTGGTTTTCAGCATTAAGCCTTTTTTGAGGGAATGCCAGATATAGATTTCCTTAAAAAAATACATTAAAATTGGAAAATCCAGCTCATGCATCGTTTTCGAAGTCTACAAAGCATTACTGTTGTGTCTAGAATACAGAACCAGTAGTCTCCAGAAGGTGTGTCTCTTGGAAAATTCAAATATTTCTGAGCTTTTATAAAATGATTCAAGTTATTGTCCAGACCGACACCTTGTACTGCTAACACTTTATTCAGCAATACTGTGTGAGAGGTCATGACATCCATCTTGTGCAGTAACTTAGAAAATAAAGTGACTCACAACTGCACATCTAACACACCCCAGGCTTTGGCCTCTCTCTTTCCGCTCCTATTGCCCTAGTTATCTTGCCAGACTGTCTGTAAATGTGTCTTGGAGACAGATTGCTGTTACATGCTGGCCTAGCTCTTTTACCCTCATTTTCTTCAAATCTTTTTTGTCTGAGAATGGGTATATTCACTTCTGAATGTTGCCAAATACAAGCATTTGAGAAGTTGATAAAAGTTCTGGCCTAGCTATGCATGAGGCTATTGATTTTATATGGAATTTCAATCACTAAATCACACACACCTAAATAATCATACATCCATAAATTGCCGAGGCTTCTTGGATAGGCAAACCACTTACATTTCTGATTCCCAAAGCAAAATTGCTATTTATTAGTCAACCTGTCTGCCTCAATAATAAACTCCTATAGCTCTCAGTGTTCGGCCTCATAAAATGTTTTGTAAAAATATGCTCCTCCCTAAGAGATTTGGAGCAGCTATTAAGCAAGCCAGCTGAACAGCTCTGCTCAGTTCCACTCTAATTAGAGTTGAGCACAAAACTGTATTTTTGCTTTTTAAATCTTATAGGTATAATGCTTCAGTTCACATTAAAAATGTGATCTAGAATCTCTGTTGTATCTCCGGAAATGTTCTGTCACATGTGAGGATTAAAGTTTGGATTTAAAAAAAAAATAGTAATGTATATCAAAATAAGGAAGTGGAAAATTATTTAATTATAAAAAACATGTGAGTGCTCATAAGAAAAATGGTGTCATTCAGACTATTTAATACCATGGTCTGTACTCACAACTCATCAAAGGATAAATTGCTTGTTCTTGCTTAGCTTCTCCCCTTTGTGTCAGATAAATTACATCAGAGTTAAGTTCCAGAATCAGTATTTATTCATAAATTAACTCAGGGCTTTTATGGTTGTCAATATTTACTTCCATTGACCTGTGTCAATGATATTTACTTCCAGTGACACTGCTAAAGTACTTTCACATGTATGGAGAAGCCTAATTAGCTGAAAGGTATTACTTTTTGTAGCTCTCTGAAATATATTAGTCTTCATGCTTTTTAAAGAAATAAGGTTGGAGGTATCAAATGTGCACGACTTTCGCAGTATATAGTTTGACCTTTCTTTCCAACTGTGGAATTGTTTGTAGGTTATTGTCTGGTGATGACAATAGCTAGATACGTTTTAAATGCCTAAGCCTTTAGGTTTTGTATCCAACACTGTCTGGAACATGGAAACCCATTCAGGCCCCCTGTTTTAAGTGAATATTCAAACTTTTATGTATTGTTTCAAAAACTCTGAAATACTCTTAAGCAGAAGAACACACGCTCCACCATAGCCAACTGAAAGAGAAAATGTTTTTCATTTGGCAAAACTCCCATTTAAATCTGTGGAAGAAGATAATTTAATTCAGGAATTACAGGGGTTGGTGTGTTTGAAGAGAAACATCCTACAGACCATCCTAAGTTTAACTTTATCTATCCTATGTACACATCTGTCTATTTCTTTAAATTATTACTGGGAAAATTGTGGGGCACGGTATCAATCAACTACAAATTTTACAGAAGCCAAATCCACATTAGGCATATACTTAATTTAAAACAATGTTATATAATATAGCAGTGGTTTAGAGTCATATTTTACTTACAATCCTGATTTTAAAGCCTGCCCGAGAAGGACACATAGGTAAAACAGCTATTAAAAATTATATTCAATAACATTTTAGCACTCTATTGATTGCTCTAGACTAGAGCCTATCAATGCATATGAAGCAGATGGACCAGATGTTTAAATGTAGCTCAGATTATATTATATCAGCTTTAACTGCCTCCCTCACACTTTGCATAGAAAATCACTGGGGGAAATTATCTTGATTTCTGAAGGCCAGAAACCTGTAAGTAGTTTGTAAACAGTATTTTTATCTTGAGCTTCCAAAGGGTGAACACCTTCTTGTAATTTTGGACCAGTTTCACATAAGTGACTTTGTTTACATATATTTCAAGCATTGCTTGAAATTGATTTCTTTCTTTTTTTCTTTTCCAGTCTCTGAATTTGCATTTGTAATGTAGCTTGCTTTGCCACTGTGCCATGTTCAGTGCTTGTGTAACTAAAAATGCAGCTCTCTCTCAGCAAAGCACATTGCACATTCCTAAATGTACAGCTGCGGAGGCTGAATCCTAGGCTGTGTGCCCTGTCCTAGAAACAGCTGAAATGGTGACTTCTAAAGGACTGTCTGCTACTCTGTATCTCTTTGCACTGGCAAAGAAGTGTGAGATTTAACATGTAACGTATCCATTAACATTTATCCGTGATATATTGCTTGGGATGTGCATTGAGCATACAATGAGAGGATTAGCATGCTCTTCCATACACTTGGCCTGATGAAAATCCAATAGGCAGGAATACCTGTGTATCGCTGTGGAGATGTTGCCTTGAAGTACCCTGAGGTAATGCATTCATGTAGCACATTTGTGTTGTCATGCTCTGTCCTGAGCTTTAATGGGGATTTACTGTTCATAATAGATGAGATAATCAGAAGGTGTATTCCTTTAGCCTTCTTCAGACTAAGACCATCTGAGACTGAAAGATTGTGCTGACTGCTTATCTCATCTTTAAACCACATCAAATTACCCAGACATTGGTGTAACGCGTTTGCAATCTACCATCTTTTTGTTGTCTTCCTACAGCATTACTGCAGGCAGAGTACCTTCTCAGTAAGTGTGTAGCACTTAATCCTTTATTTTTAAGGGACTGCAGAAGTATGCCTATTTTGTACTTGAAAGGGTAGGCTTGAAAGTAGGAAGTCGACATGTCAGAGGGCATTTTAACAAAATAATAGCTTTGGCAGTCATATGTGCTTAACTGAGTAGAATGAGTGTGGGAGGGTTAGGCAGGCTAGTGCCAGGCAGGCAGGCAACTGGGAGCACTTATCATGCCCTCATCATGCACTGCACGTGGGGCTTGGTGTAATAAGGATGTGCTCTGGATCAGAGCTGGTGCTCACAATCCTGCAGACCCATTGCTGTCTCTAAGGACAAGACTGGTAGGTTGTGACAACCAGCAGTATCTGGGAGCCTGAGCCCTCTAGGATAAGGCACTGCTCAGAAGTCTGTGCCCTTTTATGACTTTTACCTTCACTGAACCTTTTAAGACTTTGAATGGCAAAGAGGAAGAAAGTGGAGAAAACAGATTGTTTCTCTTAGGATCAGAGCTCCTCTCCAATGCTGGGAATGGGATTTTGGCACACTGCTCATTATTTAACTCTCTTGTCTGGAAGCAGAAAGCATTTTAGAGCTTTTGGTTCAGTTCACTGTAGAACCCAGAGACACAGAAAAATAACTGGAGCCCTTGGAGGTACTTGTTCTGGCGCACCACTGTGGGCAGGGCAGAGTTGTGTTGTGCAAGTCTGTGTGTATTAAAACTTTTCTGCATTTAGCTGTGGGGAGTGGTGAAGAAGCAGTCCTTCATACAGCTTTGGTTTTACTTCTGGGAGGTCTAGGCATGAAATATGGTGCTTTCCAGGATGCTTGAACAATAAGAAGCTGGGACTTGCTTGTTTTTGTGGTACTTTCTGTCCTTATGATCTTCTCTCTAAGTTCACATGAGTTCATTCTAGCATCTTTGTGGTGTCTTCTGACACATGAGAAGACAACCAATGTACCTGGCTTGGAAAAATTCAGTTTGCAGAAAGGTGTGGAAGAATCTTTGATCTTTGATTTGGCAGATCTTTGAGGCTGCTAAATGTATGAATCAAATTAAAGTATTTTCAGTGAGTTGTGCAGAACAGAAATTTTAAAAATATCTGTTGACTGGGATCCCAAAGGAAAGTTAAATGTAAATGTAATTTAGACAGCAGTATTGACAGCCCTGGAGAAGGCTGAAATGTTCTGATTTTTTGATGAAAATGAAAGATAAATATTTTGACAATTTCAAGGAACACTTTCTCAATTTCCTACTGGTTAGAGATCTCAAAAAGTTTCTGTTTTCTTGAAACACTCAGATTAATTTTAAAAACTTCAAAGTGTTTGGAAAGATGCTATTTTTTCTTCTTGTCCTAAAAAACTATCACAATTTTTTTGGATTTTTTTTTTTATCAGATCTAGTCTGTCTCTTGTTGAAGTACATCTCACTAGCAGTATGCAGCCTCAATTCTTCCCCTGGTTTTCAAAATCCACTGCGATGAAATATTTCCCTCCACCACTGTGTTTCTCATCCTTCTCCTATCAACTGGGCTTTGCACTCAAATGGAATTAATTAAGAAAATCTCATGTGACTAATTTTCTCTTATACTTTTTTAACATATAATTAATTAATTAACTGAAATAGGTTGGACAGGTAATTCTTTATTTTAGGTTTTAGTATTTGCTATATATATTTTTTTTTCTGCTTTTGAAGATGTCATAGGTTTTAGAAGAATAATTTCTTGTCCTTAACCTCGTATTTCCTTACAGTTCCTTTGTCTTTTGGTCAAAATTGATATAACACCATCCTTTATAATTTATTGCTGAAATGGACATTTTCATGTGTCCCATTACAATGAAGCATTTGTGCAGTCAGGTTTGATGTGGACTCTCACAGACCTTTCAGCAGAATTCTGTATGATTTTGTATCAACCAGTGAGGGGGTAGATGTTGTTCTTTCTACAATGCCTTCTCTCACAATAACTCACATTTGTTAATACCTTTTATCTTTAGACTGTCCCAGTGTGGTAGAGCATGATTCTTTTCATTTTAAGAGTGAGCAGCTGACTTGCAAAGAGTAAATAAGCTCATGCAGAAGAATTTTAGCAGAATTAAGGGACAAAACCTGGTGCCTGGTCTGCTGTGGTTTGGAATCTCCTCTCTTTGCTTTGCTTGGGCAACAGAAATGTGGTGAGTCGGTTCCACATGCAAGAAGACCTCTTCTTTGTCTCTGGCCCTAAGAATTGTAGGTGGTCCTGGATAAAGACTTGTTATCTACCCCTCATACTTAGTAGTAGAGCATCTTATATTGGAAGGAATGAAGTACATCCTTTTCCTTCGTATTTTTTGTAGTTTGCATTTTAGCAGGAAAACATTGCTTTGTTAAACCTGTGTCCAGCATTTAAAGTGTTCAGCATTGTTCTTAGCAACTTGCCTCTGAAGTGATTTAACTTCCCAAGTGATATTGAACTGTTGAACTGTAGTACCTTTTCCCAGGAGCTGTGAGGATCACAGCCTAGAAAAGCTGAGGACAGGGATAAAGAGCAAGAACTGAAATGAAAACTGGCAGAAGCCATTATCTGTTGCATTTGTTCTCCACATGTGGGTTCTTCTCTAAGAAGCATAAAAAGTCACTCAGGAGTCTCTGGAGAGGAGGGGCTGCTCAGCTGGAGCACGATCCAGCCAACAGCAGAACATGGCTGGAGACAGTGCCAGGTGGGAGTGGGGAGCTGCTGCTTTGCCAGAGGCTTGGGATAGGGACCGAAGGCAGCCCAGCCTGTGAGATGACAGAGAATGGTGTGCATGGGCTGCACAGACTCTGCTGCTGCTCAGGAATGTGCTACTGAGTGGGCTCAACCCACACAGGTACACGTGTGTCTGCCTGCAAGGAGATGCTGGCATGAGATTAGTTTATAGCTATCCTGATAGATCTTATCACTTGTGATTCCTTAATGTTCCATAATTCAGTGCAACCTGGCTTCTTTTGCATGAGGATTTTCTGGAGAGCTTGGACAATGGCAAGAGTTAGGTACATCCACCTTGAACCTTTAAATAATGCTGGGTCAAAGCAGTCCATGTGATTCACTGGTTCAGTGCCTATAACTTGCAGTGTTTCTGCTTAAACTGACTTTTTAATTTTGCTCTTGGGGCTGATAAAGTGAAAGTGAGATTTAAGGAGGTCTTTGAAAGAAAAGACAGCTTGTCATCAGCCAGGAATAAAATAATGTTTAAGATGGGAGGATATATATTCCCATGCTTGTGCCTGCAACTGTTTTTTGGGGTTATTTTTGATTAGCAGGGAGGTGAACAACTCCTTATAGGCTGCTTGGCTTGCTTTTCCTAATAAAAAGATCATATGGAAAGTATGTATGTCAGTGGCCCTTGTGGGTGGGTGTATGGACATTTGCAGCCTTCCTGCTTCTCACTGGATCTAGACAGGAGAGCTGTGACTGGCATAGGACTGAGAGAGGGTGTGCCACATCTGCCTGGCTTTGGCCATGGCAAACCATGTGGCCACACCCCGGGTCAGAGATCTGGGGCTTCAGTCAGTGTGCAGATTGTCCGATTTCCTGTATGTTGGTTACCAAGTCACTTTGTGCCTTTGTTCATCCCCACCCGAAACAGAGATGAGTCCACCATCACTCGGGTTATGTATAAGTAACGAGAAAACAAATGTACTTAAATGCTGTGGGATGGGAGGCACACACACAGAGCTGTAATGTAAGTGTTTCCACACTGAATTCAGTTTTGTTCAGGATTATATTTGGCAAGTGCTTTGCAAGATGTACTGGTGACACACATAAGCACTGCTTGCAGTCTGTGGTTCCTCCTTTTTTTCTCTCCCCAAGGATAAATTTTGTAGTTTATGTTATTTCCCGTGGGAGTGCTTGCCATGCAAATGTATAACTGTGCTACATACACAGTGCTTTGATTTGATACGAGTCTGAGCAGCATAATGGCACATCAGAGGATTTTATACGCCATTTTGATTGTGATTTCTTAACACAGCAGGAAGAAATTTAAAAATTTCTATTAGAAAGGTGAGGCAGAAAGCAATTTGTGCTGAACCAGGGACAAATAGGGAATAAACTGGCATTTTTTCAAATTTTTATTTATTTTTTTAAGGCTGCTAATGGTTGTTATATTACTTCTGTGACTCACTGGAGTTTCCTATGCACCAGCAGAAACTAGAGCTGAAAATCAATTTTTAAAATCAAAATTAAGTACTGCAATTAGGTTTTTCTCCATTCCAAGACTTTGCAAATAAAAAAGGAAAAAAACTGTGTAAATTTAAAGCATAGTCTGTTATGCCACCATGCTGTAAAGTGCTAGAATACATTCCCATGTGCAGGGATGTGCTGAGTCGCTGTGTCTAGCAGAGCACTTATTCCATTTCCATTTCCCGTCCTTCCACAGTTAATGCTCTATTTCAAGCAATTTTGTAGAACACCTCCTCATCCTCTCTTCTCTTGACCTGTTGCACCACAGGTGGCAGGTTGAGTGCCATCTACCCCATCAAATAATAGACGAGCAGAATAATAGCAGTGATAATTGCATGGCAGAGTGCAGGCACAGAATATTTGGGGCCTCGCACTTAAAAGGAGGTCCAGAGAAAAAAATGCCTGCATTTTATTTCTTTACTGCTTTGAAGTATTGTGACATTGTGTATGAAATTCTTCATGCCCTCTGCTAGGAGACAGCTCTGCCATGCATCAGGAAAGGTGACAGAGGAGATGTCTGCATGCAGTATCTTCTGTTTTAAGGGGAAATTAGACCTGGGGCAAACTCGTAATGTCACATCTGGGTTTCTGAAAGCATAATTTCTAAAGATAAATGATTTGGCACAAGAAATATTAAGGGAGTAGAAAAATTTAAATTGGAAGAGAAGAGTATGAACCTCTGTCATCCTTAATATGCAGCACTTCATTTTCACTTATTTTTTTTTCCATTTTTATCCCATCTCTTCCTTCATCTTCTGCTTCTTTTTTTCCTCCCTGTTCCCTTCTGTGCAACATTTCTTTGTCAGGATAAGTGACTGTTCTCAGAATCATTGCACTATTGCATTCTTGCCATTGACTTAGATGTTCCAAGGAATCATTTAGCTTTTAAGCAACTCAGATTTCATCTTTAAAACTCAGGATCAAAAGGTAGAATTTTAAAATTTTTATTGTAGAAAAAAAACCGTTACGAAATATCATAACTGGTAGAAATTACCATAATTAGAAATTTACATACTCTGTAGTGGTGGGACTGCACCTTGAATCCTGTGTTCACTTTCGGGCCCCTCACTACCAGAAGGACATTGAGGGGCTGGAGCGTGTCCAGAGAAGGGCAGTGCAGCTGGGGAAGGGTCTGGAGAACAAATCTGATGAGTAGTGGCTGAGGGAGGTGAGGGTGCTTATCCTGGAACAAAGGAGGCTCAGGGGGACCTTATTCCTCTCTATAACTACCTGAAAGGAGGCTGCAGTGAGGTGGGGGTTGGGCTGTTCTCACAGGTAACAAGCAACAGGACAAGAGAAAATGGTCTCAAGTTTCATCAGGGGAGATTTTGTTGAATACTAGGAAAAAATCCTCGTGGAAAGCCTTGTCAAGCATTGGAACAGGCTGTCCAGGGAAGTGGTTGAGTCACCATTCCTTAGGCATTTACAACATGTGTAGATGTGGTGCTTATAGACGTGGCTAGACATCGACAATCTTTCCAATCTCAGTGATTCTGTGATTCTATTCTATGATAATCCTTCACCTGTATTGTATCTGTAACAGACTGTGTTCTGCAATGGCCAAAAGAGAAGTCTGAGCATGTTTTGGTGGTGCTGACTCTTACTTTTGGAAGAGTGCCCATGGGTTTTCTATAAAAATACTGTTTGTTGCATTCGGAGAAGGAACGTTAGTCCATTTGCCATTGTTTAGAGGGAAGAATAAAAAATCAGGTCCTTACAAAACCTTGGGTCTTCCATCTGCTTAAAGAATTGTGAGGTCTGAGTGCCTAAAATTTATATCTTCTGGACTGAATAGCAGACATTTAGATTCCTGTCTTTCCTAGTATTCTGGTCATTAAATAGTATGTCTTGGCATCATGTAGCTATGTAAGATAATTAGTTGTGCTGGGGATGGGAAATGGTTACTTATACAGTCAGCCAAATCAATATCTGTTCTTGCCTTGTGCTAATAAAAATAAAGCCAGCTACCTTAGATTCTCAGCAGCAGCTCTGTTCCTGTACCCACAGCTGTGGAATGTTAACAAATAAACCTTGGAGTAAAGTGATTGTTTTAGATCTTAAGTATTTCATCTTTAACTTGTTCCCTCTCCTGTCCATTTCACTGGAAACAGTTCTGCAAACCCTGAATACTAATCTTTCCATCTGTCTTCTCATTCTTACAAGGAGGGCATTATTTATGACTGAGCTATATTTGTATTTTAAATGGCCCTGTCATCACGTTTTATGACTACTGTGTATATATACTCAGACAGAGGTTGGAGAGAACCAGAACCTACAGCTCACATCTATCTTCACCACAGGTGTGTGAGCGGGAGGTTGACACCCCACGTGTGTGCTGTGAGAAGTTACCCCTTAACAAGGGAAAATTAATGCTCTGTCTAAAGCGAAGCCAGACTTCTTCCCGAGTGCTGCTTAAGTAAAGCAGCAACATTAAAATTGAAAAAGGAGGCAAACTGTCAGAAATACTGGTGATACTCATTGCATGCAAACAGTTGGCAAGGTGTTTGAGACATCCATCTGTTTCAGTACCGAGCATTAATTGCCGTTGCTTGTGATGTTGGGGAGCCATGTCATAAAAACAATACAATTCAACAGCATAATTGCTCTGTGCTTATACCCATGTGCCCACTTGTGGTAAGACCAATTCTTCTCATAGAGGCAGAAGAATGACATTTAATGTATAGTTTGGATGTGGTTTGGTTTACCAAAAACCACCCACTCATTTGCAGAAAGAAAAAAATTTGTAAAATCTGCTCTTAACTGATTATCTCCTGTCTGTGATAATATTGTTGCTCAGTGACATGCATCTCTCTGTCCTTGTAATGTAGCACTTCAGTGAGCAAGCTAAAGTACATATTACTCCTGTGAGGAGACAGCAGCTGGGAGTTGCAATTCTTCTAAAGCAGCTCGGCTTGTAGCACTTCTGTAAAATGCAGCCTTCGTTATGGTTACAGTAAAATATTCATAATCATAAACTCCCTGGGTACCAGTAGAGCCCTAATAAAGCTGCTATTGGCAATGTATGGCAGAGTGCTGCATGATGGAGCTGTAAGGAAATGGCTTGCAGTCTGACCATTGCGATACTTGGGGGTTTGCATAGATCTGCAAATGCATGTGAACAGTTAAACTGTATTTCTGACTAGAATCAGGATTGGTTTTTGGCAAGATTTATTCTTCCTGATCTAACATTTTCAGTGGGTGGAGAAAATTACCTCCCTATTGCTTTGTCATTATTTCTTAAATGAACAATGTATTCTATTTTTTTTTCTTCAAGTGGGATGAATTGTGGCTTTTTATTACCCCCTACTTTTCCTGAATAAGTAGTTCAGTAAAGCTGCTAATGTTGATGATAAAAGTCATAAAAATTGGATTTTATTGTTTAATGAATATTTCCTTCAATTTTCTCAGCTTCTGAATATACATAAGACTATATAAATAGTTGTTTGGGAGAATGTACCCTTTTTTTGTTGTAGTGCAATGATTTCAAATTGTACTTATTCTCTTCATAAAAGCATGGGAGCAGAGTGGGAGAAGTGTTCTACTGTTTATATATATATGCATATACTATGGAAATTTTTTTTTTCTTGTTCCTTTAACATTTATAGTGTTGGTTAAGCTGTGTAATGATGTTGCTTCTCCTTTTCTGCACCTTTTTTTTTTTTTTTCTATCCATGTTTCCTTACAATGGTATCCCAGCTAGAAACAAGGTCTCTGATTTCTTCCTAAATTTTTCAGGCCATCTTTCTTCCTTCTCTTATCTACCCTCCCCTCTATTTTAGGACAATGTCTTTCCACAAATCGGGTGAATAGTGAGAGGCTGCTACATGGCATAATAAAGGTTTTCTCACCTTGGAGAGTCTATCTTACTATCAGCCTAGAGTTCAGAGAGCTAAAGTGGTGTTATGGAAAGACAGCTCTTCTATAGCAATCGTATTCTAGATGAGACATGAATTTACTCCATGTTCTGGTCTTAAAACTTTCTGGCTGCCAGGATTAACTAAATATTTGAACTGGAAGTAGTTAGTAACTATTTTCTTCCCAGAAATATTACCAGTTACAAAATATTTTTTCAGAAGGTTTTAGATGTCAGGGAAAAATCAACCATATACCTTGGAGTTACCTTGAAAAAAGCCCTCACTATCTAAGAATTTCAATTTAGTTAACCAACTTACCATTTTAAAAAGTGTTGAAGAATTCTTTGAACTCCCAATAATCTTAACAGAATTGAGCAGTTTTTGCCTTCAGGCTCAAAGCTTGGGCAATGCCATCCAGCTACAGTAACTTGGTTGTTGTATCTAAGTTATAAGTGGGAGTGGAATATTTTACATTTTGATTTCGCGTACCCTGGAGAAAATAGTTTCAGCCATTCTCTGAAAATCCTGGGGCAGAAAAGGTGTTTCCCTGTCCCCAAGAGCCCTATACTAAGTTGCTCTGCCTGTATTTCCTTTGCCATGCATCAATTAATTTTGGTTTGCTCTTTACCACAGAATAGGAGAGCAGAAATTACTCCCACATGTGTGCATCCCAAATCCAATGCTGCACACAGGACAGCAGTGGCTCTCCTGCATGTTGGTATCTCCACACTTGTAGGTGGGAGGGCATTGGGCAGGACTTGTCTTACAAGTGCTATCAAATACAACACATAGCTGTAAACCCCATAATTTACAGCCTTGATACTGCATCTGACTGGGAGGAACATTTGGTTTGTCATATGTCTGGAGCCAAAAGAGTATGTTTCTGCTTATTGTTTAGCCATTATAACTGAAGAGAGGTGCAGGGGTTAAAGCTGAAGTGTGTGACAAAAGGAAAATAGTGCATTGCTGTTTCACTGCAAGAATAGGTGTTCAAAGGCACTTCCCAACTCCCAACAGAGAATAGCTTGCAATTAAAGGGAGAGGGAAAAGCATACTTAGGTAGGGCAGAAGTCTGGAATTTGGAAAAAAATCTATCAGGTTTCTGTTTCGTGAAGGCATTATCAAAGAAAAACAGAAGCCCTTGGTTGAGTCTTAAATCCTTCAGCAGAGCATGTGTGACATCAGCAAGTGAACTGAGCAGCTCTGATGCCTATCTGTTGTGAACTGAAACTAGGTACCAAAAATATCTCTGAATAGACCCCAGACCGCAAGAACAAAGTAAAATCAATTTTCCTTTCATATCTTAATTGCCCTGAAACACATGAAACACCTGTTCCTTCACCTTAACAGTTAATACACATTTCTATTTTTGGCACTTTTGTACCCCTTTGCTTTCCTGCAGTGCTGTGTATCTCATTTTTGAACTGCTGCTGCTTCTGTTGCATGCTGGCAAATCGAAGAGAACCAAAGAGTTAAATTTCAGAACAGGAGAAGAGGAGGTGAGCTGTCTGCTACAGTAGTTTACTGCAGCTTCCTTTCATACTGACACATATGTAGTTTGTGGTGACAGTGCTAAAGAACTGCAGACAGGCACTTAGCAGACTGGATGTGAGCTGGATGCAAAGATGCCTCACCCTGGACTTCCTGCTGGCAGTATGTAAATACACCTGCAGACTGGCCACACTGGGTGGTTTGTTTTTTTTTTTTTTCAGAAGGCAGCATGAGAGGACTTGACAAAGCAACAGCACAGTTAAGACCTTAACCAGCATTAGATCTGTATCTCAGTTGTGGGGGAAGTTGTTGGTTTTTTTTTTTTCCCCTGTGTGTGTGCTGCATATTCAGACTGAAATCTTCATCACTACAATGTTTGCTTCTATCTGGTATGCCAAGAAGCTGGGACGCAGGTTTGTGCATAACGCCAGGAAAGCAAAAGCAGAGAAGGTACGTTCCTAGTGGGAATATAAAGCCTTATGTCTCATGCAAGCTGCCTGCTGGCATCCTGTTGTGTGTCTGCTTAGCTTTTTAAAAATACCATGAAAAACGACCTATTGCTATTCCTGATTTCATGCAAGAATCCTTCAATATTTTGCATATTATTAAATACCGGGAAAAGATCTTTTCAAAAGTCTTTATGTCCTCTTTTGATTGTTTTTCTCTCCAAGATAAACAGCTGTACATCTGGTATGTCTGTGTTAAGGGAGCACTCCAGTGAACTTGTTGCTGTGCTGCATTATTTTTCCTAGTACCATATTAGGCTCTTAAACAACCCCTGATTGTTTGCTGCTTGTATTTTTTTTTTTTTTTTCTAGTGTGGTACTAATGAGTATGGAATAACATGTTAAGCATTTATAATGTTTGGGAATTTTGTTTCATGGTACTTGTTGAAACTGTGCTGCAGCATGGATCCCTTTTATTTTAAAAAGATATAGGTATGTAAAAATGGTCAGTACTGTCTTTCAGTATTTTTCTGTCATAAAATTGAACTGTATTTAACCAGCTGTTTTCTGGAAGCCCCTGTAGGTTAAGAGTCTTCTGCCTTCTTTCTCCCTGAAAAAAACTTGAATAGTTTTAGAATTTGCAGTGATGATATTTAGGGGGTATCAAGGCAATTGTCTTTTCTTCTAAGCATAGAAAACATTTAGTTGGTTGACCTGCAGTCCAATTTTGTCTACATTACCAGACAAACCATTTTCAAAATGGGACTAATCTCTCTGTTATAAACTCAGATTTAGATTGGGGGAAAAACTTCAGTGTAATGTTATGAAGTTACCTCATTAGTCTGGTAATGATGGCTTCTTCTTTTCCTTGTTGTCTTTGATGTAGTCAAAGACTTTCTAAAGGGGCTACTTTATTATGTCTTTAATACATCTTATGCTATGTAATACAGCCACCAATCCATTAAGCAACTATCATTGCCTGAATTCTTTTGTAACTGGAAAAGCCCTTCACCTAGAGAAAATTATTAGCAAAAATATATTATGTTTGTGGTTGAGGGGAGGATGGGGAGAGATTTGCTTTTTCTGCAAAATATTCCCAATGTTTAAAAAGGTGCTGTGTGGAAATTTTGAAACTTAAATATGCAAGTCATTGGGAAGTTACTTAAATAGCAGTGATTTATCTATTTCACATCATATACATAAGGGGGAAACGGAAATGCAGAGAGCTGTACATGGGACTGTCAAACTTTCTCTGTCATCAATCACATTTCCATAAAGAGAGCATCAGATAAATTCTCCTGCTGTTTGCATATAGCTATGGGAGGAAAAAAAGTTGCAGCCTGGATCTTCCTTAGTCCTGAGGGGCTCCCTCCAGAGGAATATTTGCTCTCAGGCTTCCTCCAAGATGACAGAGGCAGGATGAGTGGACACATTCCACTCCTGACACAGTGGGGCTCACCCAGCAGCTTTAAAAACAGATTTAGTGTGTGTTCCTTAAAGCATATATGATCATAGATTATTTCAGTAACCTTGAAAAATTTCATAGAGCAGTGCCAGAGTATTCCCTGAGAAAATATTTTCTTCTCTCTAGAGTCTTGTAACACCAACAAAAAGAATGCTTAAAAAATTTGCCTCTTTTCCTCTTTATTTTAATGTATTTTAAATATTTCTGTATAGATTTATTATAATGCTACTTGTTCATCCCTATAGGACTTTCAAAATAACCAAGACAACTTAGGTCCATGCTATTTAAGCTTTCAAGGTATATCTAACAGTTTTTAGGGAAAAGCTTTCTTGATATTACTTGAGCATGCTATTAGCATATTTACATGGGAATTTTATTTTTGCCAGAAGACAATAAGTATGCAATAAACATCTTGTAAAATGTTTACTTATTGACTTACATAAAAAATAAAATTTCTTTCTTGGATGTTTATTCCACAGTCAGGGCTCATTTACAATTTTTAATTTTTTTTGTCCTTCAAATCAAACTTTAGCAAATGCAGAAAATCCCATTCCTAGCAGGATGCTATTTCAATAAGTGCCATTGATGATTGGAAGCTGATCAACGCTGACATCTTCAGTATAGTACCTCGGTACCAAGAGAACACAGATAGAATATAAATCTATCAAAAAGTAAATTCAAAATAGCATTTAACTGCATGCCTTGTTTTGGTTTTGACCTTTTTTTATGTAAGGGTTGAATAATCAAATTATTAAGCAGTTTCTTTTTTTTTTTCCTTAGAAGAATAATTAGCTGTTTTTCTCCATGTGCATGATTTGAATAAGACATTGTTTTCTGAACGTGCTTTTGGAGGTAGTAACATTCAGCAGCATTTTCTAATACCATATGTGTGCAAAAAGATTTTCTTGCAGTAAAGATCTGGATAGTAGGAATCAGAAGACTATGGCTCCTTAACAGATTTTTCTGTCATGCTTTACTTCTTTACATGAGTACAAGTCAAGAATTTTTTAAGGGCTATTTCTAAGAAACAGAAATTTTGTATGAGCCTATTTGTTTTCTTAGGATGAGGAAGAAAACTGGGGGGGGAGGGGGAGGTGACATTAGAGAAGAGGGTTGCAACATGGATTGTTGTGTGTGCACACACATTTGCACAACCTGGCAGTGCAGCTCCTTTGAATGTCAAAGCTTTGGGCCGGAATTGTGCAGAGAGAGAACGTGAACTTGGATCTCCCAGTGTCTGTTTAGGGAAGCAGAGTTTCCGAGGTGTGAAGGGGCACACAAAGGCAAGGGGAAGGAAGGTGTCCCTGCCCAGGTCAGGGAGGTTGGAACTAGGTGATCTTTAAGTTCCCTTAAAACCCAAACCATTCCATGGTTCTGTGGTGACTAGGGCAGTCCTTGGTGGGAAGAGCTAAGCAGCATTGATGTGACAGCTTGGTGCTTCTGTGTGTGTGCTCTGCACTGCATGAGGGTGTCTGGTTGTGGCCATGTGGGTGAGCTTGCCCACAGTGTCTCCAGAGCTCCCCATCTTTTCCAAAGCTGGAGCTCCTCTCCCCATCCTTCCCAGATCACCCTACTTTCCCACTCATCTCCCCATAGCTGAATATGGCAATCCCTGCTCCAGGGGAGCTGGCATGCAAATTGCCTCTAAATGAATGGGGCTTGCATTTTCTTGGTACTTTGTGACCTACAGCACTGCAGCCAAGGCCTGGGGGCTCTCAGGAGCTGGAGAAGTGATCTTGAGCCCTGGGGAAAGGGAAAGGGGAAAGGGTATGAGCAAGCAGCAGAGTTGGAGGAAGGAGGTGGGTTTGTTCTCACTGAGAGAGAGAACCCTGGGTAGTTGCTGGGTGTGCTTTCTTGTCTCCCTAACCAGCACCTGCTGTTGAGTGCAGCCCTGCTGCTCCTGCCCTACCTTTTCAGTTCTTGCTTCCTTGGAGTTTGTGCTGAGATGGGCCAGACCCTGTGGAAAGGCACTATCTCATTAACACCCACACACAACTTAAGAGCCTCAGTGTTCAAGGCCAGGCTGGATGGGGCTCTGAGCAACCTGGTCTAGTGGAAGGTTACCAGGCCATGGCAGAGGGGTTGGAATGAGATGACCTTTCAGGTCCTTTCCTACTCAAGCCACTTTAGGATTCTATGACTTGCTGGTATATGTCCTGTAAATATTAGGCTCCTAAAAACCAGACATGAATTCTCACTGTTAAAATTTTATCTGGAGAGTAAAAGACATCTAGGAATAAAGGGATGCATGGCAGCCATAGGTGTCTTAAATAGTTCTTTCAAGTTGACTGGTGTGTACCAGAATTTTTGTTTGAGTCATATTTTCATGATATATTTAAAACCCTTATTTTAATTCAGAACTAAAGCAAAATATTTTGAAAAACTTCAAATTTGGAAAGTTGAACTCTTTCTTTTTTTTTTTTTCCCAACCAGTCCTGGATAAAACTTCTTGTAAGTAAAATGGGCTAATGCCTATTAATTGCTCTTAATGTTCTCATTTTGCCATTTTGCCAAATCTTAAGCATATTTCTTTACTTTATTGTTTTGATTAGACTAGAAAATAAAATCTTTCCAGTATATATTGCACTTTTTATCTACAAATTCTATCTCAATCTGGTTGTCTTGGCTTGATTGCTAGTGTTACTCTTCCCTTCAAGTAGTGAGACATTTAGTCTACAGGGAATGCTGCCACTAATATTGCCTGAAAACAACTGAACTCCTTTCAAGCCATCTCTGGTCTTACCTTTTGCCTCAAAGTTGTTAAACTGCTTTGAGTTTGTCACATGAAAGGATTATTGTTATGAGAGTAAATGTGATCACTTGAACCTTGGAACTAAAATAACTTAAGGCAAAGATTGATGTCTTGAATTTTTCTCATTAAACCACAATCAAGCAGAAATCAAGAGATGTTAACTGCATGTAGTTATGCTATAGAAATAAGTACTCTAAATGGTTGGAAGAGGTACAGAAAAGTAACTGAACAATTAATCATGTTGATCTGAGAGAATGAGCTAAAATGTGGAAATAGCTTGTGATAATGCTTCACTGTATTGATAGAATTTGGGTTTCAAGGGTCAGTATCAAAAGTGGGAAAAGACTTGCCAAAGTTATCACATAATTTAATTTTGAAAGGGGAAGTTCAGGACTGGTTTTTGTGCTAGTTCAGACTTGGAACATATTTCAACCATGAGACCCAAATTTTAAACACTGTAGAATTAGTTATGTGGGTGAGGTTTTAAATCTAAAGATAACAGTCACTTTAATAGGAGGTTTCTCCTTGTAGATTATTTTAGGGAGCAAAACAGCAGGGCCAATGTGAAGTGTTTAAATGAGTTGATTTTCAATATTCTGTAACAGTAAAATGTTGTTCAAATTCTTTTTCTAGTTTTTAGAAATCAAGTTACTGCTAAAGTGTTATCAGTTTTAAGAACTATGTCTTGTATTTGAAAATATTTAAGCTTTATGACATAAGGCATAGTTATCATTACAGTTTAACTCGTTTATTAGTTTAATGATTCAAGACAGAAGCAAATTAACTTTAAAAAATAGGTGTATATGTAATGATAAAATGGAATGCAGTTTTTGGACTATAAATTGTAAATAAAAATAAAGATGACCCAGAAGTCCCATTCACAAACTGAGCAGTATAATTTTGAATGAGTAGTTTTGAAAGTATTGTAGTGCAGACTAGATAAGTAGCACATAGACCAACAAACAATTTTTCATTCTGTGTGCCTGGCTTTAGAGTTATTTTGGATAAGTCAAGCATCCTTGGCTGTAAACCTACAATGAAATATTTGCAAAAGACCCAAAAAAATATGCTAAAAGAAGTTAACAGAACTGGGATGTGTAAGAAACAAAAAAAAACCCTGTCTATAAATGCAGGCGTATTTAATCATTTTTTCAAAAGCATCCTGGCAATAACAACAATCAAGTCTCCGTATCAAGATGACACTTGAATTCAGATTGTTCTCATATCTGTATTTTAGCATAGCTAATTGCAGGGTGAGCAGTTCTAGGATATGTATACTTGTTTCGTTTTTGCTTTGTTTACAAGTAGGTACCCAGCAATCTAATTTGAAAGAGATAAGAAGTTCACTTGAAGCAGCAATTATTCACGACATAGAATAGAAACTGTCATTAAGAAAGCATAAAACATAATAGCGGATAAACACATTTTTTCTTACATTGTTTTACATATATATATAACTCCAAAGAAGAGAAACTCTTTTCTTCAGTGCATACCTTAGATTTCTTAAGAAGTGCTCTCTTTCAAGAGAGCTTACAAAATCATTTGCAGTCCACTGGGGTTGTGATGAAGTGATAAAACTTGCAGGTCTAGTTATTGCCTTGGCTAAAGGTGAAATGACTGCTTTTCTAAGGGACATCTCATGTAGCTGCCACATGCTGTAAGGGCAATGGATAGTTTTATTTGTGTTTGGGCAATCAATGGCCCACGTTGTCCAGGTTCAATGGGATGACAAAAGTGTGTCACTTATTTGCAGAATTACGTGTTCGAACAGGTGCCAGAGTTATCTCAGTCCCCTGGAGGAATCTTTTCAAATGGACTTTCTAAGTGCTCTATTTTACAGTTTTATGGAGAAATCTTATCTTTTCACACATAACCATGTGAAGAAAAATATGCAAACGTTCCTATATCCAGAGCTCGCTGTGTCTTTTGCTTTAGCACAGCTCAGTTGGAATTCTAAGACATTTTCTCATATTGTGATTTAATCCAGAAAAATATAGCTACTCAAATTGGATTTTTTCCCTTTTTTTTCTTTGCATATTGTTATAATCCCATATGCACTAATATTAATATATAACAGCAGGGATAAGCTGCCTAAGTAGGGATTTATTTCAACTCACTACCACCTCACAATCACTATAGTAGTAATAATAAACAAATTCAACTAACCTTGAAAAAATGCAAGAATGATGTTTTAAAATAAGATACTGATCAACAGTAAACTACTGATGTTATTCCCTTGAAATTCATAATTTCAGAGTAATCTTTTTTTTCAAATCTGTTTTATTTTTTTCATCTGTGAGGAGTTTTGTTCTTGCACCTGGCTAGGCCCAGCACCTATCTGCAGCAGTTAGTGAACAGTAAGGAGCACTCCTGATTAAATTAGTTGGGGGTTTTAATTTTTTTTTTTTTTTTAATTAAAGAAATACCTGTTAACTAGCTATGGATGAGGTCTTTGTAAGGTACAGAATATCTTCTCTCCTCTCCAGTCTAACCTAAGAGGGCTCTAACCTTAGCTGGCTGCCATACATTGGTGATGCCTCTCCCTTTCCCCCAGGCATTATTCTGGCATGCACTGCTCTGTGCATTTGTCTGTCAGGTACCACCCATAGGTGTCCGTATCATGGCACTGAAAACTGTTTTTTTCCTTTGCCATTCTAGCCAATGTTGTGATCATCTTAGAAACAGGTTAAGTAACTTTCCCAGTTATTTTTCATCTTGTTTGCTTCAAGACAGAACCGAGATAGACAGGAACATTCAGAAAACAACAGCCACACCGACGGCTGCCTTAATTGCTGTTCTGAGTGCTCAGTTGGGACTCAAATAGAATCAGATTGGACCTGCCTCTAATGAATAAGTGGGTTTATTATCATTGGTTACGAGCTAACCTGTTTTTTCAAAGAAAAGTTTTTCTCATTTTCTATTTTCTGCTTTCATTCAATAAATAATTTATCATTTCCCTCTCTTTTTTTTTTTCTTTGTTTAACTACTGCATTTATATTTTGGTCTACATCGTCTATCAAGTGCTGTTAAATCCCACTGTGTAGCATTGTGAATATATTTAACTCGTAAGGCGCTCATTATTTTATTGGAATAGTTTTATTTCTTTGCATTTATATACAGTCTTCAAGTATATTATGGAAATGGCTTGTGTGATGTGCAAGCATGATTTTTTTTTTTTTTTGTCATTACTTGCCTCTGTCCTGCATATGCAATTCAAAACAGCACATAATAAATAGTTGTTTGATTTTGCATTCTGAACTGCATTTGGCATCACTTGCTGTGTTTGCAAATAGAGATCAGTTTGAAACACTGACAAGAAACAATCTGTCCTTTGGCATTAGAGTCTCTGGAGGAAACTGAGATGAAAATTGTCATACTGTTCCTAAGGTAGATTATCAAATTATTCTTTATGTGTTTTTAATATCCTATATGGGCCATTAGAGCTGGTACATATGTAACTTGCTCTCACTGGAAGGCAGCCTGCCAAAGTATGTGTGTGTAAAAAGCTTCAGTAAAATTTAGCATTATTGTCATATCATGCAATTCTCAAGACAGTTCGTTTTAAATGAGGCATATTTTTGTTATGGTGAAAAAAATTCTCTGCCATACACTACTTAAAATATTGGTGCACATCCTGGAAAGCTCGGTTATAGCTCGAATATATGTTAACAGCTTCAGATGAGCAATTGGAAACAATCAAGGGACTAGCTAGTATGTGCAGTCTGAGAGGTGTAATCACCAGGAAGGAGGCCCCAATACCACATGAAGCACTCACAACATTTTCTGAAGTGTGAAGCTCTCTTTTTCACAGCAGCTTCCAGGTAAAGAGCAGAACAAGGTTCTGCACATTTCTACCGCTCCCACCACCCATCCTCCCTCCTTTCCAAGGCTGTTCAGAAGTGACATTGTTCAGACACAGAAAGTATGTGCAGGTACACAGCTGGCACCACTCTTAGCTCTTCTGAGACGGCCAGTGATGATACCAGCACTATGCTGAGTGCCTCACTGTGTTCTGTATTAACTACTGCAAGGCAATCACATGCCTTTTGTGAAGATCAACATTGCAATAACTTTGCCATTGTTAAACTGGGATTGGATTTGAAGAACAAACTTTGTATGAAAATTTCATTTCAATCCTAGAGCAAGATTTTTTCAATTTACTTCAGTCTGTCTTCCTTTAAGTGCTTCCATGTTTCATACAGCAATGTTTAAACTGAACATGGATTCAACAATACCAGTGATGTCACTCCTCTTACTTCTAAGAAGTTTACCTTACAAGTTACTTTGGGAAGCAAGGTCACATCATTAGGATGCTGCAGTGTGATGAGAGGCATGCTACCAAGTATATACTTCTTTATTCTTCTTAGAGGCTTGAAGAGCTATAGCATGCAGTTTTGTAAATCTATGAAGTATTCTTTAGCCTTGAGACATAAGGAAGATGTAGAAAAATGTGTTTTACTTGTACTCTAAATATAATATTCTTTTCCTGTTAGCTGATGAATTATGTATACATAGATATGGTTTTCTTAGCTAACAACTTTTTTTAAGATTTTAGGTGAATTATTTTTGACAAAACTGTCATGTACTCTTTTAAGGTAGCAAAATGTCAGGATATTCTATACTGTTAATAGAAACAACTTGACGGTTAAGAAATACCAATTTGTTGTTTTGAAAGTGATGTTCAAGATGAGGTGAAAGCGATCCTGTTGTTACCCTTTGGTTTCCAGACTGTACTTATAGCCTTATAATTTCTTGTTTTGGTGTAATATTCTATTCAGTGGACCTCCCTCCTGAAATGGAACATGCTGATATTGTTCTTAACTTTCTCCAGCCTACCTTGCTTTGTTTCTCCATTCTTTGCATCCACATAAGGGTAAAATCCATTCCTTACCTTCCTCTTCTGAAAGCTGAGTTATATGAATTAGACAATAGGAAGGAATAGTTTAAAAGAGAAGGAAAAAAAAATAGAGAGAACTCATTCTCCATATTGCTGCACATTAAGCAAATTCTAAAACAATCAGCTACATTTGTTGAATATCTGTTTTGAAAGCTCACCTTAATTAGACATGATGTGCATCAATGTTTGTTGTTCAGGTTCAACACCAGGAAGGATATATTCATTTTGAGATGGCTTTGCAAAAGCTCTGTGTGCAATTTCCGAAGGTGGAAATATAAACAAGTTGTTGTTTTTGGTTTTGCTTTTTTAAAAATGAGTCTAGATGTATAAATACAAATGAACTTAAAATATTGTACCTGGGATGTATTGAAAATTGAATATGAAACAAAGAATTGCTAGATATTCGCAAGGAAGTTAAAATGCCATTACTCTAATTAGAGATGTTAGCAAGGAAGGCATTGGAGCAAGACTATTACATTGCAAATGTAGTGCCTCAAAGTGCATTGCATTTTCAATTAATATGTCATTTAAAAATTATTTCTGTTCAAACTACAGGAGGGAGCAGACCTACCAGTAAATAGCAGACTGGCTAGCCAAATACATGATTCTTCACTTAACTGGTAATGGCAAACCCCACAAAAAGGAGCAAATTTCCTATGGATTGTTTTAGAATTTTACCATTACTGCCCATAATAAAGTTAAAACTATTACTGTTTAAAAATTGTTTAATTTCAACAGAACACTTTCAGCTTTCCTACCATTTGTAATTAAATATTTAGTTGTGTAGTAAATTAAGCATGTCATGATCTCTGCAAAATGGTTCTCTGTTTACTGCTGCATAAATGCTTTACAAGCTGCTGTATTGTTTCTAGTAAATTAATAATGAAGATTTAGATTTTTACTGATTAATAATCTAATTCACTATTTAGGAGGAATCTAATTTAGGACTGGAAACAAAATTGAGGTAAACATCTTTGGCAGTGATCCCAATTCCCTGACAAAATCACCAAGTGATAAAAAACCAAATCAGAAAGAAATTAGGAGATTGGAACTTCCAGAACAAGTAGCATTTCCCTGTGAAATCTGAAAATTTTCTCTAAACTGCAGTGTACTCAGACTTGACTTTTCTTGTCATATCAAATAGTCAGTACAACTTCTATACAACAAATTGCCAGGAATTTGTAAGATAAAGAAATGAGTTTGGCATAAGCAAAGAATGACCTAAACTACTCAGATTAAAATAAGTTTATGATGGCATTGTAAAAGTACTGTAGTACTCTCTAGAATATTGCTTCTGTTTCTGATGCCCATAGAACAACAACCGTAGATATGTTAGGAAGTGTTCAAAAGTTGGATGATCTAGGTAAGGCATTGTGAGGTGGGATGGGAAAAGCTCTTCACAGCAAAATTAGGGTCATGCATATCTGTATTGTCACAATTAGATGTTGTGAAAATACAGGAACGAGCAGGCTAGTGAAAACTGCACATTCTGAAAGCTGGTTGAAGTGGCTGGGGCTGATCAATGTAATGTCAAAGAAAAGGACCGTGGGTAGAGGAAGGAAGATTAGATAGCAGCAGCAGCTACCAGGGAGAGATGCCTCACATCCCTACAAGCCGAGGGACTGAAAGTTGGGAGCCTTCTTGTGCGCTGATGCTCTTTGGGGTGAACACCTCTGGTTTTGCTGTATGCAGCCATATGTTCAACACTTAAAGCTCTGACTTGAGACCATGAAATTAGAGTCAACACTTCATAGGTTCAACTGGTTGCCACCTGATGTTGAGATGAAGTTCTTTGCTAAGAGCAATTGACAGCAAGGGTGCAGATTTTACTTCTTGTACTTGCATTTTTAATTTATATATTTCCAGGACCTTTTCTGGCGGTAGTCTGCTTTTGTCAGCTGTCTTTTTCTGCTTTTAGGAAGTAGTAGTCCAAGAACAGAAACACTTAGGTTTAATTTTGGGTGTATATAGAAAATGATATGGTTTTGGGTTTGGAGAATCCCCCTGGGTTCATCCAATAGTTCTTTTGGCCGTTCTTCTGTATAAAGTAATTTAAAGTCAAAATTTCGTTCTTTCACAAATTTTCTGGTTAGAATAACTTGAGTAGAAATACTGTGATTTATCCAGGATCAGTAGCTGTCCTGCTGTGTTTCTTTGTACAAACAGGTCATATTTGTTGAGTGGAGAGAAAATTATTTTAATTGACATAATTAACTTTTCTTGTAATTATCTTAGGCTCAAAAATGCATTTTGCTCTTTCCCAATTACAGCTTTTTCTCTGATAGAGCTATACATGCTGTGTGTAATAATGAAGGTAGTTTTGGAAGGACTTAATGTATATAATTGGAAACTAAGATGAGGAAGTCTTCTATCAGCAGGAGGGTAGGAGAGCTGAGCTGTATAATTGAAGTACAGTGTAATGGGATTACCTGCAAATTTTAAACATTGCTTTCATTAAGGAAAATAATAAGCATATTTATTAAATATAGTCTCTGCTTGGGACAATATTTGTTATTATGAAAAAGCTTTTGTAATTAAGCTTGGGTCTAAAAATGTATTGAACACACTACATCAGTTTCTAGAAAATGCTTTTGTGCATAAAATTTTACTGAAATAGAAAGAGCTTTCACAGCAGAGGCAGTTAGCCAGATATTAGTATAGCTCACATCAAGCATTGACTGTAAATTTTTTTATGTGCTTTCAATTTAGCCAAGGTCAAATCAAAGAAAATCATAGTCAAATATGCTTAAACATTTATCTTTTTATGAAAGCTTTTAATGAGTCTACTGTTTTTCATGGTTACATTTAGTGGAAATAAAGGCTAGATTTTTTTTTTAAGAGTATTTTCTTGCTGAAACTACAGAAATGTGATGCTTTAGGAATTCTGGGATGGGTGACTATGACCCAAATTTTGCATGCTGCCACATAGAATTCTCCAAGGAGTCCTTCTTGTCCTTAAATATGCATCTGTGACAATCTCCATAATAGTAGAAAGTATTTTCATACCATTTAGAGAATTTAAAATGTGGCTGCTATGTGGGTGCTTGGGATATAACACGATAGTCCCTCTGGATGTTCTTTACTTTCTTATAATTAGCATTTTCAAGGATTTCTCTTCAGAAAAAGCCTTAAATTGAAGTTAACCAAAGCCTGTACTGAAAAGAACTGCCTTCAACAAATGTTGCAAACCCTCCCAGGTTACTTTGAGGAGTTCTGCTATGGTGATGCCTACCAAATATTATTCATTGGGCAATAAGGTATTTCTTTATCTGAAGGATGTATATGGAATAGGATTTGCCTATACTGTGAGTATGAGTCTTAGATTTAAAATTTCTTCTATCATTCTATATAAATATAAAGATGCTGCTCCTGTTAATTTACAGAAAGAGAGTTGACAAGGGCTTGTTAATGTACAGCTAAATGGATAATGAAATGCTAAAACAGAGAAAGAAATAAAATATTTCTTCAAGTTTTTTATATTTCTTTTTTCCTTTGAGATGTGAATGCATGCAGTAAAGGACAAAAAACTCCAGAAACTGCAGAATACCAATACGGATGAGATTGGAAGGGATTCCTAGGGATCATCTAGTCTAACCCTGTGTGCAAAGCAGGTGGCTGAGGACTGTGTCCAGTCAGGTTTTTAATATCTCCAAGGATGGAGACTTCACAATCTGTCTGGGCAACCCTTTTTAGTGTTTGAACACCCTTAGAGTAAAAAAATCTTATATTTAAAGTGAATTTCCTGTATTTCAGTTTGTGCCCATTGCCTCTTGTCCTGTCAGCAAAAACTACTGAGAAAAGCCTTTGGCTTTCTTCCTCCACTGAGGATGCCACCCTTGCTCCAGAGCTTCCTGTTGTTCTCAGTGACCTAGGATGTCTGAAGGCCAATCTGAACAATAAAGAGTGAGGTGAAAAAGGCACTGCTACCTCAGCCATTGCCATGTCCTCTATCACCAGGTCCCCTACCCCATTCAGAAGTGGCCCTACATTTTCCCTTCTTGCTGCTGAACTGCCCATAGAAATCTTTCTTGTTGCCTCTCATGTCCCTTGTCAGATTAAGCTCCAAATGGACTTTGGCTTTCCTAACCACATTCCTGCATGCTCAGTGTCTGCATATTCCCCCCAGGTCCTTTAACTCTGCTTTCACCTCTTGCAGGCTTCTTTTTCTATAGCTGAGTTTTGTTGGGAGCTCTTTTTTTATCCAAGCAGGCCCCCTGCTATCTCACTTAACCTCCTCTCCTTGGGATAGCTTCTTCTTGAGCTTGCGAGACATGATCTCTGAAAAATAGCCAGTTCTCCTGGACCCTTGTTCTACCCAGGCCTTTGTTCCATGGTATTCTTCCAAGAAGATCTCAAGAAAAAAAAATAGTCAGAGATTTGGCTTACGTGTGGTGCTCATTTTCAGGTCCAGTCTCCAGAATCTTTTGCCACACTGAGAACTGACAGAATGATGCCAACTCATCTGTAGCTGAACAAGTTGTTCTTGAGGGAATGTATAAAAATGGAAAATTTAATCTTGCATACTAGGTAAAAATGTCAATCTTTAATCACATCTCTACTTGGTGTCTTCTCAGATGTAGATTTTTTTTTCTTCTTCTTCTTTTCATTACTGTTAAGAATAATTATGTCTCATTCAAGGAAAAATCTTCTGGAAGCAGGAGGTGAAGAGTTCCAAGACAAAAACCTCAAGTCATTGTGCAATGTTCTCTTATGTTCTCATAAGAGAAGTTATAGGACATCAAGGAAGAGGGAAATATAAGATGTGGAATACATGGTTTAGCAGTAATTCAGTTTTAACTTTCCTATCTCAGGATAGTTGACAGTTCTCAGGATTGTCTCTTTGCCAAGACGTCTCACAAAGAGCCTTGCTTTTATGTTTGTAACTTAAGAGCAATTTGCAAAATTTGGCAACAGTGCATTCCCTTCCCTTTTCCCAGGTGGGGGGCTGTTTAATATTTTCCATCCCAGCTTTCAGCAAGTTCTCCATTATCTTGTGCTTGCTAGTGACATTCCCATGCATCTTTTAAAAGTTTCTTTCACTCCCCTGACACCTTCCTTCCTTTCATTACCCTGATGTAAATTTGGCTGGTAAGACCACATGATAAGAGTTTCCTATTTTTCTTTTTGAATTCTGATTCTGATACTGACAACCAAATGAAGGAGCTTTTTTCTCTGTTGAAGACTCAATGAGGAAAAATGCTATTTTGTTATGGCAAAATTAATGAATTTTGCTGGGGGTTTTTTGGGACAGGTTAAAAGCAAGACATTGTAGTATTGTTGAAATGGAAATATATTGTCGATTCTGGGTTGCAACAGAATTAATGAGGGCAATAATTCCCTAGTTATTTTTCTGCTTTAGTCATTATGTTAAAGGCCCAACAACTTTTTATGAAATTCTGTGTCTTCGAATACAGACCATGAAGATGCCTGGCTGAAGTTTGTTCACCCAGTTCATCCCTCTTTCCTTCCATTTCTGCTAATGAAACTCTCTGTTCTGACAGTGCATTGGCCCTAATTAAAATACTGCACCAACACCCCCCTCAAAAAAAACCCCAAAAAACACCACCACAGATTTTATAATATTTTTCAAACAATTATCCTAATTTCTGGGGTTAGATTATGACTTTACCAGGAATGTTTGAGACCACTTATTACAGCTGTTTTAGTTATTTCCAACTGGAAGATATTATTTCATGTAAAAGGCTGAATTGGATGGCTTCTGGCTTTGTAGTGAGGGCAACAGTTTCCAGCAGGCTGCTGAGTCTGAGGAGTTCAGATTGGTCATATGAAAGAAGATGAGATTTTTCCAGTGATCAGGGTGAGAAAATTCATTCACTGACAAAATAGGGTTTTTTCTGTGTCAAAGATTATGAAGAGCTGGAATTGAATGAGACACTGACAAGATAGGAAAGATGAGAAAGCAGAATCAAACTCGATTGATTGCTTCTTTAGATGTGGAGGTTGGTTTTTAACTTTTCCTTCCTCAGTATGAGAAAGCATTATGTTCAGAGGGATAATGTATGGCTGGCAGTTGGCCAGGTATTTTCCCCCGTTTTGGAAGCATCTTTAGACAGTGGAAAGTGGGTTGCATGGTGAAGTGCTCTGTATACAGATAACATTTCTGGCTTCTGTGAGAGCTGAATTAAAAGGGGTGAAGTGAAAGACAGAAGTTAGGAACAGAAAAACTGAGTTTAGCTTTGGAGTCATGCCAGCTAAATGCAATTAAATAGATGAGGAACTAAGAAGAAGGCATGAGAATTTCGCTATAGATGTCAGCTCAAAGAACAGGAAAGGGCAAAATATAACCAGGGGAGATTATACAGAAAAGAGAGCGAGCAAGAACGTTGGAGCATGAACAAGCCACAGGAGTGGCAAATACAGGCAGTCACTAAGGGAAACTGGAAATCTGTAAGGTAGGACAGAAATGCATGAAAACATTTTTGAGAATAAAGATTCTGTGTAAATGGCCTTATATTTGTAATGTAGGAGCTTGTTAGTAACCTGAGCAAAAGTCAGATCAGCAAAATGAAAGGTTTGAAACTCCCAGCCTGGGAGGAGCCATGCTGGATGTGTCAGGAGGAAACTGAGATGCTGAGAATGCACAGCAAGATGCTGGACTTTGGAGCTGGCACATGCAATTTTAAATAAACGACCTGTCCATTCTTGTCTTAAATTGCTTTCTTAATTTTTTTTTTTTAGATTATGACATCAGTTATACCTTTTTAATTAGTCATTCATATTTCTTCTCCCAAATGTTTAAAATATGACAAGAAAAACATTATAATAAAAACTTGTAATCCTAAGGAAGAAAAATGCACTTTAGTAAAATTATAAGTAATAATAAGTAATTTTCATGAGTTATGGATAACAAAATTGCATGATTAAATAGTACTTCATCATATATGGCAGAATCAGAAACCCCAGTGAGTGAAAGATGATTTTCAATAGTTAGATAACCTTGTGATTGTTCCCCTTTCTCATTGATTTTCTGAGTAGATTTAAGTGCTTTGGACTACTTTTGCTTATCATTTAATGGAACAAATGTACTAGAGAGGCTCAATGATCTTGTTAGGAATCCAGAATACAAGCCTTGAGCTGAGCCTATGCCAAAAGATGCACCCGGTTTTCTGAAATGCTGATGGGTCACTCTTCACTTAGGCTGGGCTATTAAATGACAAAGAAGACCATTGCTAATATATCCTCATGCCTCCTTCTGGAAATAGATTCTGGCCTTCCTTGGGCGCAAGAGGTTTCTAGCTTGAGAAAGATCTTTGTTGGTCAGTTATTTCACAGCCAATTTGTCACTAGAGATTGTGACTTTTAAAAAGCAGCTATGCTTTGGACTTGACCATTTAACAGATTAGTAAAGTGCTCGGTAAGCAAAGTTACAGTAATTGTAAATTGCTGTGTGTTTCAACTACTTCCATATTCTGATCTCCAAGTATCTTCAACAAACCATGTTTCCATTAAAATATATCCTGGTAATTGCTTTGATTATGTTTTATTGATTTTTCTCTAATATTTCACAAGTAATTTGTTCAGGCCACTGCTCTGTTGTTGGAAGCATCATCAAGGGTACCATACTGTAGTTGCTGTGAGAACTTTTGTGATTCAAAAAACTCACGTTTCATTTTGGCTTGAAACAAAACCACATTTTTTTTAAAAAATGTCTTTTGACAGATGGGATTACAGTGGAGCCAGCTGTATTGGGTATCAGGATGTCATGCAAGTAAGTAGGTGAGCAGTGCACACTTAAGCAGGTGTGCACATGGAGTCACTCGATGAGGACAAATGAGTAGGACTCAATCTGGTGTGCTGCTAACTTGAGCTTCCCAGGCCCCAGCAGTACCTGTCTGCTGAGAAGACTTCCTCTTCTGTGCACAACATAAAAATTAAGAAGGTATTTCTAAAGGAAAACTTTTGACAGCCAGGTAACATTGGAATATAGTCCATATGAAGAGAAAAAGAGGAGTCTGCAGAATTTTTTAGTTGTGTTCTAGCACTGATAAACCATGTTTCTGGGTTGTTATCCAAAATATATAGGATGTTGACTGCCTGTTGATATTTTTTTTACAGAATGATTTAGCACTATTTAAGAAAATAATAGACTAGACTATTTCATTTGGAAGGCACCTGCATAGACCATCAAGTCCAACTGCATGACAAACTCAGTGCTGACCAAAAATTAAAAGATGTTGTTAAGCACTTACAGGTTTGGGGCATTGGCCACCCCTCTAGGAACCTGTTCCAGTGTTTGAACACCCTTTCAGTAAAGAAATGCTTTCCTGTGTCCAGCCTGAACCCTTCCTGGTACAGCTTTGTACCATTCCCACATATGTTGTCACTGGATACCAGGGAAAAGAGATTTGCAATAATAGCTTGATTATCCCACTCGGTCATCCAATTCTGATCTTGTGGGACTGGGACGATAACATAGTAAAATTATTTACATAACCATATCTTGTATTTTCAAAACTGAGTAAATATCTTGAGTGTCTGCTTTACAGGGTATTATTCAGAAATGCTGAAGTATTGACTTTTCAGAAAGAAAGATCCTTTGATGTCTAAGATACTTTGAATTTAAAAAAATGAAAGCCGAAAGATTTAATCCCTATTGGAGCACATCAGGTTAAGTCAGATTTAGGAGCTGTACTCTGATGTGAGAAGAAAATGGAATGAGGGGTTACAACTTTTTTTTTTTCTTTTGAGTTCTTGTATGATGACAATCAGCAATATAAACACTGGATAATCTTATTCTAGTAGTGCTTTGGGAAACAAAGAACCTTAATGTATCTTTCCTGTAGTTGTCATGTATCTTCCACCATGATGCAAATTAAGTTTTCACTGAACTAGAGATTTACTAAGCTGTCCCAAGCTTCCTGCATTTTTGTCTTGCCAGTGTACCTAGATTATTTCTGCATTTTTTGGGCTTCTTTGCTTGTTTGTTGTTTGTTCTTAAAACCACCTTTCATGTTAGAAACAGTAGAATTTTGGGGTTTGCACATAATGGAAGGATCTTTATGTAGTCTTGAAATACACTCAAATAGGGTAAGATGAATACTGCTGTCTTATTGTGATTAATAAAGATTCAGTGAGGACGACTTGGCATGAAGCTGTTTTCCATAATTGCTAATAAGAGGAACACTGAATAATAAGTATATAGATTAATGGTCTTTTACAGTTAAATTGTGAGCAACGCCTAAGTTTGTTTAATTTATAGCACAATACTTCAAATATGTTAAAGATAGTTCCCACTGGATGGTAACTTTAATGTGCAGGGATATTTTTCATATATTTCTGTGCAGAGATAAAAATAAATCCATTACATGGATAATTCATCACTCATCATTTTATTTGCATTGTCACCATTTAAAATTTCTCTTTGCAGAGCAGATAATAGGCAATTAGTAATTTAGCATGGCTTCTGTCCTGAAAATCAAAATTTTACATAAAGGCTTAAGACTTTTTTTAATATGAATTTTCCCATCTCCTGGATAACAAGAACTGAAATAAATGGGACTCAGCATAGATCTTAATTAAAAATCCAAATCTAAAGTTTTTTGGTTTTTTTACTAGGCAAATATTGTAATGCAGATTGCTAACAAGAAAACTCACATTTAAAACAATATATATAAAAAAATATTAAAATCTCATTCAGGTTCTTTTTTTCATTCAAGTTTATTATTTCTTTGTGGAGTTCTCATAAAAAAACAAACCCCCCTGAAACACTTAGTAAGAGCCTTACCATACTTACTGAGTTTAGCAAACAGACTTCAGTGAATTTAATTTAGAAAATAGTTGTCAACATGCAATGCATATGTGCTGATAGATATGAAATGTCAAATCCATACATGTGCTAAAAGATTTAATCTGTTTGCAGTGAGTGAAAGACACTAGGGATTCTTGGCAATATGATTTGTGCTAAATTACTGTATCCATAGGCATCCCTAAATCATATGTATAATAAAAAACTTGCAATATACCCATTTCTTCCTGTGTGTGATTTTGGCACAGAACACAGGAAGCTCACAATTTGTACTTGTAAACTTGATGTGCACTGGAGAGGCAATTGGTGATAGAGGACATCTTTGGATTTTTCCAACTTCCTCTCCAGGCTTTCCTCTTCCATTTCCTCTTCCACTCCTGAGATGCCATCTAGGCTGCCAGCTCTTCACAGCTAGAAGATGTCTTTTTGTGTGCACCTTTTGTACTGTGGGTCCTCATGATCTGGTGGATGACTCTGCACCTGCAGCTCTGAGGGATCACAGATGGAGTATGTATTAGCATAAAAACACCTTCATGCCATAAATAGACATGTTTTATTTAACTGGTTAGATTTAATTATTTGGTCACAGGAAAAATCTGTTGCCTGCCTGCACACTGCTTTGGTAAGATCTGCATAGTTTCATTTTTAGCCATGGACAGCAGCATAAGGCAGGAGCCCAGTCACACTACCCCAGTCAGTGAGGAAGGTTACACTCACATGTGATTCACATTTACATATGTGGAATTGCTCCCTGGAAGTGCTTTATTCACCATATGGGGAGGCAAAGTTGACAGGGCTCCTAACACAGGCAATTAAATGAGCTGAAATCTGTCCAGGTCCTACTCCTGTACACATCTACTCCTCTTTCACCTCTTTTCCTCCCTCACCAAGATGAGACTGCTGTATGGAACACTGTGCTCTCTTGAGAATTTGGCATAATCCTTGCTGAGCAAACTTTGACCTTTCATGAAGGTTTCCTTTCTGAAGCTTTCTATAAAAGCACATGGTACTTCTAAGCACTTGTATGACTAGTTCTAGCATGCATGTGGTAGTAGATCTTTGTGGTGAATCATGGGAATAGTCCTGCAAACTGGATTTCCTGGGGGACAAACCTATGTCCATAGCTGTCTCACTATCATTTCCTAAAATGAAGAAGGAAAACCTAGAAATTGGGTAGCAGAAACTTAAAATGACACTAGAAAATATGTTAACACTAAAGTGTATATGGGCATCCTGAATATGATGCTGCATTTCTTCTGGTACCCACAGCAGATGAATTCAGAGACTAATGTATTTCAGATTGAATAAAGCCATAAACCTCAGCCACGACAGTCAGTGCTTCCTCAGTAGTTCAGAAAGAGGAATAGTAATTAGTAATTAGCTAGACATCTGGGTTTAATGCAGAATTGATTCCACATCTTAGATGGTTTTATATGACTAAACTATTGATTTTAATTGTATCAGTGAGTATTTGACTGCTTATTCACAGGTGTGATATACCTTAATCATTTGTAGGCAGTCACATGCCTGTTTAAGACTCATTTCCTGTGTAGATAATATTCTGCAGTTCCCTGGAGACCTTATATGCATATCACAAAAGCCAGCACCAACAGCAAGCTTGCTAATAACAAAACAAGTGATTAATATTAATTCCTATATTCCACTTTTGTAAAAGCTTTTGGATTTTTTTTTTTTTTTTGATCCTGGGAGAAGATAAAATAGGACTAAAATTTCTGCCTATGTGAGATGTTGCTGTTTTTTAACTGGCATCATAAAAATGGTATATTGACTGGGTTTATTTTCCCTCTTGTTTTACTCAACAGTTTTTCTTTAAGAAGAAAAAAAATGGCACTACAGATAAGTTGTAATAGCTATTATAGTAGTTTTTAAACAATAAATAGTACAGGTAGTCAGCAAAAGTATGTTCTTATTGTTATAAAAACATTGCTTTTATATAAAACTAATCATGTCCCAAGACCCTCTCATACCCTATCTCCTTTATCGTATCATGTTTCCTTTTTCCTTATCTGGAGATGTCATCAGCATGTGACTGAGATGATAAAGGATGATGTACACTTAGCACTTGACAATAAAGGGGTTTTAGATGTGAAGAAGCATTTCAAGAGCTAATTAGAACAAAGCAGCTGACCTTTACTAAAAATAACACCTTTAAATATTCCAGTGAAAAGTTAGGTTATACTTAATGACTATCTGGAAGACTTCCTGAGCAGTACAAATATGGTATCGAAATAAGGATTTATTTCCACTATGCTTTTAAAAAGAAAGAAAGAAAAGTTATGCCCTCCAATCTCAACAAGGCTAACATGTAATTTTCAGCTTGTCAATGGCTTGTCTTGTCAGTTCAGTATAAATGTCAGAATAAGTAACAGTGGAAATGCTAGATTCTTGTGCAGCATGGATCTGTTTTTTCCTAAATATTTATGACTGTTACCAGCTAGTGACTTTTCAATAGTAAATTTAGTGGTTTGGAATTGCCTTTTCTTTTTATAAAATCATAAAATACCTACTAAACCGGTTTTATATCCATTTATGATTCTGTTTAGCTTGTGTTAGCATATCTGGAAACAGTGTTTTACCCTTTGGACTTTTCCTAGTTCTTGAAGTTGTGGATGCCCCATCCCGGGAAGTGTTCAAGGCCAGGTTGGAAAGGGCTTTGAACAGCCTGTTCTAATGGAAGATGTCCCTGCCCATGGCAGGGGGCCTGGAATTAGATGATCTTTTAAAGTCCCTTTCAACAAAAGCTCATTCTATGATTCTGTATTTAAATATGATTTTCCAGGAGATTTTCACTAATGGAATTTTTCAGATATACTACTGTTTCTTTTAGCAATTAATTTGAAGAAAAAAAAAAACAAACTAAGCAGGTAAAGAATTGAATTTATCTTATGTGAATAAAGTCCCTTCTGACTTTTGAGTTGAAAAATTTTATCCTCAGTACAGATCATTCTACCAACAGTTCCTTGAGCTGAATGAAACCTGCTCCTTTTTAGGTACTACTGTAGCAATTACTGACTTGTCTGATGATACTGCTTTTCTCATTAATCTTTGTTAAAAAGGTCAAGTAGTATGTGTTCCATGATCATGGACTGCTTTTCATACAGATGACTTCCATAAGGTATCTGGTGCAGAGCACTTCAAATGGAAATTTGAATTAATTATTTTAGAACATGTATAACTTTTAATATAGTGTGTTCATTAATTGAAAGTAATGCTTTAATGCATACAGAGTTTAAGTCAATATTGGATCCTGAATTCTTAAATGCTCAGTTGTACAGAGAGCTGTACTATTGTAAAGCAAAATCCTTAATTCTGTTTCAATTGTGAATTAGTTCTACTGCAAGTCAGGTTCTTATTTCAAGATCTCTGTAGTGGTAATAGCTGACAAGAGAGCTCAGAGTACACACTGTAGACTTTAAGATCACAAAGGCTTTCCTGAGAATTATGTGGGCATACAGAATGGAGATTAGACTTTGAGCATAAGGCTGGGCTTTTTAATAGTTAAAACAAACTTTTTATGCATGGTAATGGAGCAAATATGGAAATTGAAAAGGGAGGATGAATGCTGAATAAAAGGAAATATAATTTTTACAGTTTTTTTCCTCTAAAGTATAAACGTACTAAATCATTCAGACTATAATAAGGGGATTTAGCATATGGAATTATATCTCTAAATCTCTCCATACTATAGTTATGTGGAAGATATAAAAGCTGAAAGAAAAACCCCATTTAAAAACCCAGCATACTCTGGAATATTTGTTACTCTATGGATTGTTTTAGTTTACACTTTTTGGTTCTTTTTCTTCCCACAGTTAGAGGGAAAAGGTAAAAAAAAGCACTGAGGACATTTTTATGAAGTACTTGCTTTATGGCCTCCAGACAAACAGCTTAATTTTGTGTGGTTCACAGTAGAGTCAGTCACGACAACGTGTATTTGCCAGACTATTCTTATATTCAGGGTAAGGAACATGCAGTAAACTGTCCAGGTAAGGAAATGTCACTGTTGACTGTGATATTCTCTAGCGTCTGCTGGCCTGTTGCCAGACTTTTTTGTTCCAACCGGGGAGCCTGAAGCGAAACTTTGGCTGTTACTGGAAATTTCGTGTCCTAATGACATAATGCAGGACTGCATGCCTCCCTCCTGAGCTGGCACAGAGGAAAATCACTGCCACATTTGCAAACTACTGCCTTGTGAAGTGAATTTGGAGCACTGCAGTTTCATATCACCTGAGAAGTTTCATTGTAATATGGCTGCATTTTAGCCTTTCCTTATTTTCACTTCCCTGTCAGAATGCCATTGAGAAGAGAGGTTGTGGTTCGAAATTAGTCGGTGTAGTCCTTGGTTTTTAACTCGTCTTTTAAGTGCGACCCTGCTTACAGATGGTAAATTGGTGGCTGGAGAATTTAATGATGGAATCGATGTTCTACAACTAGGCAACACCAACTGGAAATAGTTGGTGAGTGAATAGTTTATTTTGGTTTTGCTATTGGAACAGAACTTAAGGAAGAAAAAAATATGTCCAACCGTTTACTACCATTATTGAGGGAATATGACTTTTTGATGGTGCACTACCTGAATGCGTACAATTTCTGTGTCTGCTAAGTATATTTTCCTTGATTCTTTGGTGCCTGGTCTCATAAGAACTCCCCAGATCATTGCAGTATCATTCTCTAAGCACAGCTACATCTGTTGGGATTGGAAATATTTACTGGGGTGTCCAGCCCATGCTGCAGAACCAGGAAGAGTGATCCTTAAGTTGGTACAATGTAACATTTCTGTGGTGCTGAAGTTTTTCTTCCTGACCATGCTTATCTCGTGTTTCTTGGAGTGGGGAAGACTGAGTTATGGTTTAGTGCTTGATTGTGTTAGACCTGAAAGGTGGGGAAGATAGGCAAGCAGAAAATTCTGGGATTTTTTCCCTCCTACTCTATTGAACCTGCCCTACATACTTCATGCTTAGAAATGCTTAATGGCTTACGCAGTTCCCCTTGGATTAAATAACCTGTGTCCAAAGACAGATATATCATCATTTGACATTTACATTGTAGTTTTAACAGTATTTACCATCTCCAGATCGCTGGGAAGAGATGAAATTTCCTAATGACCTTGTGAACGAAGCTCTTCTCTGGTTGAGGGCTGCCTTGCTCCAGTTGTCTTTTTGAGCTATGAGCCTATTTCCCCACCTTGCCTTTTTATTCTATTCCAGTTTGTATCTAAGGAATTGTATTAAGTGCTACTAAAATAAATTTATTAAAGGGACATTCTACTGCACTAATGGTGAAAGTTAACTTTCACTGCTCCCTGAAGGGGAAAGCACGTCAGTAATTGAGGCATTCCCCTTGCTGTTTTGCAAACCTTGCGGTGGTGTATGAAAGATGTCTTGAATTATTCAGTGTTCCTTGTTAGTTATGTTTCTCCTTGGTTTCTCTCTGTAGTTGATGTCATTTGTTGAGGTGAGATGTTTTTTACTTTGTGAATAGAGCCTGGATTTGTGAAAAACATCTTCCTTTTAAATTTTTGTCATGTCTAAGAGGTAGCATTTCGTTGTTGACATTTTCTCTTTATCCACCTTTTAGGATATGAAATGTTTGGAAAACTTTAGAAAATGAATATTACTTTGTTAAACTTCCCACACCAATGGAAAAAAACTTGCACAACATTGCAATACTGCTGATTCTTGCAGTCCTTAGGGTAATTTAGTGCTGAGATCACAGAGAATACTTAACAGGATAAGCATTTCCATTCTGTTTTATTTCAAGTGACCTCTACATATAGGTGCACCTACTTCTGAAAATCGTCTCCTTTACATCACACACTTCAACGCACATCCATAAAGACACCTTTCATAAGAGCAAAAAGCACATATATACAAACACAGAATTTTTATTTAGAATTATTTTTCTGGAGCTACCAGGTTTTTCTTAGTTTGGTTAATCTTAAATTACTATTAGGAGAAAAAAAAATAGAAAGAAAGAAGGAAGGAAAAAGGTTTTACATTAGTTATTTAATCCTTCAACTGTCTACAAGGAGTAGCACCAATGGCCCCAGCCCAGATGTGCTGTCTGTAGGATAAGCTGTAAGAACAACCCACTGTGGCATGAGAGCATTTCATTATATAAACATCATGAAAACAGCTGTCATTTCTATGACTATGATCTAGATAGGTCTTTATTAGTCTTTCAGCTTTGATTTCCCCATCTCACAGGCTAATAAATTCTCTTTTTAACTTTAAATAGCTGTGTAGTGTTTAGATCAGAGATCACAGTGAAAATGTTATTTTCTATTATGGTCTGTCAGTACCAACCCCACCAAGGTGAACAGCAATGTGGCCTCACATAGATACTAAGTATGAGAGAATGTAGAATTACTTCTGAAAGTATTTGTTGCCTTGCTTGTTGCTGATCTCATCACAGGTGGAATAAATGTATTTTCCTGATTTGTCAAGGAACAAAAATGATTGTATGATTATAGACCTTAAGGTAAAGGGCAATGAAGGAACACTTTTTTAATCTTTCAAAAATGCAGAAAGGATCCCTCTGTATACTGAGACATTTTTCTCTTCTATGTAGTTTTTGGAGCACCTGAAGGACAAGAGCAGATGTGTTAGGCTGGCTAATCCACTGGAATACACAGCAGAGACCAAATTTTACCTTTAGACCATTCCAAATAAAACCTGAGAAGACAAGAAATCATGCAGTTCTGAAAGTTAATGTTTCCCAGATGAGGGAAGAAAACCCCACTTTTGCCTCTTGGTAGACAAAAAATATTTCTAGAAGTATAATTGAGTGTATTCATCAGTTCATGCAAGATTGTTATAATTGAAAGTCTTAATTCTGTCTTTGCAAGGTCACCTTGGTCCCTAACAGAGAATTGTATGAAAGCCAAGAGACTGAAACACTATTCCCAGATTCTACCACTGACCTGCTTTTGCAAATTATCTCACGTCTCTTACTTCACTTTTTGATATATGTTTGGAAATTTTTACTGTACACTCCCTCAAAGGCAGGATTTTTTTTCGTTCTAGTGCACTGTCTCTAGGCTAGGTTTGGACTTAGGAGAAGATTCAGATGTGTGTAGAGCTGTTTGCATTTTCTCTTAATGGTTAATAGAAAAACTTCTGTGAAACAGCAAAAGACATGAAATCCATCAATTTGATTAAAAAATCTCAGCTATCTTTCAAAGATGAATTCTCCTCAAGTAAATAGTGTAAAGTGACTCTTCTGTTTCAGTTTTAATATTTTGTAATAGCTGACATTGGCAATCTGATTTTATTCTTTTTTAAGCTTAAATAGCACTTTTTGAACATTGTACATCTTGTTATTAGAGGCTTTATTGCATTTCTAGTGAACTTTCTGCCTAGTTCACGGCTCCATCTAGAGTGATGATTTAGCTTTATTGATGTGGTAATAAAATGAAGTTGATGTGGAGAGCTGCAGGTGTGTCACACTTACTGACACTGGTGTAAATTGCTTAACTGATGCCCTACGTGCAAGGTTGAAAGTGTCCTTTCAGACTTGGGGAGCTTACCAGAACAAATTCTGGATCAAACCCTTTTCCTTTCATCATGGCTAAACAATTCGCAATAAAAGAGACGTGCAAAAATTGGAAGCCTGAGGAAATTCTTTGAAATTTTTGTATAGTCAAGCAGAAAAAGAATAGAGCTTTTGGGGCAAAAGGTAATAGAAAACCCAAAACATAAACCCATATTTTTCAACCTAAGAAAATAAAAGTTGAAGCTACCCTTTATCCAGAGAGAAGTAAATGAAGTGCTGAACAAAGATGCAGCTCTTCCACTGTATAAGTGTCTCTACAGCTCTGACTATCATACTAGTAAGATTTTAATCTGCAATGCTCATAAAAAGGTAAAGGACAAATCATTTATTGAGGCTCATTCCATGTGAGATGGCTGCATGGACCTTGTTCAGTAACTCACAACCTTTCTCATACAGTCTGCTTTTTTATTTACTAGGAAACTATCATGGCTGTTTTTCCTTTTGGCAGTAGGGTAACAGCTTCTCGTACCTGCCTCACACGGGCATTTTAGATGTTTATCCTCCAGGAAAGATGTGTCCCAAAATGTTCCAGTGTTGTAACTGCAGCTAAATTTGTCCAGGCAGCTTTAGAGGAGTGAGGTGCTACTGAAAAACAGAAAAAACTGCAGTGTAAATTACAGGCTATTTTTATGGAAGTAGAAAATAGTTTTCAAATATTTCTGTGTCTCCAAGTCTTGAGGCTGCAGAGAGCATACTATGATTTAATGTATATATTCTATAATGGAAATAGAAGAAAATTGTTTTAACGAAATTATTACTTCCTTAGATTTTTTATTATTCTTTTTTGGAAAAGAACTAAACTAAACTTTTTATAATGAAATACGATTACATAATCTACTATCACAGGATTATAGGCATTTTAGAGCAAGTATGTTTGATTACAGATATTTCTTTCTTCCATTCATTCTGCATGCCTAAGGATAACTTGAAATCAAAACTTTGTTTCTGATTATTATTTGTGGTTTCTCCTGAAACACCTTGGTTTGAAGATACCATTGTGATAATTAGCATCATCTTCCATTGTGTAAAGCAATTGCATTGACTGCAGACCTCGAGCACTTTCCATCTTACCCTTACAGCTGTGGGAAATAGAGGATTCCTCTTCAATTCTTACTTTTCCGACCTGGATTTATAATTGTTGGACTTGTTGATCTTTTTGGGTCCCTTCCAAAGCAGGGTATTCTGTGATTCTTGTGAAGATACTTGGAAACATTTGTATATGACCGTCTGCACATAGGCAGCTCAATACAGAAAATCAGAAAACTTGCAATTTTAATAATGTTGCCATTTTAAGCACAATCTCTCATAAAAGATGAAGCAAGTAAGGCAGAAGACACCGGATGTGAATACTTAGAGATGACATTTTGGTTCAAATTAGAACTTCTGTGTAAGATTGCTTTCTTAGGAGACTGCTGTACTTAGTAAATCAAAGGAACTTTTGAAGAGTAATTTGACACAAAGAGCAATGTGTTCATATTTTGATTTCACAAAGCACAAAAATGTCAGTTATCAGAATGGTGTTGATTATGTTTCACAGCTGCTTATCCAGATTAAAAAGAAGAGAGTTGTGGGAAACTATTCCAAAGTATAAATCTGGCCTCCTTAGTACCTTTTTAGACATTTTAAACCACTAGAAACAAAAAGGTTGTCAAAAATAAAAAGCGCCTGGATTGTGTATAATTTGTGTATTGATGATTTAAGTTAAATTGTAATATAAATTATGCTGAATATTGACATTCATGAGCACTATAAAAAATTCTAGAAACTAATACAATCCACTTGAAATAATAATGTAATTAAAATCTTGTGGGGATGAGGCCATTAATCATGTTATAGAGATAAAATTTGTACATTTGAAACCCTACATTCTCTACTGAGGTATTAATGTAGATTTTTGTGATGTATTCAGGGTGTGACACACCCCCAATTTGGCTACTGACAATGCAAGAATAATTTCTGTTTGCTTTCTAGAGAATTACAAGGATGACTCAAGGTTTGAGTAGTCATATCTACTAGGGATTTTCATTTCATTACCATGGCAATAAATAAATTCTGATGTGAAATAAAAATTAGCAAGTATATCAGCCAGAAGGCAGTTTACAAAGCATATACATTTGGGAAGGAGAGGACAAAAAGAGCAGAACTATTTTTTCTCCCTGAAATATGAAAAACACAGCTATTATAAAAAGCACAGTCTTAATTTTAGGCTGCTCGTATAGTGCTCTTTATCAGTTGATAAAGACCACTTATTTTATGTGTTCTTTAAACTCTTTGGATACTTAATATTGGGGTTTTTAAAAAGCATCTGTAGGATAAACTCTATAAAACATAGCATCCATGGCACATTTTGTAACTTAGTAGATATAATTCTTCAGTTAAATTATTATGAGACTAAAGACTTATTCATCCTGTACATTTTAAATGTTTGAGAAATCTGCTAATGTGCAAGGTGGCCCAAAATTAAAAAGTCATTTAATCAGCACGTTAATTGTTCTGTTGGTGCTTTTTTTTTTTTTCCCCTTCCATTACCAAAAAATCTCTGACAGAGAATAATGAAAACTCTATAATTATGAATTAAACCCAATAACTGCTCTAGTCACATATTCAGGTAATGATCTTGCCTAGAGTTTATCAAAAATTTATGTGTTAAGGGAAGGGTAGTTGGAAGATATGAATATATTTTAGGAATAATTAAGTTATTATCATATCTTCTCTTAAAGGTATAGATAGAGTCTGTAAGAAGGATGTTCATGCTGGCAGGATCAGGAGGGAAAAATTGCATTTAAATTGTAACAGCATTAAATAACAGATTTCAAAATGGGGGTAAGGAAGGAAGGGAAAAATTCAGTTTTCCTTATAGCTGTGATCACTGACAAGATTAAATGGTGGGTAACACTGTGATGAAAGTCTGTATGTGGAATATGCAGAAGCTCTGAAGCCACACTTAAAAAAAAAAAATCGACATCCTAATTATGGTGTTGACTTTGAACAATGTTGTCTTTAATCCTCTGGATGGAAAAGAGTCTAACGAGTGAAGACAGAGATTTTTGTCTGTGCTCTGAGGACAGGAGAGAGATGGATAAATTCAAAGTGTAGTCATGTCCAACCTGTTGTATGAGGCTCTTCTGCCTTATTTTTTTTGTGTCCATTCTTTCTTGGCAAAGTAGGGAAAGCTACTCACAGAATTTTTATTCATATTTGAATTAGGTAAAAGAATAGCTATGCTGTGTCTGCCGACGGGGTCCAGCTTGTTTAGCATCCCACCAAGCAGGTGGGAATTGTACCAGAACACTTAAGTGATAGTATTGGCCCAGCCTCCAGCTTTTCAACTAAGAGAATTACTTTGTTTGAAAACAAATCTTTTATTCGTTGTTTATTTAATTTTATTTCCCTTCTGCCTCTTTTTTTTACAGATTTACATACTACCATCTGTCTATTAATATTTCCTAGAATGATGCAGAGATCACTTCTTTTTATTCAGCTCTCCACCGACATTTTTTGTGTTGTGCCTCTCTCTGTTTTTCCTATCCCTTTGTCCTTTTTATTGATTACTTTTCTTCTAAATTAGGCAGACATTACCATACTTACCCTAGCTGGATTTTATTTGCATTTCTTTGATCCTCAGGCTTTCTTTAAAAACTGGTAGAAACTGGTTTCCAGTTGCTGATGAAAGGTGAAGTTATTACTTTGCTCATTATACTCAAGAGGAGTTCCTTTTATCTATCCCTTTCCCCCCCTCTCTTTTTCTTCCTTTATTTTTCCTGCTTATTTTAATTTCATTAGGCATTTGAAATTTCTGGTGACATTAACCTTTATAAATGTGATTTCTGTTACTAATATTTTAGTGTATTCTGCTTTAATAGGGACTCAGAAGCTCACCAAGGAATATGTCAAGCCTTTTTTTTTTTTTGCTCATTGCAAATGCTTCTGGGCAAATTAATGAGTTTAACACAATTATGCAGCTGTAAAGCAGATATAAACTGCTTAAGGGGTCTCAGAACATAATTGGCACAACTTAGGTGTCTAGGCATCAGTCTCTCATGCACTTGAGGTACCGCTGAGATTCTAAGACATCTGCATGAAGTGACAGATATGACACAGGACCTTTAGAAATCTGACCTTTTCTGGAGTGGCAGCTCTAAGCTTGGCAGGATACCCTGGGGCATCTAAAATGTTACTAGTCTCACATACAGAACCAGCTGAATTCCACCCCAGATCTTTTGTTTCATCTTAACATGCTGTAACACTTTGATGTGCAGTGTTTGCAGAGTCATGCACCAAAACTTTGATTTTGGGAAACACTCTTGTGCTTTACCTAAGAGCTGGGGTTATCTGAAAAGCTCCTGTTTGCTTTAAGTGTGATTTTTTTTTTTTTTTTTGCTAGTGGTCTCTGTGGTTTATATATGTACATTACCTCAAACATTGCCGGGGAAGAGACACAATAGTGCAAGCTTTCTAAAAAAAAAAAACCCAACCCTTAGGATTGATTTTTTCCAAATTCCTATTGTCTACACAGTTAGGCATAATGAACTTCAGTATCTTTATTGCTTTCCAGTTAAGTAAGAAATTAAATAGTGACTCCTGTTTTGGAAAATGAGTAAGTACCTGCATTGCTTTTATAAACTGTCTTAAGTCTGTGCTGCTAAATGTCTTATTGGAGGAGTGGGGAGAAAAACCTTCCTCTAGTTGATCTTTTTTAAAAAGTGCATGCACGAATTATTTTTTAAGAGAAGAAAATAAGTTACTAATAAGTAGAAAGTAAAGGAAATAAGATAGGAATAACTGAAAAAGGGTCACTTTAAGCTTCCCGCTGATTCAATACAAGATCAGCAATTAGATAGCGATTAGGTGATAGATGTCTTTCTGATACACTCTGGAAATTCAACATTTTTCTGTGGTCATCTTGGTCAATCTACTCCAGCACACCTTGTATTTATGAAAGTTTGCTTTCCAAATTTTTAGTGCAATTAAACACTTCACCTCTATTATTAAATTTGTAGTTCCTTCTTATTTCAGACAACCTTTTCTTTAAAGGCTAGTAGGCCTCTTAATCACTCTTTCCCCTTACTAGACTAAATAAATCCATTTTCCCCCCATAAATAACATTTTCAAGACCTCTTGTTCTTTCTCTTGTCTCTCGTCTTGACTCTTAGTCACTTCACAGTTTCCTTGCAGTTTTCAACTGGAAACTCATTTGCAGCTAAGTATTTCAAGCTGTAATTTCCTACCGTCAAGTACCTTCCCTTCCTTTTTGTTTCTTATATTGTCCCTAACCACCAGCCCTCCAAAAGTATCTCACTGGATGTTGTGTAAATGCCTACAGAAAGTTCATGAGAAGACTTGTTTTAATTGCACTTGGGGATATTATTGGGAAAGGAAAAAAGAAATAGGAAGCAACACCTTCAAAGTCTGATTATGACTGAATCCCCGATGATGTAATCTGCAACCTTCTTTTGTGCTTCATAGTGAAAATATAATTTCTTTTGCTAAAGCTGGAGAAATCATAGAATCTTCTCAATGATACAGTATTGAACAACTAGCATGTGAATGTAGTGCTGAAACTCAGCAGAGAATTATTTTAGAGAGTTTAAAAAAAATCACAATTATACAAGTGTTTAAAAAAAATGAAGGCAATAAAACACTTTAATCAAGCCTAGTGCTGTGCAAATCATGACAAAAATTAGCTGAGCAAAAAAATTAGTTTTCCTTTGGACTCTTTTACTTCCTTCCCTTCAGATAATAATGACAAAGTCAGTTTGTGCTACTTTACAGTCATTATTTCTTTTTGTTGGTCTAGATGCAAGAGAGGGCTTCCAGCTGAAAATGATGCTTTGCTTTAGGTGATAAGTAGAATCTTTCTGCCTTGCTTGCAGTTTCATTTCTAATAATTCAATGGGAGAGTGTTAGTTGTGTTGCTCTAGAGCAAATGACACTCAGACTTGACAGTCCCATATAAGGTGTATATCCTCTCCACCCCATGCCTCTCCTGAAACACCAAATCAAAACCCAAACCTACCTTGAACTATAAAAGCCAGAAATATTTCCCTTTTGGTGCTTCAGTCATGCACATTAAATATTTCCTAGTGGTACTGCTGAATTCATTTCCTTTGTGGTCCTTTACTTCTAATAATAGAAAACAAGTAAAAGGAATGGCAGAGTTTCATTTCTGATAGACTTCATAAATTCATAGAATCACAGAATGCTTTGGGTTGGAAGAGACCTTAAGGATCATCTTGTTCCAACCCCCTGACCACGGGCAGGGACACCTTCTGCCAGGAAGGTTGGTCAAAGCCCCGTCTAACCTAGCCTTGAACACTTCCAGGGATAAGGCACCCACAGCTTCTCTGGGCAGCCTGTGTCAGTGTCTCACCACCCTCAGAGTAAAGAATTTCCTCCTTATATCTAAACTAAACCTGCCCTCTGTCAGTACAAAGCCATTACCTCTTGTCCTATCAGTACACGTCCTTGTAAAAAGTCCCTCTCCAACTTTCTTGGTGATCTTGGAGATCTTTGACGTCTGCTCCATCCCAAACCATTCTATGATTCCATGAAGAACACCTCCAGATTAATGACAAATATTTCAGATTGGCTTCTAGAATATTAAGGCAGAGGCTGCAATTTCTATTCCCATTATGTTTGAGAGTGCAGAGGGGGAGGGAAAGGTCAGACAGACTTTTTGCAATTGCAACTTTGGTAGCTATAGCTTCTGCTTTAGGCATTATTTTCTTAGTATAGGCTTGGTGTAGAGAGATATGTGTGTCCTTGCATGGGATCAAGCTTGCATGATTGATTAAAAAAGAACCAGTTCAGTTCATCCAGCAGCACTCACCGCCCTCTGGCATTTAATTATGTAGCTCTGCTAACTATATTAAGGAAGCTTTTTATTTTTTCTATTTTTTTCACACGCTTTTCACAAGGCTACTACATCTTTATTGGCTACATTGAATATGTGTCAATGGAGTTGTTTTTCATGCTGCATGAGTGCGCTGATGCTGTGAATATGCTTTTGGCAACTCTAAAATAGCAGTAACATCAGTGCAATAGAAGAGGAACAGTTCAGGACAGGCAAGTGAGAGAGAGCAGCTACCACATAGCCTCATATAATAGTGTTAATAATGGATTAGAATCCTCTCTGAGGCTCTGACGGCATATAAAAATGATAACGAGTTTTGTGTCATATGCATGACGTAAACTCAGTCTGAGGTTGCACAATTAATAGCATTAAGTACCATAAAATACAGCAAAATTAATGATTTATGGTACAGAATACTGCTGTAAGCAGAAAACAAAATGCTTTCATGAGGCTTTGAATACAGATGTGTAAGGGAAACGGATTAAATATATTATAGGTGTTTTTCATTTTAAAGTGAGAAAAAAGTTATCGGAAGACTGGGGTTAAAAATGAACTATCTAGTGGTAAATAACTCAGCCTTGATGAATCACAGAGGAAGTGTACCTAGTGTAAAAGCAGCATCTCATGAGGTTTTGTGCCCACATTACCAAAAAAGGTGTTCCTTGGATGGGCATAAAGGGAAAACCCAGCAGTCAAGCCAACTGAAGTGGCCATCTCTTCTTACTATTTTTAAGTGGAGACAAACTTTGGAAGAGCGTCTACTGAAGAAGCACAAAACTAGATTGAACTGTTTTCAGGTAACGTGTCAGTTGCAGAATACCTTGGCTGCTGTAAGTAATATGATTAAACATGATTGGCAATTGCATATGGTTGTGTCTAAGAGATTAACATTAGATATGCCTGTCATATATCGTTCCTAATTTGCAATAATTTTTTTGAAACTTGTTATGAATATGTTTTCGGAATTTTTGTTAATGCTCAGCCAAGAATATGACGCTTTAAAAGGCTAAGTCAGTTCTCACTGATGCTTTACGAAGTGTCAGAATGTATAATTTAGTAGGTTTTGCTGAAAATCAGGGAGTCTTTGCAACATCTCAGATGAGAGTTCTGAAATAAGGGATAATTCATTTTGAGTATCAATATGGCTATATGAATTCCGTAGTGAATATAATGACTGTTACGTAGTATTATGCATCAAAGATTACAAATGAAGTCTTATTTCCTCTGCATTATATTTTTTTTCTCCATATTTGATTAAAAGCAAATTGAAAATAAATTCTTTGCAATAAACACAGCAATTTTTAAAGAAGAATATTGACATTTGCTGTAATGTCTGCAAGATTGTGCAAGTTTTCACCACGCTTCAACTTCATGGTTTGAAATCCCAAATTCAACTCTGTTAATAATAAATACAGGCTTGGAAATGGTAAAAAAATACAATTAAAATGATATCTCCATATGACTTGATAAGAACTTGGTTAAGGTCAAAGTCTTCTGCTGACTTCAGTGCAAGCAGAATTGCAATAATAATCTCTGGAATACATCTGACTGGAAGTGTTAGAGATTAATATAATATGTTGGATATAATGCTATTTATTTCTCTTTTTAGGGTATTTGTGTAGCAAACTTAGTTTCTGCTATTATGTTACTACTCTGATTTAACAAATTTATTCTTATCAATGCTGTTACTCGTAGATGGGCATTTATAATTAATGTATATATAGACATCTTTTTCTAAGTTAACCTTTGGAGCAGAAATCCTTTTAAACTTCAGAAGACAAAACTTAACTGTACAAAAGAGCATAAATAATTTTTTAATGAGGACTAGGTTATATTATGGTTCTGGTAGCAGTGCTTGAGCGATAATAGGAAATGGGTCATAACAATCATTCACAATTCCATTCTTTTCAGAAGTTTCCTTTTTAAATGCACTGAAGGCTGTAAGAGAGGATTATTTTAAAGAATTCTTGTACTGTTCATTTTCATAATAATCACTTACAGAATGGACTGCTTTGTACTCATTTTCTTGCACCTCTCTTGGAATGTAAAATCCCAAAGTAAAAAAAAGAAAAAAAAAAAAGTAGGATATATTTTAAAATGTACTTGTCGTGTTGTCAAGAACTGAAACATAATTATTTTAAAATTCTCCGTAGCACACATGACTTTGATTAAACAAATATGTAAATTTATGTAAATTCGTAATCTTTCCAACATTAGTATGTGGTAGTAGAAGGCAAAATTTCTAAAGGAAGCAACTTTTTGTAAATCTAAAATAGAGAGATTTAATATATTATCATGCTTAACGTGGAAAATTTTACAGATATTTGAATACAAATAGGTTTGCCATTACAATATAAACAAGGTGATGCTTATGATTTATTTTCATGTTACAGTATGTATGAAGGGATTTGCAAAATCTGTGTGGCAGCTTGGTATTGACTTTGAGTTTAGGGATTCTTGGGGAGGGGGAGGTGCAAAATACATTTGGTTCATATATTGCTTCATTTGAGTTTGGAGTTGATAGTCAAGAATTATATTTATTAGGTGATCATAAAGTGCTGATACATCTAGCAAAGAAACTCTGTGCGATTAATTGCAAAAGGATCTTAAAAGACTGTGAGATAAAATGGCTGATGAAATTTGGAACGAATGATTGTAAATCTGTGCATGTGCTGGTGGAGACTGAATGAACACTTTTAATAACATGGGCTCTGGATACCCAAGACAGAGATCTTAGTTATGGTTATTCCCAGATATGATTACCTCAGCTAAAAAAACCCCCAAACAAACCACAAAACAAACAAACAAAATTCCAAACCTCAAAGCCCTCCTCCTATCCTAGAAATTATTAGGAAAAGCACAGAGCAGAGAAGAAGACCAATATGACCAGAAATGAAGAGAACAGGAACAGAATGTTAGGCAGGAGTTACCCTTTTAATGGGACAATGTTTAGAGGAAATACGAGTGTGGGGTATTTTCCCCCCTTGAAACAAAAGCCGAGGAGATGCAGTAGATGGGATATCTTGACAGCAGCATGGACATCATGGGGCCACATCTTCAGCATAATTCAAAATGTCTCTGACCTTGGTAAATCAGTCAAGAACATCCTCCCATACAACAGCCAGAGCAGAGTCCTGCCCAGGCTAGAACTATTAAGATACTCCATCCAAGTGTCTCTGGCAGAGAGGGACAGTGACAGAGGCACACACTTAGAGCAGCTGTGTTGTGTGGATAAGCTTAAGGGGCCAGGCGGTGGAACAGGGAGGCTGCACCACACCGGAGTGAAGAGGGAGGTGCCGATCTCTTCACCCTGGCATCCAGTAACAATCCAGTATAATTTGCTTTAACTTTTGGTCAGCCCTGAAGTGGTCTAGATCAGTTGGACTAGATCCCTGTAGGTTCCTTCCAGCTGAACATTATTTTGTTCTGTTCTATTCTGGGCATTCCCAGACTGCTCAGGCTTGAGGAAGGCTCCATTCCCAAAGTCTGTGTTAGTGCAAATTAGGGAATTGCAGTAGAGACCCTCCTCTATTCTCCTTTCTGCTCATACAGGAGAGTAGGATATAAACTCCTACAGTAGGAGCACACCCAGCAATTGAAACTGGCTGGGAATTTTCCTTTGTGCTCTTCTGGCTACTTTGGGACATGGGATACTGTGTAGATGGCCACTTGGTCTAGTCAGTGTTGCTGGTATTATACTTGGTTGGGAGGTAATATCTCTGACAGGTTTCTTGATTTTCTACTGGTTTTGGTTGGGGCAGAGTTAATTTTCTTCATAGTAGCTGGTGCTGTGTTTTGGACTTGTAATGAAAAGAGTGTTTACAACATTGGGATATTTTTGTTGTTGCTGTGCATTGCTCACACAGAATTGAGGTTTTCCTGCTCCTCAAAGTGCCCTGCCATAGAATAGGCTGTAGATGCGCAAGAAGTTATGAGGGGACAGAGCCAGGACAGCCAGATCCCAGCTAACCCATTCCATCCCATAAGCTGTTGTGCTAAGCAATAAAATTTGGGGGAAGAAGGAAGGGGGGACATTTGGAATTATGGCATTTGTCACCACTACACATGAGGCAGCCCTGCTGTCTTGGGGATGACCAAACACCTGTCTGCCATGAGAAGTGGGAATCAATTCCTTGTTTTGCTTTTACTTTGCTTGTGTGAGACTTTACCTATTTAACTGTCTTTATCTCGACCCATGAATTTTGTCACTTCTACTCTTCCCATTCTCTCCTTCGTCCCACTGGGAGGCAGTGAGCAGCTGTGTGGTGCTTAGCTACCTACTGGGGTTAAACCACAAGAGGTTTTTAGAAAACTATGGATTAAATAGTAAGTTATAATACCTGAGAATGGAAAATTAAGTTTATTCCAGTTTAAGTAATTTTTTTATTAAAACTTTTATTTTTCAGTTTGCAGTAGGTTTTGAAGAGCCTGAGAGAAGCAAAACATAAGGAGGAAAAATGGAGAAAATGTCAGGTGATAAAAGAAACAGGGAGACATAAACAGGCTCATCATGCCTTAGAGAAGGAATGCATACAGTCAATACCAGCCCTTTCTAAAGGTTTCTACTTCAGACTTGTTTGGGGAAGATCATATTGTGGTAGGTGATTTGATGTATTGCTTTGGGAACCTTGGTTAAAGAGCAATGAATCAGATGGTAAATGCACAGTGAAGTTCAGTCTACAATTGGAAGGGCCACTTTCCTCTGCTTGTCATGCCTTGTGGCCTTGAATTAGCACCTGGGACTCATGAAACAACACAAATGGTTTCTGTAATATCTCACTAACCTTAGTTCAGCCTGGAAACAGCCTTAGTATCATAAAACCATAGAATGGGTTGGGCTGGAAGGGACCTTAAAGATCATCTAGTTCCAACCTCCCTGCCATGGGCAGGGACACCTTCCCCTAGACCAGATTGCTCAAAGCCCTGTCCAGCATGGCCTTGAAGCCTTTTAGGTGTCCTCTGGTGTCCTCTTCCCATTTTTTTTTTTTTTTTTTTTTTTTTTTGGCCTCTGAGCAAGATAAATTGGTCTCATATTGGCAGTCAAATAAGACTGATAATATTAATTGTGCTTCAGAATGGGTTTAAAGCCCTTCTCACCTTTTTCTATATGCCTTTATTGCTATGCATGTTCAATATCTGATGTTTGAATATCTTTGAAGTTGGAGAACCCTTGCAAGTCCTTCATTAACTAAATTAGGTCTCTGCTGAACCCTTTTACTGATGAACCAGTTTCTTCATTCACAGGTGCTATCATGGTAGTAGCAATTTGGAGTTCAAGTTCACATGTGCTCTGTACGTGTCATATTTTGTGTTCACTTTTCTAGTCTTTAGCTGGCCTGAGGGATCACTATTCCCCATGGAGAGTGTCACACGTTTTGTGTCCACTTAACTGTCTGTTATAAATATTTTGCAGGATGTAATTTTAAGAGAGAGGGGGAATTAAATATTTTCCTTTGCATGTAGGTTGCAGGCAGCTTGCTGTGCCACCAGTTGTGTACAAAAGTCTTTGCTGTTTTGATGCTGCTACATGGGGTTATGCTTGAATGCAGAAAAATGTAGTAGGTATTTTCTTCTAGCTATTGCAGTTTGTTGAACACTGGTGTCCCTTACAATGGAATTGAATAGAATAAAAAATGTATTCGATTCCTTCATGCAATTTTACTCTAATTAGATAGGGAAGGAAAACAACTATCTCTAATTGTTATACTGCATAAATCTTTCATGGCCAAAACAAACCCTTGAGCAAAGAAATATAGTCTTCCTTCCCCTTCTTCCTGAGTCTTCCCCTGCTATCATTGTCTTTGTCTTGCCTTCCAGTGTTGTTTTTTGAAGTGCCAGAGTAGTGCGTTTCAAAGGAAAAGAACAAGAGACAATAAAAGAAGGTTTCTGTTGTTTCACACATATAAAGCAGTTGTCTTCTGCAGTCTGCAAGTCCCTTAATAACCAGTCTTAATCTACTAAATTGAGACAATTATTCATATAGATATTTCTGGGCTACTTTTGTACTAAATGAACACGTCAGTGTTACAATGGACCTATGTTAACACCACTAAGAATGAAGTGAGACATTGTGTAATTGAGAAAAGTGTGCACCGAGCGATTTTCTAAATACATATGTTCCCCTACCACTTGATCACATACAAGTTGCTGGTGGACTTTAAGAATTGATTCTTGAAAACCCTGTCCTTTTAGGGTGCAAGAGTTCCACTGAAGAGATCAAAAGGGATGGAGGTGGAGAACAGTGTGTTTGATCTCATGAATCTCTTCTCTAGTATATGACTGCAGCCTGACTTGTGAAAGACAAATTTAGCTTATAAGATTATTAGGTTTAATAAAATCCAAAACAGGGAAATATTCCCGGACTGGAAAGAAAACACAATATAATTTTGCACAAGCTTCGGAATATCAATAACCAGTAGATGGGACTACTGTGAATTGAACTGGAAACCATCTTTTAGGATCCTGTCACTGTGGTAGATAAGCACCACATAAAATGTAGCTTTAATATTTGAAACCTAGAAACACTGCAGCTCAAAGAGGTTTTATTAAGAAAGCTGGAGTATTGCTTTGCTAGCTCACTTGAAAGGAGTTTAGAGATACTTTTCATAATTATACTGTTCACATTAAAAGTAAAATTAGCTGTAAAATACTCAGAAGAGACATTTGGAACTTAATAGCCAATGTCTATTAATCCCAAAGAATGTCTTGCTGGACGTTCTGGTCTTGTGTGAGCTATGGCAGAAGCAGAGCTGGTATTTACTTCAAAGTTTCTCACATATGTCTTCTTCAGCACACAGTTTTCAGTGTCTGAAACTGGAACAAATATGACGCCAAACTGTTGTATGATGCCAGAAAGTGTAAGCTGAAGGAGGAGTTCCTACTAAGGAGAGCAAAAACAATCACAGAGATGTACTAAAGTAGAAAGCAGTCGCTGTCTTGCTTCTCACTACCCCACCCCTGCTGGATAAGAGATGCCTCTTTCCTTCCAACACAGAATAAAACTCTAGAGCAAACCCTGAAAACTTTTTTGGAATACAATTATTCAATAAATATGAGCAGGATGTGAGGATGAAGTAATGGGAATGAACATGACTGTCTATGCTCTTGTAGAGCTTCCTTGGAGTTGTTCTTATCATTTGCCATATTTCAGGTAGTTTCCATGGAGAAGGAAATGGGCTCACAAACCATCAATTTTGGTGGACATAAATAGTGCTGTAGGAATGATGCAGATGTGTAGGATTCCTAAATAATGCCTTGTAAATGCATTTTATAAAAGAATTTCAGCGATTGGAAGCAAGTTATAGGCTATATTCACTGGAATTTGCATGTTGTGTTAGTGTTTTGCTCATTGAGATAGTTTTACAAATCTGTTTTGTTTGCTGTAGTCAGATTATGTTAACCAAAATAGGTCTGTGAGCACACTGCAGTGTGTTTTTAGGTAAAAGTAGTATATTTCACTGCCATGGTATGTGTATACTTTCTGAGAGTGGGATTAATGCTCTTGAATTATATTTTTTTCCTGAAACTTCAACAGTTACAACAGTTAAAGTCTTAGATTTTGCACTCAAGAAGCTGAAAATGTTTGTTGTTAAAAAGACAATGAAACTAATAAAGCTGTAGTAACTCATCCTTCTGATTCCTAACCACAAGAGTTTGTTTGTATTGTTTATATAATGAGTATAACCATTATAATGTTTATACTATCAGGGCACAAACCATGTGCCATCTCGTGGCTTCTGTAGTCACTGCACTTGGTTTGACAGGACAAGTGTTGGCCGAAATATTTTTCATGCCCTTTCTTTTCAACTTGCACATGAGCCCTGGTTGAGAGAAGAAGTGGGAAATGGGACTCTTTCTAGAGAGAAATAACATTGTAGGCCACTGAAAATGTTTTGAGATGAAGCATAGAAATTGGGGGATTTCTTTTCTCTCTTCACCCCATCTTCCCACCAGATTATGTCATCCTTGAAGCAATTTGCTCTAATTGTTCATCACTCATCTAAATGTAATGCTCTTTGCAATGGTGAAGTCAGCTCCCGCTTTTGTATTCTACTTCCATTTTGTAATTAAAACAATTAACATTGGCTACTGTGTCTTTTCAATAGAATCTTCTAGTAGTGTATAAACAGAAGGTCACAACTTAACAGGGCCCATTGTTTTACTTGGCTAGCTCCAATATAGACTATCAAATATTTAACTTTTTATTCCAACAATAAAACAACAATCAGGTTTTACCTGGATTATGATGAAAGGCAACATAGTAGCACCCTCTCCCAAAAAAAAGCAAAAAAAAAAAAAAAAGCAAAAAAACCCCCAACAACAAAAACAAACCAACAAATTATTATTTTGAAGCCCTAGGTCATGTCTTTAAGAATGTTTTTATCCTCCTTGTGATTAATTTTGTGGCATATGTTAGCAGTTTACCTATGCAAAGCTTTGAAGTAGAATCTTTCACAGAGAAGTCAAATGTTTTTCAACAGAAACATGGAATTATAGCCAGTAAGTCTCTGGAGCAGTGGAGCCCTAGCAGCAGCAAATATGGAAAGTAATGGGGTATTTGTGTGAGCAAGGCTTAACTGACAGATCAATTCATGTGCTAAAGAACACACCACACCACTTTCTGCAGAGAACCTGCTGTTTCCAGAAGAAAGGGGGAGAGGAGAGGGCTCCCTTTGCTGTGATACCATCTGCAGTAGGAGTACTGCAGAGAGCACAGACAGAAGTAACAGTTTAAAAAGCAAAACAGGATGGTAGATGGATTGGAGGAAGCAAGACATGTGCAAGCATTTGCTTGGCAGGTTTATGATGGAACTGTGTCAGGTTACAGAGACATCATAGTTCCAAGACTCCATGCAGCAAGTTTATAGTCTTATTGCTTGAAATAATAGAATTATACAAATATAATGGAAATATATAGATATATATATATACACACAAAATGTTGAATGAGAACTGAAGATCTATATACATTCATGCTTCTGACAACAATCCTGTTATTTTGGATCAGAAGTGTACAATAGGAGGATAAAGAAATGTTTTCTCTCTGTCTACACAAATACTTTTTAGAACTCTGTCTCCTATGTGAAGAAAAAGCATGTTTCCAGTCATTCAAACTATTGTGCAAGCACTGGCCAAGTCAGAGCATATTTGAATCTATCTTGGTTTCAGCCAGAATTTTTCACTGAAATTCCTTGACTCCATCTGATGATTTGACACCTTTGTGTGACTCATCTGGTTAAATTTCTTTTGTATGTGCTTCAAATCAGATATCACTTCATTACTGCTAAACAAGATGGTTGTGATCCTTTAGATATTAATCTTGAAAAAACAGCAGCATGATTTGGCCTCTATGAACAAATGCAATTTCTCTTTAAACTCTGCATTGAATTGAAACAAAGAGATTGCAACACATGCTTCAGTGTGATACTTAATATTTGAAAAAATTGTTCTGTTCCAGTGGTCACAATTTAGCTTTGAAATTTTAAAAGGGAGTCACACAACCACTGGGCAACAGAAAGGCGAACTTGCTTTTACAAAAAGCTCAAAAGTACAAAATGCAAAATATTGTATGAAAAAATATTGATGAAGAATTGTAAAGTACTTGAGATGCAGTTCAGGAGTTTGTAGTCCAGATCAGCCCTCAGAAACTGGAAAGATAGCAAAAGGACAAATATCTCTGTTAGTACAAATACTGGAGGAAGACAAAAAAGCACAGCAAAACAAAAAGCAGCAATCTATAAAAATATAGACATGAATGTATAAAGGTTTCAAGCTCATATATTGGTATTTAAGCTTCACAGCATATATATGCAGTCATTTAGATTTTAGAGCCCCCCTCAGAAGGACTCCAGTCCACATCCCTGCTCAAAGATGAGTCAATTTTGATTTCATAGGCAGTTGTTGTGGACTTTGTCCAGCCTGGTCTTGGAAATCTCCAAGGACGGAGACTGCACAGCCTCTCTGGCCATCTTGTTCCAATGTTTACATTCCTGTAGTTGCTGACAGGATGACAGCTGTGTGATTTTAATTCAGATTTTTTTTCTTACAAATTTGATTCTCCAGTTTTGTCCAATTGGCCACAGTTGAGCCCAGAAAAGAAAAACAAACTTTTGTGAGATTGATATTGAAAAAATATCTTCAAAAAGGCATCACTACTCTGCCGTTTTACCTATCCCATTTATTTTATTGAGTTTATCTTTAGGTCACTTACTGTCCTTATTATCTTTTCTAATTTATTTAGCAATATTTTTTTCTCTGTTGTTAATAACTGGGAATTGATTTCACCCTTCCTTGCCCCAACTTACAGTGCTTTATTTAATGTATATTAAATTACTATGTACCCTTTTTTCTGAAGATGCTATGTAAATGCAATTTATATTTAGCTCTTTTGCACACTTTCCTTTCTTTTCAACCACATGCTCTCAGCAGTTAACTTCCAAAACCCTTCATTCTTGGATCAAATCTTGCAGGCTGTGAAGGAACAAGTAACGAATATCCTAAATTTTAGAAAACTTGTTGAAGCCAAGTGAGAAAATGTAGGAAACAAATTAGTAATTACCCAGTTTATTACTGAGAAAACATTTAAGAATGTGATAGGGGTCTCTAAATTTCTTAAATGTTTTTGAAAATATTTCTCTTCCTATAGCAGGTTTAGCAGTGTAACAGGAAATCATAAGTCAAGGCCAAGTTACTATATTGAAAACTGCAAGTTGATCTTGCTTAACTTTTAATCCTTTTTTTCTTTTAGAGTGTGTGATTTTTGTAGTGCTCTTTAGTCTGTACAGTGACCTTTTCAAGTATGCAATCACTTGCAAATTTATTTTAATAATGTATCTGTTTTGGTCCTGGCTGATTGGCTGTACAATCACTGAACATTAACAAAGGGGACACAAGCTGGCATATGCAGGTAGTTATATATAAAATTAGATAAATGAAATTGTTGTATTTTCAATGTTATGGAAAAAATACTGTGTATTCATTAAAACTCTTTCAGGAGGCTGATAGACTAGTACGAACCTTAAATATTCACATATTTGGTTGACACTTAGGAGTAGCACTAAAGGACTTTTCAGAAGAGAGAGGTAAAAAAAACAGGGGACTCATTAAAGTCACTTCTAAAAGAAATTTATAGCAAAGATACTGTTATTTACTAAAACCATATAGGAAAGTGTCAGGGTTTATACTTTCAATGATTTGAAACAGCTTCTAATTAATCATTCTATTTGATCAGTACTTTTGCAAAATTTATTCAGATTTGTTGTATCCATTATTTTGAGTACTACTTCAAGGCTGGCTTTTTAAATGTATTTGGTCAGAAAAAGTTCAAAAGGAATTTAAGAATTGCTATATTAGCATTAAAAATAATGAAAGTTGTATTTAAATAAGGTTAATTTAAATGTAAATGCACTTAGTGTAAATTGAAATGCTAATAATGTGCTGTAATTCATTGACTGGGATCAAAAGAATTTAAAAATTACTTTTGCATCAGGTGTTAACTATTTAACAGTAAGAAAAAAACCACTTAATTTGAAAAGTCTAGTCTTCAAAGTGTTCTTAAATTTCTTTTGTGTAAAAAGCTTACTTGATATCACGGAGAAACCTAATTTACGTTCTACAAGTGCAGTTGATGAAATTTTCCAATTTGATTTTGTAGCTCTTGACTCTGTCGACAAGTAACTCTCAGAATTCTAAAAAAAATGAAAAAAAAAAGCCCAACATGGAACTGGTAAAAAACCACCCACAGATCTGATAAAGCCTACTACTTTTATAATTGCTTGATTCTACCTGTCCAAAGCTCCATATCACTTGTAGGGGGGGACAGCATTCCATTGAGCTGTTTCTTTCCTCTCCTCTCTCTCCTGCTACTGGAGATAGAGTTGGGAATGCTTGCTATTACTGGCATAAGGAATCTTGCTGGAAGCTGGAGGGACTGGTGTATTGGAGTATGTTATCAGACGCTCAGCATCCCTGTGGGCTTCAGGTGCTGCATGCAGGGTCACTGTCCATAGGATATTACTGCACCTTGTGAGGATTTTGCTGTAGCAAGGGCTCTGCTATGAGAGAGAGTGAATTTGACTGAAGCTACGTCTTGGCCTCATTAATTGTGTCTCAAAGAATTGGGAAACAGCCCAAAGTAGCTCCTGCAGAGTGCTTGGCTCCATACAAGAACGACGTCATGCCACCTTCCCTGTGCCCTTCTGCAGTTTGCCCTTGGAAGTGGGGTTTAGCCTGGATGCACAAAGGCACTCAGGGCAGAATGACAGAGCGAGGCAGTGGCAGGCAATTATTGTGCTTCAGATTTCAGCAATAACTCCTTTTAACGATGCCTGAGCTATGTAGGAAATCTCTGAGGCACAACACAGACTTTCATCTCTTGTTCTATATTAATTGAAGTTCAGCTCTTAACATCTACTACTGCAGAGACTTCTCCAGTACAGACTGACTAAATGAAATGGCTCTTTGTTTGGAAACCCATATGCCCTTATTTATTGTTTTCGTTTGGTACTAACAGCACAATAAATTGAATCTGATGTTGTCATTAAGAGTATTCAGTATGGGGGAAAATTATCATCAGTCAAGTCTACCAGTTAAGATAGCATGGGCTCATCTGTTTATCTTAGAATGAGTTACATGGTTACCCTTCTGCTCAATGTCCCTGACCAGCTGGAGCTCACGGAGCTCCACCTGGGGATGAGTGAGGGGGAGACCATGAGCTTATGGGTCAGGATTAAAGGGAGGGCAGGGACAGGTGACATCATAGTGGGGGTCTGCTACAGGCCACCCAAACAGGAATAAAAAGCAGATGAGTCTCTACAGACAGTGGATCAGTCTCAGATTCACAGGCCCTGGTCCTCATGGGGGGCTTCAAACACTGATATCTGTTGGAGGAGCAACAGCAGGGCGTTACCACCATTCCAGGAAATTTCTGGAATGCATTAATGGCAACTTCCTTCTCCAAGTGGAAGATGAACCAATGAGGACAGGTGCTGTTCTGAACCGCTGTGGGAAGCTGGGGAATATGAAGCTCAAGGTCAGCCTGGGCTGCAGTGACCAGGAAACAGAGGAGTTCAAGAACCTTGAATGAGGAGGACACACAGCAAGCTCACTACCCTGGACTTCAGGAGAGCAGGCTTCGGTCTCCTCAGGGTCCTGCTTGGTAACATACCCTGGGATAAAGCCCTGGAGAGAGGAGGGGCCCAAGAGAGCTGGTTGATACTCAAGGATCACTTCCTCCAAGTTCAGGAGTGATGCATCCCAACAAACATGAAGTCAGGCACAAATGCCTGGGGGTCTGAATGGATGAACAAGGAGTTCTGGGGCAAACTGAAACCAAAAAAGAATCCTACAGAGGGTAGCAGCAGGAACAGGTAGCCTGGGAGGAATACAGAGAGGCTGTCCAAGCAGCCAGGGATGAGGTTAGGAAAGCTAAAGAATTGCCAGAATTCAATCTGGCCAGGGATGCCAAGGGCACAAGAAAAGCTTCTACAGGTACACTGGAGATAAAAGGAAGACTAGGGAAAATGTGGGCTCTCTCCAGAAGGAAACAGGAGACTGGGACACCCAGGATATGGAGAAGACAGAGGTACTCAATGACTTTTTTGCCTCAGACATCACTTCAAGTGCTCTAGCAACACCACCCAAGTGACGTAAGTTGCAGAAGGCAAAGTCCATGGGACCTGATGAGATGCATCCACAGATTCTGAAGGAAATGGTGGATGAAGCTGCTAATCCACTCTTCATCATGTTTGAGAAGTCTTGGCAGCCTAGTGAAGTCCCCACTGCTTGGAAAAGGGGAAATACAACCGCTACTTTTAGAAAGGAACAAAAGGAAGAGCTGGGGAACTGCATGCTGCTCAGTCTCACCTCTGTGCCTGGCAACGGAGCAGTCAGGTATTGCTGTTTTCATGTGAACCACTCGCCTCTTTCTTCCACCCCGTCATGTTACTGTTAATTTTCTTTTCCTGTTGCTATTTCCAGCAAATTGTTCTTTTCTCAACCTGTGATCTTTACCTTTTTGTGCTTCCAGTTCTCTTCTCCATCCTGCCGCAGGCAGAAGGGGAGACGGGCAGCAAGCAAGCAGCACATGGTTTGAAGATTCTCAGCAGGGGCACTAAATTAGGGAGTACTATTCCTAAACTGTGGCAGCTGGGGTCAACAGCTCTATGTCCAAATGGAGAGCAGTGATGAGTGGTACTCCTCAGGGGCTGGCATTGGGATCAATGCTGTGTAACATCTTTGTGGGTGACACGGACAATGGGACTGAGGGCACCCTCAGCAAGGCTGTTAACAACACCAGGTTGAGTGGTGTGGTCAACACACTGGAGGGAAGGGATGCCATGCAAAGGAAGCTGGACAGACTGGAGAGATGAACCTGTATGAACTTCATGAAGTTCAACAAGGCCAGGTGAAAGGTGTTGCCCATGTATTGGGGGAATTCCAACTGTCAATACATGCTGGGAGGAGAATTGGGACTGGGAGCAGTCCTGAGGAGAAGTATTTGGGTGTGCTGGTGGGTGAGCAGCTTAACATGAGCCAGCAAGGTGCACGCACAGCCCAGAAATCCAGTCATGTCCTGGGCTGCATTCAGAGCAGCATGGGCAGCAGGGCGAGGGAGAGGACTCTGCATCTCTGCTACACTCTCGTGAGACCCTCACCAGGAGTGCTGTATCCAGGTGTGGGACCCCCACATAAGAAGGATGTGGACATGTTGGAGCAAGGCTGGAGAAGGCTGTGAGGATTCTCAGATGGCTGGATCCTCTCTCCAATGAGGATAGCCTAAGACAGTTGAAGTTGTTCATACTGGAAAAGAAAAGGCTCCAGGGAGACTTTACAGCATCTTCCAGTACCAAAAAGGAGCCTATAAGAAAGAGAGGAACAAAGTTTTTGGCAGGGCCTGTTCTGATAAGACAAGGGGTAATGGCTTTAAACAGAAAGAGGGTAGGCTTGGATTACGTATTAGGAGGAAATCCTTCATTATCAGGGTGGTGAGGCACTAGAAAGTTTGCCTAGAGACCTTCATTATCAGGGTGGTGAGGCACTAGAAAGTTTGCCTAGAGAACCTGTGGATTCCTGGTAGTGTTCAAGGCCAGGTTGAACAGGCCTCTGATCAGCCTGGTCCAGTGGAAGGTTCCCTGCCCATGGTAGAGGGGTTGGAACTAGATTACGTAGTTAGTCTCTTCCATCCCAAACCATTATAGGATTCTGCGATTCTAAGGGTATTTGATAATGTGTACTTAATGGTAACCATCCTTTGTTTGAAGGTATCCTTCAAAAAAAGTCATATTTTAAAGGCTGTAAAAGGAGTAATGAGTTTTACATTTAATCCATGTTATCTGCTGTTTTCACTATTATGTATTTAATCTCATTGCTTTTAATTTCAACAAGAATATAATAAATGAAAATCTGTGCTAATTTGGTCAACACTGTCATTAAGATACTTTGGACTGTCACAGGACAAGGATGAGAAGTAAAATCCAAAGTCCATTAAATTGTGAATCCTGGTTTCTTTAATGAAGTACAAAAATTAATTAGCTTGATTTTGCTAGATGCACTCATAGATATATTGGTGGCTGGTTTCTCCTTTACAACACCATTCAAGCTGTACTTGAAAGTGTCTTGGCTAGCATACCTTCTTTTTAATATCAGCTCTCAGGTGGATGCTGAAGCATTTTGTAACAGAACTGCTAACTTAATTTTCGTTAAAGAATCTCTTGGTGAAGGTCTGAAAATGTATTTCTCGGTACCTGAAATATCTAAATGAGAGCAAGAAGAAGGAGGAGGCTTGGAAGTGCCTTTCTCTCATGACAAAAATACTTATAATACTAAAAACTCAATAAAAGGTGTCACAATGTCTTAGCCAGGGGAATGGAAGTATGATCAGAAGATTGAGTACTAGAGGCTGAAACAAACAGATGTGGAGAGTGAAGAAGGGAAAGGTGAAGGTGGAAGAGAGCAGAACCAGTTGGAGCAGCTGCAAGGAGGACAAAGGAACCTGTACCTCATGCAGCACTGTCTGCAAATCTGAATCAAGTGGATGTAGAAAATAGTCAACATTTCTTTTTGTATTACTCATGCTATAACAAAAAAAAAGTTTTATCTAGGAAATGTTTAAGTGTATATCAAGGAAAGACTCTGGTTGAGATAAATTATAGACTTTGTAAAAACCAAAGTTACTTAACTGGAGAAAGTAATTATAATTATTACATCATAGCTATCATAGCTGAGTGTGATATTGTCATGGTTTAACCCCAGTCAGCAGCTCAGCCTCACCCAGCCACTCACTCCCTCCCCTCAGTGGGATCAGGGAGAGAACTGGAAGAGCCAAAGTCAGAAAACTTGTGGGTTGAAACAATGATGGTTTAGCAGATAAATCAAACACTTCTTGTGCAAGCAAAACAAAACAAGGGATTCATGCACTGCTTCCCATGGGCAGGAAGGTGTTCAGTCATCAGCCAGGACAGCAGGGCTCCATCACACATAATGGGAACTTGGGAAGAAAAGCATCATCACTCCAAATGTCCACCACTTCCTTCTTCTCCCCTGACTTTATCTGCTGAGCATGAAACCCTGTGGTCTGGAACATCCCTGTGGTCAGTTGGGATCAGCTGTCCTGGCTGTGCTCCCTCCCAACTCCTTGTGCACCCCCGATTGCCTCATTGGTGGGGTCAGTGAGGAGCAGTAAAGGCCTTGGCTCTGTGTGAGCCCTGCTCAGCAATAACAAACCCATCCCTGTGTTATCAACACTGTTTCCAGCACAAATCCAAAACACAGCCCTGTACCAGCTACTATGAAGAAAATTAACTCTAGCCCAGCCAAAACCAGCAAAGGGGGGCAGAACATCTATCACTATTAGAATGGCTTGATTCTGTCTGTACAAATGTTTCTCAGTGTGCAACTTTGAAAAATTTTAAATGTTAAACTAAAATTTTCCATGTTCTGTGTCTGCCTCAGGCTAACTGATCCGACCATTTTTTATCCATAATAATTTAGTCATTTATGGACTGATATTTCTGTATTCCTGACATTCCAGCACTTCCAGAAGAGCCAGATTACTTTCATTAATGGTGGTGCTTTTGAAAATGCAAACAAATTTGGCCGAGTTACAATCCAGAATTCACAAAGGCTCTCCATATACTTGCTAGAGATAATAATTAAGTCTTCAAAGAGCTATTTTTTCATGCACATGCTGAAAGTTCTTACTGCGCCTACTGCTAACCAGAGTGCATGGGTATTATTTTCCCAGGGATTAAGCACGGTTAGTTTCAAGATGAAGTCAGCCTTTTGCCATAACAAGTCACTTCATCCTTGGATGTGTATGTTTATTGGAACTGAAAGCACAGAGTCTTTCTGTTCTATACCCCAGTATAATAAGCCTGACTGAGAAACAGACTGTATTAGTTTGGGAACAGCTCTGTGTTAACACAGCCACATTTTTAGTCTGAGTAGCTTTGAAACTGGGCATTAGTGGTTATATGAATCCATCTGTCTTGATGGGTTCTGCGAAAGACAGGATAAGGAAAGTGCAGCTGGGAACCAGGAGGGGAGAGGGGAAACATAATTGTTCAGATAACAAACTCTAGGGCAAATTAGAGCACGGGGAAATAAGAAAAGACCAATGAACAAACAAACAAAAAACCCCAAACTGAAAACCTAAACTCACTTTCATACTAATTTTGGATGTTTGATTTATTCATGCTTGATAATTCAGGATTTGGTCAGCCTTATAAAGCAGGTGAAGTGTATGAGAAAATTCGTGCTGGCATCGGATGCATTTTTTGGTGTTTTTTTGATCTTGTTGCAAATTAGACCCAAAGCCTTCAACTTCAATAGTGAGAAAACTGGGCATATGCAATGACCACAGGTGATAATGTTATCTTAAATGGCTTCCCTAGTAAAACACAGAAACACTGGCACTTTGGCAGAAGAGCTGGTCAAAGCCAGCAGTCAAAGGAATAAGCAAGTTATTTCATCCATAAGATCTTGATTGTATGTACAGACTCTCCTTTGTGCTGCAGATGAGACAGGAGTCTTGAAAACAGTTTCATCCAGATAACCCTAATATAATTCCAAAGGAGAATAGCAAAAATTCGTATTCCTTGCAGTTCCTAAGATATCACAAATTATATATTTTCTTCAGACCAAGGAATATGCTTTGCCCAGTTAAACAGTAGGTACATATGACATTCCATATGGGTAAGTGACTTTAATGATCATTCTGGAAAGCTTAATCAGATGACAAATATAACATCTGTTTACATATCTCCATTAGAGATAACTAACATTCTTTTCAAAGTCACCCTAAGGATCTGGGGAGATAATCATGGTTCATTACTGGAGAAATTGGGGATTATTCTTTTTGTAGTTAACATCAATAACTACAGAATTGCGAAAGGTCTAGTAAAATATATGGAAATTACCATAATCAGAATGATTTAGAATCTGATGTGATCTTCCTCTAGAAGCAGAAATGTGACTGTAATAAAGATGGGAATACTAAGAACCAGATTCTGAACTGCTTTTGACTGTTTAAATATGGTGTTTATTTGCATATGGGGAGGGAGAGGGAGCTTTAATTCTCTGTATCTTCTGATCAGTCATACCCAGTGGAGTGCATACATGCTAATGGTGTGGATCAGTGCATTGTTCAGTGTCCAGCCCAGTTTTGTTCTGGTCATCGTGTCACTCAGCCATTTGTGAGAGAGGGTTAAAGTCAGAGCAAATAGGGACCTTTCCTCAATTAATGAATTTTGGTTATTATAAATTGACTGAGTGGGCTGTAATGTACCACCAAGTTTCTAGATTTAAACTATGAGATGAAATTAATTGCTTTTCAGGATTGAAACTTAATTGGGTCTGAATGGTTGCCTTTTGAATGGTGTGATATATTTGCATTTTATAGGTGAACTGATAGCTTTTGTGAGGAAAAAAAAAATGTAATTGAAAATAATTGCTACATTGGCAGCATTGGCTACTTGGTGAGTGTGGTAAGCATTTTTCTTATAAGTTAGTTCAATTAAAATATCAGAGTCCCAGACAAAAACTCATGTGCTATTTGTTCATCTTTTTGCTGTGTTTGAGCCCACTGGTTTATGCTGAGCCCTCTAGGTCACTGAGAAGCAAGGTTCTCTCTCTAACCCCTTTTGTAAAGACTGGAACTGGCTATTAAGGTCCTACTATCAAAATTCTTTCATGCACCCTGATATATACCAATCCCAAAGTGTTTCAGACTTGTAGGTTTATTTTTTCACAGTTTTCCAGATTTTTGACAGTCAAAGCAAAGAGACTTGAACATTGCAAATGAGATTTATAAAATAATACTTTGTTTTAAGCTACACTGGCACCCAGCTCCTTCCCTCAATGGATGAATACCCTAATCAGTCAGTGAAATCCTGTACGGCCATTTCTTACTTCCATGCTGGACCCACACTGAGAGCAGAGGTCTGCCACGCAGTTGTTCAAGGAGTTGCATGGGGGTGGATGCCATTCATTAACTGGCTGCAGAGATGGAACAGGTGGTCCTGGTGAGCACCAAGTTGACCATGAATCTGCCCTTGCGGCAAAAGAGACCAAGAGTCCCCTAGGCTGCGCTGAGCTGAGCCAGCAGGTTGAGTGAGGTGATACGTCCCCTCTGTTTAGCACTGGCTCCTTTCCACCCACACTATTCCGTGATTCTGTGAACTGCGTCTACATGAAACCATGCGCACTGTCCTTGGGTTGGTGACAGGAATCAACAGAAAAGCATGGCAGCTCAACTGGAGCTCTTTTGTTTGACTGGTAACTAGAAGGCTAATGGAAGACGTGTTTTTGACTGTCCTTGAACTACTTACTCATTTCAGTAGACTTTGCTAAATGGTTTTTAATCTAGAAAGGGTTCTGGGCTGGCTCAGTTCATCTCACAGGGAGAGGTTTAAGAAAAGCAGACAGTAACACGTCCCATATGTTGATTACCTGTCCATGAAGACACATGGAAAACACAGATGTGTGCCCAGACATTTCTCATTCTACAGTGAGGAGGAGTCAGGTTGGTCACTTCAGTTTGAAGGTGAAGTTCAAAGTAAATGTCATGGAATTGATGAATCAACATAATGGCTTGCTTTTGTTCTTTTTTTTTTTCCTGTCAAAACCAAAGTGTATCTTGCAGTATTTATTTGTCTTTGTTTTGATGCTCAGAAAAGGGAAGAACGTGTAACAACTTTCAGTCTACCTTTTAGCAAAGTGATTAGGGTAGCACTCAGATTCTGGAAGGCGTGTGTTTGAGAACGGGGGAATCAATGTCAAGTGTTTTCAGCTTTAGTTTAGAAGTGACAAGGATCACCAAGTCTTGGGTTTTATTTATTTATTTATTTAGTTAGTTAGTTAGTTAGGATAAATATTTATAGTCTGAGAGCTCTGGTATTCATCTGCTCTCTTCCATGACACATTTGAGTCGTAGGCAGTTCCATCCAAAATGAATTGTTATCAGCCAAAATGAATCTAGATCGGGTTCAGGGAATAAGTACTTGATTGCTAGGCTATTGCTATCATTAATAACCAAGCTAAAATCAGTTAAGATGAGCTTAGGCAAGATATCCTGCACTCACTGTCAGGCTTTTCTTACTAATGGTAAGACCATGTTTTTTTGGCTGTGCCGTATCCACTTCTCTTTGAGGACAGTCATCCCAGCACTCAGGGTCTCATCACTGTTGGTTGGGATTGCCTGTTTTTGACGGACAGCTTGGTCAGGATGCTGGACCAAGATACTCTGAAGAGTGGAAAGGCTTGTTTTTAGGTCAAGATCTGTTGATCTTGTGAATCTGTTGAGTCACATCCAGAGTTAGGTCAAGACTTTCGTTTAGACGCCACGGACACCTGACCTTGGGTGAGTGTCTCAATATATGGGCTGCTGTGGAAACTGCTTCCAGCAGTTTTGTAAACATAGCTTTTATTTTGCTTTCCTTTTTTGAACAGGTAAATCAAATACAATCTGAGTCATGGTGTGTATTTTGTGTTAGCTGAAGCAGAAGACAGCCTATTTCAGTAAGGGCAAAATATTAACTTCTAATATTGATTTAGTATGAACCTCTGTATTAATTGGCCATGTAGATTACTTTTGGATGGCAAATACATATATATAGGCAAAACACTGCTGACAGATCTTTGCAAAAGATTTCTGTCCAAAGAAAAGTGAATCTCAAATGTCTTAGAAGAGAAAAATAATGAAGATAACTGAAGGTCATAGAAGACATTCAATAGAGAAGTTATTTGCATGGCTTTATGTAGATAATTGGTTTTTGAATCTTGCGGCCAAAATTCCAGTTATAAATTATTTTATGCCTGTAAAAGTTTTGTGAATTATTTTGCTGTGAGTAGATAAAAAGTTCTCAATATTTTCTATATCTACACGGGTTACTTTCAACTTGGAAAACAAAGTTTGTAACTCACAAGTATGCACGTGTGTCCTCAAATGTCACAGAACACACAGGAGCAGCATTGAGAGACACATTCAGTGCAGGGAGCTCGGAGCGGAGCTCCTGATGGAGCTGCAGGTTGAGCTCTGGGGGCAGGAACCCGAGCCAAGAGGCTGTGAACAGCCGATCCTTCACATAACAAAGGGCACCTGTGGCCCATCCAGGTGACTGGACACAGCAGGAGTCAATAACTCCAGATTTTCTGGCGTTTAGACCCTGAGGGGCTACTTTGTTCAGGGTCCTTCCTCAGAGGCAGTAGTTTAGGTTGTTTTTTTGTTGCTTATTGCACTAAGTTACTGCACCAAGATTAAATTGTTTTAAGGATCTGGATACATGAGACACTGCTATGGGAAACGGTAAGGAAACCTGGTATGGTTGTGTGGGTGTAGAGGTGTGCTGCTGCAAAGGTTTCAGCTCAGGTGAAACGGTGTGACTGTCTGAGTCACTCTTGTATGGTCAGACAGGAAAGTTTCCTTAACAGCAGCTCCTCCAGGAGCTGTGTTTGTGCATTTGATTCCCTGATACCTTAAAATTTGTGAGCCATGACCATGACTGGGCAGAGCATAGCTGTAGTGGAGCTGGAGACTGCATACTGCAGGGCAGTCCTGGAGCTGGGACTGGTGGCCCCAGACTGGGCTGAAATGGGCTCCGGGGAGCACATGGGAGAGGTGGACAAGGACAATCAGCCTTTCAGCGCCCTCAGGGCCCTGACACCCCTGTTGGTTTTATATTGTTTATGTTGTTTATAATGTTTATATTGTCATAGGTTCATTGTCCTGCAAACCACTTTGCAAAGAATAAAGGATATAGAAAACTTGCAATTAAACCTTCCACTCTGTCAAACAGATACTTTGTCTACAAACTTCAAACACCTAGTCCCATGACAATCTACTAACAGCTGCCAAAAGTTGTTGACAACGAATGTATTATTTCTTTTCTGAAAGAGACCGGACCATTAGTATTTAATGCAATTTGGCATTCTCTTTTGCCACGTTGGATGTCCTAGGATAATGAGTATGAGGCTGATTTATTTTGGATTGGTTTTTTTATAATTTCTTCCCGTTTTCTCACATTCTGCTTGTTGGCAGATACGTAGTGTGAATTTTCCAGACTGAAATAGTTGGTCTTCACCTGCCAAGATCTGCAGTTAGTATTATTTTAAAAACAGTTGGGAGGAAACAGTAAGGTAAACAAGACTGAGCTGACTCTTGTTAGATTTGGAAATATGAAACAATTTTCCCTTCTACCAAACAATTAGCTTCATTTACATTAAGGTAATTTTCTCATGTGGTTTATACTTCCTGGGTGTTTCAAGCAGAGACACCAAAGACTGACTGACCAGTCAAACATCAAAAGATGTGCTCTACACTAGGGGACATTTGTTGAGCAAAGGAAGCATTTGCAGCACTTCTATAAGCATTAGTGGTTTTAATAAGCTGGGAAGCCTGCTCCTGATCACATTCATGGTATTTTATTTTCTCTAACATCTAATCACATTTCCATTTCTGCAGCTTGTATTAATTGGCCTTTGCCTTTTGCTCTGAAGTTTGGCTTTTCTGTAACCATCCATTTAAGAAGAGGGTCAGCTGGATTTGCCCCTTAGCACCTTTTTTGGCCCAAATGACATCACATGCTCCATCCTGCTGACCCTCTTCACTTGACTCACTTCAGTTTGTTCATCTCTCTTCTTCTGGGTAGCCCAAAAGAGACATAGTACTTCAGAGGTGTTTTCATAATACTCAGCAAAGTGAAGAGTCACTTTCCTTGATGTCTTTTCTATACTCCTAACACAGACCACTGTATGGTTTACCTTAATTGCTGTAAGAACACACTGCTGATTCCTGTTCAACTTGTCCATTAGGCCCTCAGCTTCTTCTCTGCAATCCTGCTTCCAGTCAGTCAGTCCCCAACCAGTTCTGTTGCATTAGAGTATTCCTCTCAAGGTGCCAGACTTCACATTTTCTTGCTTGAACTTCATGAAGATTCTTCAAGTGCACTTCTCCAATCTGTCAAGATTCCTATGAATGACAGAGGTGCCTATCAGTAGATCAACAGCTCCCTCCAATTTGTGAACTGTAAAATTTTGTTTTAATTTGTTCTGTAACAATCTGACAGACTGAAATTAGGACCATCTTTTACCCCTCCTCTTACCTTCTTGAAGTTGGATGCAATATTTGTATTTTTCAGTTACCAAGACTCCTCCTGACACCACAGCCTTTCAACAACAAGAGAGGTCTCACTACAATGTTGGCAAGCTTCCTGAGCACTTTTGGAATGCCTCCCATCCAGTTCCATGGACTTTTATGCATCCAATTTACTTAAGTGGTCTCTAGCTTCATATTCTTGCGTTGTGGGTAGCACTTCCAGCCCTGGACTCTACTGGTCATCGTAGGGTCTAGGGAGGCTGGAGAGCAGACCTCTCCTATAAACACTGAGAAAGCAAAGTCACTTCACAACAAAGGCTTTTCCGTGTCTTTGTTACTATATCTCCACATTTCTCTTTGTCTTCCTTGAGTTGCTGGTGTATCTATGGAAAGCTTTCTTGTTACCCTTCATGTCCAGCTCCAATTTTATTTTCAGTAGCACTCCAGTAGCTCTCTTTCTAGAGAACAGCTTTTACTGTAACACTGTATGCTCAGTTTCACTACTCCAAAATACTTCCTTAGAAGCACTAAATAAGTAATAGTTCTTTATTTCTTCCTAATGATAAATTTTCGTTGAACTCTTCATCTAAAAATTTTTGTATTGCCTTCACAAGTCACTCCATTTGTGAGCTGAAAGTAATCTGGAACACAGTTGTTGATAAATGCTCTTTTTTTTCCTGTTGTAATTTTTTGCAATCATTATATCTATTTAAGAACATATTTAGAAACAGTTATTTTGGCATAAAAGCAATTCACTAATCATTCATTAGTCATAAGGGAACAAAATTATGTCTGATTGAAATGGTAGATGAACGTGTCATCATAAACTAGTTAAAAATACACTTTCACATTCATATGAAGTTTTATTTTTAATAAAGACTCATGCACTGTGTTTGGTGGTACTGAGGCAAAAATTCAGGAAAAGTGCTGTCCACTCTTCCAGAGTTATCTGCCAATGGCACTATTTATTTCTCCTGGTATCATCCAATCCATGTTTATTTAGTTATTTATTTTCATCTCCTGAGCTATATTTAGATATACATTATAGAAGATTATAACCAAACTTCCAGCAAGGCTGCCAATTTAAGCTTTATCTACAGTGACCAATTTCCAAGAATTAACAATGCACTTCAGAAGAACATTTCTTTTTTACGGTATTAATTGCTTACAATATTTTTTCCATTTCTTTCTTTGAGATAACTAACATTCTTTTAATGGAATTCTAGTACCATGTACATATAAATGACTTATGTAGATAGAATGAAATCCTTTGTGTAAATGAAGATATCGGTGCATCATACTTCTAAGAAACAGTACAGAGAAGAAAAGACATGGAGTATTGCTGCAATCTGCACAGGAATGATGTAATCTAATGTAAGTGAAAGCAAACTGAACACAAATTCTAATGTGGATCAAAGGGGGTAAGAAATACTACAGCTCAGTATGGTGTCAAAGCCATATTGTTAACTAAATGATAAAGAGATTGAGTTTTAAGGTGTAACAAGTGATGTAAAAAAAAAATTTAAATTGCACAAAGTTTCTCTTAAATTAATCCTGACATACTCCAGGACATTAAGGAAAATAATATAGTTTGCTAAGAATCGTCTTGCAAGGAGTCCCCAGATGTATGGAATGTTTCTAAAAACTTGTACTATCAATATTCCAGGGGCTAGTAATTTTGTTTGTTAGTTTTTGTTTTGTTTTTGTCATAGGGTTCTGGTCACTAACCTGTCACTAACAGCTTGCTATCACACAAACCTGCAAAGGTCTAATCCTCTTTGGACTGGATAAAGTTGGAAGAAAAAAGTGGAATGCATATGGGATGGAGCTGACCTATGAGAGACTAGTTAACAGACTGATTAAACAGACTAACAAATCCTGGGAACCTTTCACTTGAAATTAATGATTACTGAGAGGGATAAAGAATGATTTGAAGTAAAATTAGAGAATAGAAATAAATGGATGAAGACAAGGAGATGGAAGTTGAAAGTAACTCAGGCGAATGTTTCTCAGAGCAAGATCTATTTGACCAAAGAGCAGCTTTTTTTAGCTAAACGTTGGAAATTGTTTTAATAAATGATGCAAAGCAAAACAAAACCTTGCAATATGAATTTTCAGTACATGACTACTCAATTGTTCTTTGATTTGCTCTTACATCTCCTTTACGAATGCAGATCATAGTTCTATGAAATCAACCTTGTCTTCTACCCTATATTCTTATATCCTATAACCTTGTCTCTAAACTGGAGAGATTTAGGCTTGACAGATGAACCACTTGCTGGCTGAGGAGTTGATTGGCACGTCACACTCAGTTGTGGTCAATGGCTCAATGTCCAAGTGGAGAGCAGTGACAAGTGGTGTCTTCAAGGGTCAGTCTTTAGCACCATCTTTGTTGGTGACGTGGCCAGAGGATTCAAGTGCACCCTCAGCAAGTTTGCTGATGACTCCAAGCTCTGTGTGGTGTGGTAGTCATGCTGGAGGGAAGGGTTGCCAGAGGGATCTTGACAGGATTGAGCAGTGGGCCTGTACATTCCTGAAGTTCATCAAGACCAAGTGAAAGGTCCTGCACCTGGGTTGTGACAATCCCAAGAATCAATACAGGCTGGGAGGAGAATTGGGACTGAGAGCAGTCCTGAGGAGAAATATTCAGGGGTGCTGGTTGATGAGAAGCTCAGTATGTCCCAGCAATGTGCACTCACAACCCAGAAAGCCAACCATGTCCTGGGCTGCATCCAAAGCGGTGTGGCCAGCAGGGAGAGGAAGGGGATTCTCTCCCCCACCTCCACTCTGCTCTAGTTAGTAACTTTTTCCTTCAGAATCTAATGTGCTTTCCTTGTGGTCCTGCTATATAGAACAGATTATTTTCCTCATACAGCAAGTGGTTCCAGGAGAATTCATGTGTCTTGTAACCGAGAGTTTCTTTCTTGGATTTTTATGTAAAAAATAAAAAATCCTTACAATTAGGTTTTCTCTTCCTAAAACTAAGTAACTATGAATAGCAGGCTGTGTTTACATCAATTTATACAGAGAAACTACTTTTTACCTTAGCCATTAGCTTACTTTCATTTATTTGTGCAGTGCTAGCCTGAGAATTGCGGGTGGTTTGACCTACTGTACAAAACAGACTCTAGAATTCTACCCTGTCCATCCTGCATTAAGCTCAAAAACTTCTGTATCAAAGCAGAGAACAATGGGTCCAGCCTTTGAGGTCACTTGCTGTAGATAAAATGTAATGTTATAGATACTCCAAATAATATAAATAGATGGGTTTTACTCTTCCAAGTAATGAAGACAGTTTAGAGCAACTGTGTATATGGGTAAACCGCTTTTCATTACAGAGCCATAAGGGATTCATCTTGCTTCTGTATCACCCTTTCTTGATTCAGGGATTGTCCTTGTCATTTACAGACACAGCACATTGACCTGTATGCAATTCCTTCACAAAAACATGCTAGGATATTTCTGCTTGGGAAATATTTTTAGATATTGTTTTCAACTGAAATAAAATCTCAAGGGTGACCATGTATGGGCTGTAGAGAAACAAGACAGATTTTTGTTATTCTTTTAATACTGAATCAGTTATGTTCCATCAAATGGTTTTGCTTTTGTTCGGAAGTTCATGATAGTCTGTGAAGTCTGTGCTTTCCAAAGGCTGAAGAGGGAGCTTAGCAACTTGAATTCTTGGTAATGGATGCTCTAAACCTTGTCTTTTTTTGGCTGTGATGTGTGATTCCATCTTTCTGCTTTCCATTCATCTGCAGTGGAAGCTTACAACTGGCCCATAATAAGACAGTGACAGAACTGTGTCAAACTCTTCAAAGTTATATTAAGAAGATAACACAAATAGCTTCATCGGAAAGAAACAATTTCTTATTGTCTGCTCATAAATTCAAGCTCTTTCAAAATAACTCTAATGGGAAGTAATTAGTTAGAAAGAGGATATTGTAATAGGCACTGTACCTCAAAAAGATTGTCTGAGCCAGCTAATTGGCATTTTTTTATTTTCTACAAGGATAGCCAGCATTGGAATAAAAATTCTAGCTTGATTATATTGCCTTCTTCTTTTATACAATTCACACTGTGCATTTATCTGTATGCAATGTGACTGTAATAAAACTCCTGATTAACTTTTTCAATGAACGCATGCTGGGTATTTGTGGTGTACTTTTCTGCTTACCTTGCTATCTGAATGGAGACCCAGCATAGTTGAATTTCTTTTTCTAAATCAAAAACCACCTGTCTTAAATAGGTGCATCCCCAGCCCCCTTGCCAGCGTGGCAGTACGAGGAGGAGAAAAGGCCTTGGCTCTCTGTAAGCCCTGCTCAGCAATAACAAACACATCTCTAAATTATCAGCCCTGTGTTCAGCACAAATCCAAAACACAGCCCCAAACCAGCCACTGTGAAGAAAATTGCCTCTATTCCAGCTGAATCCAGCACAACACCTCTACCTGAAAATAGCAGGTCCAGTAAGGGAAGTTCCTGCATTGGCATGGAAATGCTCTCGTATTTCATTCCACAGAAATTTTATGTTTCTTTGATTCAGTTGGATGTGAAATTGGTAAACCTGCTGTGCAGTTCTCCACCAGCTTTGACGTGATTGACTGTGACTTAATATTCCCAGCTGAGGGTTGTTTTCTTCTCTTGATATAGTTCCCTTCCAAACCCTTGTCATTTTTCTCTTTCATTGGATCTTGATTTCTAAATGATTGTCCTTATGCTAACCCTAGGACATGCAGCTAACACTGAAAATGGATATGTTTGTAGCTCCTTAAGCTTTTCTAGCCTCTGATAAAAATGAAAAGAACATGCTCTTGATCATGCAGCCAGATACATTGTGCAGACAGCTGTGTGGTATTTTTCTGCACTGTGCTGGTATTTTTCTGCAAAACCTCTAAGATTGAGACCCATCCTGTTGTTTAAAGGGTATGGGGATCATACTTTTTTTTTTTTTTTTTTTTAAATATGCAAAATATTACACTTGAAAATTACTGATAGATTTCCAACGAAATATCCTTAATGGTGATTTTTTTAAAATAGCTATATTCTATCATATTTTTCTCCTTCTACTGTTTTATTCTTGGTGTTGTAGTCCTTCATGCTTCTTGCCTTGAATACCTAGAAGAAAAGAAGTGTAGACAGACCTGAAATAGAAGCTGTGTTGTTTTTTTCAGCTGTGTCTTTCCCCACCCCTTATGTTCTAGTTTCATTAAATGAAATGTTTTTTTCTTTTTCATTTTACATATGAATAGTTATGGAAATCAAATTGTTTGTCCAAGATTTCCTAGGTACCCTATGATAACAGTGAGTTATGCCAGATCAGTTGGCTCCTGGCCTAATCTTGGACTAATCACAACCATTCCTTCTAGCCCACGCCACCACTGAGAATATTATTTCTATACAAGATTGCATTTCAGTAACCAACCAACCAAACAAAAAACTTGCAAATTGCCTTATTTCAGTAGTTTTGCTATTGTGTTAGTAACTGCTCACAATATTTTTCCTTCAAGAAAAGTATTTATGGACGTTTAGGATCTCTCATAAGTTTGTCCAGTCCACATTTATTACTCTTCTTTTATTCTTCTTTTAATCTGGTTTTTTTTTTTTTTTATAGTTGCATAACATTGCATTCTTGGTTGGAGGGAAAAATCTGTTACTACATCTAAATCACCTTTGCCCATGATTCTAGCTTCCCCTTCAGAACTCTATTAATATTTTTTGTTTCCCATATGCACTTTTTCTTTCCCATATGCACATTTTTGCCTGAAGCAAACTATTCTCAGCATTTATTTTTGGTGTATGTCCAACATTGCTGTAATCCAGTTACAGTTATTTGTGCTGGTACAATATCAGCTAAATCTATTTGCTCCATTTCGTCATGCCTACTTAATATTTTAAAAAGAAAATTAGTGAGATTTTTCCACAACAGTATTGGGTCAAACTCAGTTCACACAGTATATTGTACAATATTTAGTTTTGCTTTGTGCACCAGTTACTATCAAATTAGGATGACAGTTGGGCATGTGGATTTGAGCCATGTGTTGATCCAAGTTCATCCAGAGGTGCGTGCCATCCTCTCTAACACAATGGTTCAATTACAGCGGATGAAATTGCATTATCTTTTGAATCCATCTTACCATGTTGTCCGGCAATTAGTCGCACATATGCATCCCATATTCAAGTGTTTTTGTCTCACATAGGCAGTGACAACCTTTAAAAAAAAGTGTTGCCAGTAATAAAATTTATTTGTAGGAATTTTTTTCTTTACTAATTTTTTGAGTATGAAATACCCTGAATCTACCCAACACTTCTAAGCTATGCTCAGTGGTGTCAAATGGTGTAGCAATGACTTGAAGTATCTTCTGGTAGACAAGTTTTTAGGTGCTCAGGTTTGAATTTCCCTTGAGCACTGGAGGAAAGCAGCTTTCTGGGCAGCTCGCACACCTTCACTTCTTATGCTTGACTAAAACTGCAAAAGATGGATTCAGTGTTATGTAACTTTACAGTTACTTTACATGTTGCAATGATTACCTTGTAAACTCCCTTAGCTCAGATTTTTAAGTGCTGGCTTCCACATCTGTGGTTGCAATTCAGAAGTGCATTAGTATTTCTTTTTCAAACATGAAGTGACCTTAACTCTGTGCCAAGCTCTGTGGGTTCTTGCAGTTGGGTTTCTGTTACGTGAGAGTATATCTTGTACGATTTTGGCTGTTCAGTGAAGTTCTGAATAAACCTTGCAATATCACATCAGTTTAGTACAGCTGGGACAAGCACCTTGAATGAAAACACAGCTAAAACTGATGTGAGCTTCACACGCAGCATTTTGAACTACAGTGTTGTCAAAATATTTTCTCCACTGTTAGAACATTGCCATAATTTATTAATTTTTTTAATCAAGAATTACTGCCAGGGTTTATTGTTATGCCTTTTAGCAGTGTCTAAGTTTTGAGGAATTTTAGGTTAGCTATGCAGGAGGAATTAAATAACTGAATCAAGTTTTCTTGCCTCAAAGCATTTGTAAAAACGCATTTATCTCACTTAAAAACATATTTTCAGATAGTCATAGTTGTCTCTTTGCCTTTAGACAAATTCATTTTAGATGTTGTAATAGTAAAATTATGTATATTACAAATTCATTTTAATTTTTATGTATACTTGAATCCTAACTGAACACCAACAGACATAAAAGTATTGCTAGGGAGTCTTGCATATGTTTTTAGAAATACATTTTTTATTTTCTATTGCTAAATGTAGCTGAGATATGCTTAAGTTAAAAGAAAATCTAAAAAAAATACACACATATATGAGTCCAGGATCCAATGAGTGTCTTATGGGCCTAAGGACTTAGGTACCTGAGACTGGAGAATACCCCTAAACATCTCAAGGTGCTCGCAACAATCAGCCCAGAATTATTCACTTTACACACCTGTCACTTCTATAAGAAATAAAAGAAAATACTTGCAAAGAAAGAATTCAGGAGAAATTAAGGAAAAGAGATTGTAGTAGTAAGGAAATCCCAAGAGAGGATTTACAGAAAACTCTGTACAGAAAGTTATTGGCAAGCACCAAAGAAATTTTAAGGGGTGAAAAACAGAGGAGAAAATGAGATATCAATCAGAATCTTGAGGACCTTACACATAACAAAATATATTCAAATTTACATATATAGGATGCTGGAGAGCCATTAATTTCTGGCATATGTCTTTTTGGCTTTATTTTTAAATTCAGCCTCTTGCTCTCTCTGCTGCGTTTGTGCACATCAGCCTGTGCACATTAGCACATACCGACGTTCATGCTGTGGTTTAGCATTTAGGGCAGATAACATTCTTCCTGGACTTGTCATTTGCATCTTCTGATGCAATTTTGTTGACAAGGTCTTTTCAGGCATGCAGGGAAAAAACCACTCCCGCATCTGTTGGGATCATTGGTAAAGGAGTATCTTTTTCAGTACTTTGTCTAGATGCTATTTCCACAAGCAAGCCCTTTGCATGTAAAACGTGCTTCAGCAGGGTACCTGTGACTTGTGTCAGGGTCGGCTAGGAAATGACTAAATCTTCCTGAAAATTGCAAGAGTGCTTTTTGTTGGTTGTCGGATTTTTTTTTCCCCCCTTTACCGTGGTTTGTCATCCAGAAAGGGATGCAGGCGTGCGTCCCAGCCACGCAGAGCATTGATTGCTTCTGCCTGCAGCGGGGATGCTGTCAAGTGGCTGCGCGAGTGGAGTCCGGTATTGACACGGGGCTGCTGGGCAGCGGCCCCCGCCAGCCCCGGCCCCGGCCGCCGCCATGCCCCGCCGCTAGCCCGCGCTGCCCCGCCGCTAGCCAGCGCTGCCCGCGGGCTGGCCGGGCCCCGCCGCCGCGCCTCGCCCCCGCCGCCGGCAGCGCGTCCATGCCCAGTGGCCAGGGCGAGCCCCGGGTGCGCCATGCACGCGCACCTTCCCAGGCAGCACAGCTGTGGCAGGGGCGCCGAGGGCTCGGACGGCGGCAGGAATGTGCCCCCCGCCGCCAGGGATGCCCACTGCGCCTGCCGCTGGCACCAGCATCCACCGGGCCTCCAGCACAGCGCTCAGGCGCTGCCCTCCTGGGGACCTGCGGGTGCCGGCCAGGTCAGGGGCAAGCTGGTCCCTTTGTGGGACACGGTGCGGAAGAGCCCCCCCAGATCCCCAGCCAAGCCCCAGGGCAGCCCGGGGCAGTGGTGGTCAGAGTGCGCCTGTGTCCACGGCTGGGCCCCCCCCGTGCAGGTGAGCTGATTCTTCACTCTCCAGGCGACTTAGAGGATGCTCCAGGGAAAGAAAGTGAGGTTTGGTGGTGTCGACAACTTTTTGTGATGTGTCTTGACGTGTGTTTAGTGGTTTATTCTGGAAATTCTGTGTGCGAGGGCAAGCTGTTGGGTGGTCATCTCTGTGTTTGAATATTGCTTCTCTGTTGCCTATGAAAATTGTGGGCTGTTCTTGGAAAGGTTTCCTTGTTAAAATGTTTTGGTTTGTGCCTCCACGTTCTGCAGACTTCCTATTCCATTGTGCTGTATAGAACTAACGTGTTTGTCTCCCATGTGTAATGTATTTTGTGAGCTTCTGTAAACAGTTTGTTTTCAAACATTGCATTAAGTTAAAATTATATTTTAAGAGACAACATGGGCGAGGAGTGTTAGGTTTACTGATAAGAGAAAGTGTGACCTGTTTCTCCTCTTTGGAACTTCAAATGTAGTTGAAATCCTTAATAAATATGAAATAGCTCTTTAGCTTTCACGAATCTATAGATTTTTATTTAATGGCAGGGCAGTGTATTTTCAAATATAAACCAAGCAGTGTCTATGATGTGTGCAGTTACCTGTAAGCAATTAGACTGAAACCCGGCACTGTGAAATAGAAATCTCAGTGACACTCATAGTGTGGTTAATATTAAAAAAGCATTAAAACGACTTCCACTGATTCATGTTTTGATGTCTCACTTAGAAAACTTCCAGCTTATTCAAAAGCTTTCTCTCATGGCAACATCAAATGCTTTTGTCAGCATTTCACAATAAAAAAGGCAGAATGTATTGTTGAAATAAGTTTTTCAAATATATCTTTACTTACTGATACAGTATACATTAGAGGTTAACTAGCCTTAGCCCACGCTGAACATGTGCACTCTCTCTAGAGATTACATCAATTCTTTCATGGAAATGGTTTTAATATATTTTCACTGTACAGAAAAGCAATAAGGCAAAGGATTGTCAGATAGTGTAGCTGTATTTTGTCTTATGGTCTAAAAAAGAGATGCTCTGTTGACTGAAAGTGATTGTTCTATAAAAAAAGCTTCTTTTTTTTTTTTTTCCCTCAAATCTAGTATGAAATGGAAAAACTAAGCTGTCGGTTATATTTTTGAGTGACCGAAATATTGCATGTGACTACAATGTATTTTATATATGTTCTTTCATATACAAAGCACATACAGCTATTTATGCTGGAATAAAGCCAATGTTAAAATAATATATAAAGCATTGAATTAGACTTTTTTCTAATTTGAATTATAAAAAGCTCTAACTATTTTCTTGGGCTCTGAGGATTTTTGATTTGGAAAAATCTTGAAGGGAAAAAAATACCTTCAAGAAAAGAGCTCCTTGGTTTTCAAAGGTAAAGAATTTATAAAGAGAAAATGTAGGAGCATTATTAAAAAAAGTAAAAGGCCCTTCTAAGATTACTTAAATATTTGTGTTATAGATGTATTGTCAAGTTATTTCAGTATTTTTAATACCTTTGTGTTCACATCCTCATGTGTTTAGATAATGTGGAATTATTCAGGTTTTTGTACTTCTTATATTTAATGTAGAACTTTGCTCTGGAATCTTTCTTTACTGTATGTTCTGAATGCCAACTACCTTATTCTGTTTAGGAAGGTCCCTTTCTTGGTTGTGTCTGTAATGAGTTTGTCAACGTGTCTAGGGGTGGACTGATGTACTTGGACAAATACTTGGTGGTTTCAGTGCAGTAGAGTTGAGAGATTATTACTTAAAACAAACTATGTCTTTTGCTCTGTGCAAAGTAAGTGCCATGTAAAGTACGGGCAGGAAGGGAGGAGTGTGTGTACATTTGTTTGTGTGTGTGTGTACATGTATTGTTGTGTGTGCATACACCTAGACAATCATTTTATCAATGGTATTGCATAGAAACAGTATGAGAAAACATTAGAGAGCTGCCCTTAATACGTCTCCTTAGTTTGGGGATACAGGTTGAAGCCAGTGATATTTTTTGAGGGCCATGTCAATGGGGAAATCTTTCTTTCTTGCTAAAATAAAGAGATGTAGCGGAACAGTTATATTTGCTATCCTAAAGAATTTTTTTTAAAAATGGAGAATTTATTTTATATGTCCAGCTTATGTGTAAATGTGAAAATAAGTAAGACACTGGCAGCTTCCAAGGTGTGGAGTGTTTTATTCCATAAAGTTCTGAGCAGATTTTTCTTCTGCTTGACTTCTTTTGGGAGAGACTACTTTCTTCAGACTTAGGAAAGACATAACACCTTGTGAAACTGCTTCTTGATTTAGTACTATAGTACCAAATTAAGTGCACATGTCCTTCATTCCTAGGGTGTGTACTAGACAGCTGTTAATAATGTGTACTTCAGCATCTTGATTCTGACAAAAATGTTGATTCTATTGAGAAGTACACGGCTCCATTTTCTTTACCAGTTTCTTCTTTAGCATGCCAGAGCAAAGAGTGGCACTCTGGTATTATTGATATTTCAACTGTCTTAGAAATTCTGCTTTGCTGGCTTGCATGTTTGTGTTTGCTCATAGTGTCATGTTGAGTTGTGGGTACAAAACTGTTCTCTTTGTATCTGAATAGAAATTAAGTTTGAATTACAAAAAACACCACAAAAAAACCAAAACCAACCAAAACCCCCCTAATTTTGAAGGTGAGTTGAAATCATGTTTACATGGAAATTTGATTCCAAGACTTAATTTGGCCTTTAACTTCCATTCCTTTTTTGACAAACACATTTACAGTTCTGTTTCTTTATTTAAAAGAAAAAGGGGTGGGGGGAAAACTAAGAAGAAAAGTAAGTTAATAGACAAGTTTTAAATGTCCCTGTTGCTTGAAAATATTTTTTGTCTCTGCAGTGCACTGGGTATCTCTAGCACCATTAGTACCATGGAATTGTATAATTTGTGTGATTCACTCAGGGATTTCATACTTCAGATCACTGTTATGCTGTGAGAAATTGAGCAAAATTTGAGGGTGGAAGAGGGCTTTGCAGAGGCACGGAGGTGGCCTGGTATTTTCCATGGGTCATTCTAACATGGGATGTGGTTTGTAACATTGGATGGACTTTCCCTATAGGCACCTCTAGTTTGCTGGCACATGCAATCCACCAATTACTTAGATTAGAAATATATGTGTAGCTGAAGGTGTGCAATGAACACATTCGTTGTGTAGAAAGGACAGAGGGATAGGATCTGTATTGCCCTGATTGTATATTGAAGAGGAAATTGCAGAGTTTGTGTTGCTGTTCTTGTTTTAGGAAGTCCAAAGTATAAATTTTACTTTGTGTGGTCTGTATGAAAGAGATCCTCCTCTAAACACTTTCCCAGTTTGAGTTTTCAGATTTCTAGAGCTCAAGATTATCCTTTTGAAGGGGAAGGAAGGTTTAGAAGTAGATTTCCATCTTTGGCTGTTTCCAAGTTCAGAAGACAATATTGGACTCCACTGAAATTTAGCTAAATCTATTTGCTGTAAAATTTTTGGCCCTCTATTTTGAAATGTTCTCAAAGAAAATCATCTCATAGCAGATAGTGTCCTGGATGTGTCATCTGCAAAAGTGCATGTTTTTGTGCAGTTTTGTTTTGAAAACTTTCATGGAAGTGTAAATGTTCACCTATTTTTGAATAGTTTACTGTCAATGCCATCTTTGACTTTTTTGGTGTTTTGGGGTTTTTTACAATCAATATCTGAAAAGATTTTTTGTACTCAGTGTCTTTTAGAAGAAATAGCTTCACTGTTGTGTTTTGTTACCTCGTAGAGGCTTGCAAGCTAAACCCTAGGGTATAGATGTGGCATGGCTTTAAAAGGGCAGTGAGCAGCCAGATTCTGAAGGATCCACTGAGAATGGTCTTTTGTGTTTGGAGGCCGTTTGCGCTAGTGCTGAAAGTCCAGTATTTCATTTGAGAGCTCTTTGCATGGCAGGATGAGGTGGGAGCTTTCTTCAAGGCATTCCGCCTCAGTACTAATGCAGAAGGTCTACTCCAAGAGATACTGGCTCTCCCAGCAGCATGAAGAAATGATTTGTCATGGGTTGTGTTTCTGAAAGCTTAGATCACTCCTTTCAGTTCACAGATTGCCACGTGCATCTGGCCGTTCTTCTGGCAAGTCCCTCCCGGCTATAAAGTTACATCAAGCTATTTTAGTTAGCTAAGGGAAAGCTTTTCAGTCTAATCTAGTGTGTTCAAGTGCTAGTAAAATAGCAGTTAAACAGCAAATAAACAGCAATAATTGGCTTTTAAACTTTTTTTTTTCTTTTTAATCTTCAAGGCGATATGCTAGATGGTATAAATTGAATTAAAGTTTCGATAGGAGTAGCTGGGCAATTTTTCATGGGGAAGAAGTTCATATCCCATTCTCAGGGTGGTATGCACTTATCAGTAGATTTAGATGACAGCTCTTAATTCAGGATCTTGTCTTGGATTGTTCCTCAAGGTGCATTCATAGAAGTGAGGTCATTGAAACATTGTCAGCAATCTGTGCAGCTGCCATGTAAAAGATGTACAGATGCAGAAATACAAAAGCTGTTAACGTATTCTTTTGAAGATGAGTGCTATTGTTCTAGCCATTCCTGTATCTAGTCCCTCTTACTGACAGAGGACTTTGATGAGTCTGCGCCATTCTGAGTAGCATTCAGATCTGATTCTCTCCCAGGACAGCTGTTTTAGAAAACTTTGATTTTTTCATCCATGTTTAACCTATTTCTTCTACCAAAACCAGGAAATCACAGTTACTACTGAATTCATAGCAGTTATGTTTGGCATGAAAAGGAGATCAAAGCATAGCCTGTAGAGGGCAGCAATTTCCTTTAGTCATGTAGGGAGCAGTTCTGGTCAGAAGTAACATGGAAGTTAGGCCTTCCCATGGAAGTGGTGGAGTCACCATCCCTGGAGGTATTTAAAAGGCTTGTAGATGTGTTGCTTAGGGACATGCTCTGGTGGTGGGTTTGGCGGTACTAGGTTAATGGTTAGACTCAGTGATCTCAGAGGTCTTTTCCAACCTCAGTGATTCTATGATTCTGTAATTGTTTGGAAATATGTGTCCTTAGTGTAATGGTTGTTCATGTAACTCCAATCTGAATGGTATGCAATGAAAAGGCCAGAAACTCCAGAAACTAAGTGTGCTGAGGCCATGGTAGGACTTTCTCTCTAAACTTGGAAGTCCCATTTTTGGGTGGTTTTGGTTTGAGTTGGTTGGTTGGTTGGTTTTTTGTTATACAGAAAGGGAAAAAGAAAACACTAGTGTTAGTAATGAGGCTTTGTGGTCTTCAGATTCAGGAACCTGGAGATATGTCAGTCACTCCAGATTTTCCACCATCTCATGAGAGGTAATTCAGCAATCCCTGCCTTGATTGACAATGTAGCATTGCTTTGCGAAGGCTGCTGGTAGTAAAAGAAAAGTGGATATTCTTTTATCTGTTGTATAATATTCTGTCTCCTTCTATTAATGTACCAGGTCTTTATCAGTGTTAATAGTTTTGATAATACCTATATATTAAGTGTTAGCAAAGAAATTTAAGAAATAGGCATGATTACACAGATCATGACAGTATTTGGGTGCAAGGTGTTCCATATATTTTCCTTTAAATACAGAAATGGATGTACTATGTACTGTACTTACCAATGATAGTAATGATTTATAGTTTAATTACACATTTTTTGGCTCCTGCTGATTGTTCACTCATAAATATCTTAATGCCTAATTTGCATTTGTTGCACCATGTTTAGAATTGTATTTATTTAAACCCATGTTTCAAAGTTTCTCCTCCTAGATGTCCCAAAAAACCAAGAACATTTTCTCCCCTTGATATGTAATTTGGTTACTGGGATTTTCAGAGGGGGATGAAAGGAGACATAGAAAGAGAATTGTAAGGTTTGGACTGAGATTTTTTTGTAGCATTGGTAATCAGCCAAAAGTGCACAAGTGTTCTGATAGTCCTTCTGCTATTCATAGTTTTCTCTAATACTTGCCATGTTTATTCCCCCATGGATAAACTGTTCATCGTATTTGAGAACAGAGGGGCATTTCTTTAGGGCCAGACTTGTAGAACCCAAAGGGATTCAAAACCTTTTATTTTTCCTGCACTTTTTCTATATTCTGCCTTGTAATCCACTCCTAGAACTATCCAGGCATTTTCACCGAAGTAGATCTTTGCTACCACAGGAACTTAGAACACAGGAAAGTCTTTCATCTTTCCTGTAGTACTCTGATGGCACAGGCCACGTAATATGATTTTAGTCTTCCTGTCTCTTGGACTGGTTCATGAGGTTATAGGTTCTGGAACTCTTTTGTGTCATGTCAACAGGATTGATAAACTGGATGCTCTCTGGACTGAAAGGAAAAAAACCCCGAAATGGTTGCCGTATGGTTTGCATAAAATGATTAGGAATAAGGACTGATAACCCTAGTTTGGCTTCGTGTATAATGTTCCACTACATTTAAATTGGGCATTCGAAGATGCAAGCCCTTTACAGCAACTCAGCAAGATGGCTTTGGTCTAATCAAAACAAAAGAAGTGGAGGGTGAGGCATGACAGCTTATAGCTGGACACAGAGCAATGGCTCAGACTGAGATAGAATTTGTCTCAGCTATATTGGCGTGACTTGAAGACACAACCTGAAAATTGATTTCTCTTTTGGAAATGTCTCTCTCTACTATTCTGGGATATGAAAATATCAGACTTTGCCACAAAAAGAGCCCAAACAAAACCCCAAAAAAACCTAAAGGGAGTTTCTGGTTATAGTAATGACAAGATTTACAGAGTTTGCCAATTTAGCTCTCTGTTTCCCAATGTCTGCATGTGACTTTTGGATGAAGGATAATAAAACTAAAGCCAAAAAAGTCAAGAAGGGAATATGGACTCAATTACTTTGCTTTTAAGAACTATGTTTGCTTTGAAATAAGCTTTAGATTATTACAATTGTGTTTCTAAATTAAATAACATATATTCATTTACCTTTTTCTGTAAGTATTTTTTATAAATTACTATAGTTAATCAGAAGAATTGTCTCAATAGTCACCTAATTTCAAAATCTCCCATCATTTTGAGAGTTAGAAATACAGGGATTGAAAAGGCATTCTTAATGTATTGAAAACAGAGGTTCTGTAATATCTAAATCAAATATCAGAAAAACAAAATAATCATTTTTGTAAATTCCAATTCTGATATGAGCTTTCTTTTAAGTCACAGGATCCAGCAAGAATGCAGTGCAAAATCCAATTTAGCAAAATGACAGCTGGTTTTGGTTTGGATATGTTGTACTTTTAATACAGGTTTTTGCCTTTCTGATTAAGTATTTGTACAAGGAGAAGCAGGTTCCTTCAGCATCTGAAATTGTTCATATAATTGGTCAAACAGAACATCAGACAAATGTTTTTCGTTATGTATTTCAAATGAGAGCAGAATGGAGTAGTGTCTCAGGATTCCTGTAGCTGCCCTCCCAGAGCAGCTACGCTGCACCCAGGTATGAAATCAGTTAAACTGAGGCTTTTAACACTTTTTTTTATGCTTTTAAAATTCCTTGTTTACCTTTGTTTTTCTTTTAAATTCCGATAAATATTTCCTCCATACTGAACTGCTATTTCTTGCATTCATGATCATGGGAATAGGAATTACTATTTATCCATGTGCTGGTTTGTCCAAGTTTCATGTTGTGGCCATTACTTACCTGAGAGCTGATCACATTCATTGAACATGTAAGGCCTAAGCTCTGTTTTTACTTTTCTTCATTCAGCAGAACCTACTTTGGGGGGGGGGGGTGGGGGGAGGGGAGAAAATGTTTGAGAGACCTGTTTCATGGCCCAGTTGATCTCCACTAGCACAGCTTCTAGTGCCCGCACAAGGCTGAGAGCAGAAGCATGTGACAAGGGTCATGACCCAGCACAGCTGCCTCTTCCAAAGGTAGTCACACTAATGTGCAATCTGGTGTGTGCAGTTTGGTTTTGACAGTATGACAGTGCTCAGGGACCTCCCTGTGCTAAGCGCAGAAACTGTATCAAGCTCATTTCTGCCTCCAAGAATTCAGAAATAATAATGTTTCACTTAAGAAATGGAGAGTTTTAGAGACAACTTGTTGCCTTTCTGTTTTCACTTTCTGCTCAGCAGACACATCTGGGTTCTATCAAAATCTATCTGTCTTGCAGTCAAGAGTATAGAAGTTACTTGTCACACTCTGTGAGACTGCAGCTGGGCACACAGGATCGAACGGCCAAATGACATTTTGGAAGAAAAAAAACCAACCTAATTTTTATCTACATATTCAGTAAGAAGGTAGTAGAAATATCAGAACCTCGGTCTCCTATTCAGTCTGGGGCTCATGCTGCCACATTTACTTCTGTGTTCTGAGCGGTCTTTATACCACCAGCTCAGGCAAAAATGTAGAGGCAGGTGCTGCATGGGACTGGCTTAAGAATGCTGCCATGTGCCTGAGAGTGTTGTCCAAATGCTCTGTGAACTCTGTCAGGCTTGGTGCTGTGACCCATTCCCTGGGGAGCCTGTTCTAGTGCCCAACCACCCTCTGGATGAAGAACATTTTCCTAATCTGTGACCGAAACCTGCTGTGACACAGCTTCATGCCGTTCCCTCAGCTTCTGTCACTGGTCACCACAGAGAGCAGTGCCTGCCCCTCCTCTTTCCCTCATAAGGAAGCTGTAGACCACAATGAGGTCTCCCCTCAGTCTTCTCCAGAACAGACCAAGGGACCTCAGCTGCTCCTCATGTGACTTCCCCTCAAGGCTGTTCACCCTCCTCGTGGCCCTCCTTTGGATGCTCTCTAACAGCTTCTTTGGATGCAGCCCAGGATACAGTTGTCTTTCTGGCCTGCAAGCGTGCATTGCCAGTCGTGTTCAACCTTTCATCCACCAGTTCCTCCAAATCCTGGTTGTCAGAGCTGCTTTTCATCCATTTCATCCCCTGGACTGTATTGATGCCTTAAGAGGCCTCCTAGATACAGCGGCTGGACAGGGGTAAAAGAATAAAATAGGTATTTATTTGAAAGGCCTTCAAAGGTACACCCTGGGAGTCACAGGCTATTGCCAAAATGGACCCCAAGGTGGATGACAGGTCACGAGTTCTGGTTCATTTGCATATCAGGGTTAATTCTCCAATTAAGGCTTCACTTAATGATGTAATTTCCCCTCCGCTTGCACCCCTTAGAAGCTCTCTGAATTGTATTTTTTGGGCCTAGGACGGTCTGGGTGACCTTGGAGTGTAAGCCTGGAGAGGCTTTGTTATGTCTACTCAGCCTGAGAGAGCAGAAACCAACAGGCCACAAGAAACTTCAGAGTTACACTCTAAGCAGTACAGGATTTGAAAAACACAAAGGTCAAGATCTAAGGCATCAGTATTGATATCAGTGGTTACCCTGACCCAGGTATGGGACCTTGAAACTTGGCCTTGTGGAACCTCATGACGTTCCTGTGGTCCCATTGGGCATTTCAGAAAAAACTGTCCTATAGAATTTACAACAACTTTGAAAAAATTTATAAGTTACTGTAAGTATTATTATAATTTTTAATAATTATTATTTAAATCTTCAGTGATTTTATAGAAGTGAAACCCTGTAGAAGTATGAAGAGGAGCAATACCAGTTTGTTGTGGGTTGATTTGACTGCACCATACTTTTTCTGTAATGTACCACATGTAGATCTACTACACATATTAAGCAGAGTCATGATATACTGCCTCTGGGGCAGTTATTAGCTTGCTCAGCCTCTTCAAGTATAAATGTAGAAGCAATCTGATCACTTCTGCAGGCATAAATTTGCAAAAATATTGTGTTCTCTTTTTTCTTTGAGTTGTCATGGCACTATTCTCAGTGGATCTTCTCTTTTAGCTGAGATGCATTTAAGTCTATGTAGTCAGCACAAAACTGGAATTCACACATTACATTTTAAATTGTGCTGAAAATTGAGGTTATCAGTCCTAGTTATTTTGGTTTTAAGCACTGGTTGCTGTCTATCAGCTAAACTAATTTGTGTACCAAGAAATAAAACGTCATGTTGATCATACGGAGAACACAGAAAGGAATGAATCAGCTCTTAGTAGTGGATGAAAATGCAGAATTGCAGAAGTATTTCGCTGAATGGACAAAAGCTAAAAAGCTCTTCAGATCCATAATTCTTTGGTCCTTGTGTCCTCTGATGGTAGCCCTTGTCATATCTAACCAAAAGGTTGCCTTTTGCTCATTTTATATAATGCCCTTTCAAAATGCATGTTGGTACTGCATTTAGTATCTGAAATTTAGTATCTGTTTTCCTTCTCACCTTTGCTCCTTTCTGTCCTCTTTTTAAAGAGTCCCATTACTTCTACATTTTTTTTCATAACTCATCTGTATTTTCATATTTTTGAATGGTTGCCAAAAACAGTAGTGGAATTACTGGGTTTACCTGTATGCTGTTGTCTGATTTCCAGATGGAAGTCTTTTTTCTTGTGGTTCACTTGCCAGGATTTGTCCTCAGATGATAATAACTTTAATATACTTTCTGCCAGTTTCTATTTCATCATGTTACCTCTTGCACTTGAGAGTTCAGCAAATCTGGCAAACCAGCAAAATGCAAAAGGGAACAGAATTGCCACAGCAGAAACCTTTGGTGGTAGCAAGGGGATGAGGGGTAAAGGAGCTAGGTTTTGGTTTTATTAATAAAAAAAGCAATAATAAAACTACAAAGAGTCAGGAAATTCTTTTTGCAGTATGAAGTATTTGTTGGTGTTCAGCAACCAACCAGGGGCAGGAGAGGTGATGAAAGCAAAATTGATCCTGTTTGTTTTCTCCAGATGTCATTACTGCCTGATGTCTTGACATTTCTTAAAGTGCCTCAGAAGGAACAGCCTTGTGATTCTTTTGTTTTCTGATACAACTCTGAGTTAGGTCAACGTTCATTTCATTTCACACTGGGAAGGCTGAGGCAGGAAAGTTAACAAATGTTTTTGTGGATTGTACATTGAACAGAGGGAGGGTTTAATTTTCAACCCCTTTGTCATACCTGAGTCCTCAGGCAACAGCTAGACTGAACCTACCTGCACTATTTGTTGAATGGCTCTAAGTTTTAACCCATCCATGTGGACAGGTATCTGAAATCTGTTCTCATTGGACCTTTAAGGGTCCTTGCTGGTTGTGGCCATCCTTGAGGTGCAGCATCAAGCTCAGTCCCCTTGCTGCGGATTCTCAATGACTTTCTGGATCCATGAGCCTGGGTATGTTGATAGGATTTCCATCTTTTTGAGGTTAGCGATTCTTCCTGTTACTGTAGAAAGATGCAGTGGGTAGTGGGGTTCTTTGTTGAAGTGGGGCAGTTTGCATCAGCCCGTTCTATGTATGAGAAATTTCAGCTGAAGGCAGGGCTATACTCTTGGAGTGAGGCACATACTGACTTGGAGATACAAAGCAATTACTTAACCAACACTGCTTCAAGCTTTTCCATCAATAGAGTATGTTCCTTTCAGCAGTTTGAACTGACCTTATTGCTGGGATGTTGTACTGGGCTGGTCAACACAGTTTAACCAGTTCTTGTACTACTGAATTGGTAAACTTGGAGGAAGAGGAGAAAATACTGAAAATGTAAGAGCAAAGCAACGGCAGAAAAAGTCATTAAGTGTGGCTGGAACTTCCTTAAAAGGTATTTTTCTTCAAATACAGAAGTTCAGTAAGAAGTCACTGCTATGGACCACAGTTCAGCAGAGCGCTTGACACTGTTCCCCTATAAATCGGATACAGTCTGTTGGTGGGACTGGGTATTACTGGCAGTACTTTGGATGTTGAAATTAACCCAAAAGTTAAGTACCCTAACCTGCAGTTGTTCTTTTTTTTTTTATTCATGCTAATGTTTTTTCCATTTCTATGTAAAAATAAAGGAAAAGAAGAAAAATCTTTTAAAATTCATCCGATATGTAAATTGAGAGGATTTTAAAAAAAATTAAAATTAAGATGTTTTCAAAACTGAATATATCAAATAAACAGAAAATGCTAGTTCTGCATTTGTTTGTAATTTTAAATTTATCTTGAAACCACAGTGGGGTTTCAACAAAAGTGGTAGACAAGGGAGAAAGGAAATCATATTTTTATAGAGATCTTGCCCTCAGATTCAATGCAACAAAGGAATTTAAAGGACACAAAAGAAAAAATTTAATTGCTGCAATGACTGATCTTTGACTGCTGTAGCACTAGTGGGAAAAGTTAGTAAGCAGAGTATCATTTGATCTGAAAGCAATAATACATCATTATTTCTGCCTCTGATGATTAGATGCAAAAGTGCAGACATCATGATGCAGGAGTTCTGGGCTGGCACTCAGCAATCACTACTCTATCCTTACTTCCCTTTGACTGAAAATTAAATAAGAGTAACTAGCAAAACCCCCCAGACTTAAACAGCCCACATATTTCTGCAACCATAAATAAATAAACCTGTATGAAAAATTGAACGGCTATATTGTTCTTATTCTTCTAATGCAAAATATTTCCCTTGTAAACCACTCAGTTATCTCTGTCATTTGCTCTTAATGCGTTAGAGGTTTGTAAACAACCAATTGGCAAAACTCCAGTGCGGCTTTATAGAAGCTATTATCTAAAATTTATTTTAAAAATTAAGCATTTCAATGTTCGAAGGAAGGCAGTAATCCAGTTGGAAAGGTTCAAAAAGGTGAGGTACAGCTGAGCAATTTCTGCAGTTCTGTGGTGGAGACATAGTGGGCTATTCCCACTTATTAGTTATGAAAAGTAATTTTACTGGTTGAATTATTTACCATTTACTTGATTGACAGCAGTACTTGTTCTCATAGAAGTAAATACTTGTTATAAATGGCATTACACATATAAGGCATAAACAAACATGGAATGCTTTTTTTCCTATAAAAAATATAAGGAAAAAACTGGGAGAATTGTGTCTTTGTGTATAAACTGTATAAATTTTTATGGGATGTAGTTGCATCAGCTTCTGTCATACTTTGGTCTTTATTCAGTATGAGTTCTTTATTATAAAGTTTTGTCATTACTGCCTTGACCTGAGGTATTACATGTCTGTAGTGGTTTTTCAGACATACTGGAAAAGCTTTTAGGTATTCTGTAAGATAATTTTTAAAAATATGATGAAAAATGTTCTGAAAGGTGCTTTAATTGGAGGACTGGTAGATCAACTGGTTGAGTTGGCCCCAGCTGGCAGCCCTCACAGAACTGCTTTCTCACTGCTCCTGCAGCAGGGAGAAAATTGGAAAAGCAGGAGAGAGAAAGTTCATGAACTGAAATAAAATTAGAGAAGTCATTCATCAGTTCCTGTCACAGGCAAGGACAGCCCATCTGAGGGAGTACCTGCTTCGGCATGGGCTTATGAAAGTTTTTTCCAGTGTTTCATCGCTCATATCTGATATTTCCATTTCATCATGACAACCTAGCAACTCTGACATTCAGATTTGCTTTAGAGCTTCTTTGGCAAAGGGCTTATCCATCGGCTGTGGTCTCTTTGTGGATGGGCCTTCTTTGCTGTGCAGTACCATGTACTGCTCTGATCTGGTTGTTCCTCATTCTCTTCTCCTTGGCATTTTCTATCCTTTATTAAAGATGTTTTCACAGAGGTGCTGCCAGCTTGGCTGAAGGACTCAACTGTGTCTGTCATGGTCCATTTGGATCTCTCATATTTACAGGATAAGGTACTCTGTAAATTAAATTTTACTTTATGAGCTCATGCGGCAATACAACAAACAAACTAGTTTCAACCATTTTCACATTAAATGATCCCTCTTATGTCCTAGAAGATAATGGTTTAAACATTAGCTCTTCAGATTGATGAAGAATTGGCAAGTTATTTATGCTCTCACTGTCAAGTCTTCTACTTTTCTGAGAAGCAAATAATACCAATTGTGTGGATCTAGGGAAACCTCATAGCACCTTTCGGTATCTAAAGGGGCTGCAAGAGGTCTGGAGAGAGACTTTTTACAAGGGTGTGTAGTGACAGAACAAGGAAGAATTACTTTAAACTGAAAGGAAGCAGGTTTAAACTAGGTACGAGGAACAAATCCTTCACTATGAGGGTGGTGAGGCACTGGCACAGGTTTCCCAGAGAAGCCGTGGATGCCCCATCCCTGGCAGTGTTCAAGGCTACCTTGAATGGGGCTTTGAGCAGCCTGGTCCAGTGGAAGCTGTCCCTGCCCATGCAGGGGGATTGGACCTACACAGTCTTTAAGGTCCCTTCCAACCTAAAACATTCTATAAGTTGATTCTATCAGTTGATGCAAACAAATGTACTGGGTGAAACCAAAAGCCTGTTCAAGCCCTTATACCAAATAATGTACGGAATGTTGTGGAAGGAGTTTGAAGGGAAAGGAAAAGTTACCCGCTCCTGGGTGTATACAGTTCACATATTTCAGAATTTCCACTAAATGAACATGTTCATTTTGTCAAATAAGATATTTTCTGAAATATGCTTTACAAGGATATTGCATTTTAGCTAATACTGAAGTATTTTTATAACATTTACATTAGTGTAGAATTTTCTCATTAAACAGTTCAATTTTAAGTGAAGAAGTAGAGGGGAGAAGCAGCACTATTGTCTTCCTTTCCTCATCTCCACTCTGCAAAACTACATGGGTTTTCTTGCAAAGTCCTCTTTGGGTCTTTTCAGAAGTTAGTTTTCTTGGGAAAACTACAGTTTTTACATTAGGTTACATACCATTTTTTTCTTTGAAAATTTTTATTTCAATTTTTTTAAAGAATCTGTCCATCAAAAATGTATTTATGCTGTGTTGTGAAAGGTTTTTGAAATAATTTTGTTCTAAACTAGGCAAACCTGTAGGGTCTGTTAATGCTGCTTTATTTTTTTTAAAATCAGTATTATTTTCTAAACTTTGCTTGATTTGTCAAGTATTTTGGTCCTTCTGACATTGTTTTTCAATTTGACCATGAATATTTGGAGCCCTAAAATGAATTTACTAGAGACAAATCAAAAAAGTTTAAGACAGAATAAACGACATACTGTTTAAGGCCACTTGTTTCCTTGTCCCGTGTAACAGGAGTTTTCAATCTCTCTCCTCTCACCTCTTTTGCCTCTCGACAAATAATTATGTCCTGTTTCCTTTTGGACACCTATTTTTATGAGTAGGTAAGGAACTGGGGAATATACAAGTTATTTCCTGTATTTCATCATGACTACTTAGCAATTCTGACATTCAGATTTGCTTTAGAGTTTCTTTGGCAAAGGATGACATCTTGTTCCAGAAAATCCCTGTAATGTCAGTCTTTGTGTGACTTTCCTGAGCACATAGCCTACAAATATCCTATCCCCTCCTCCTAAAAAGACCTTTGTGACTGAAATCGTGACCTTATTGAAGTCTTCAAGATTTATGTGCTCTGGATTTTACCTTTGGGTAAAACAGACAAGGATCATAGAGTCCAACTCCTGGCCCTGCCCAGGACTATCCCCAAGAATCACACCATGTTCCCTTAGGGTGTTGTCCAAACACATCTAGAGCTCTGTCAGACTTGGTGCTGTGACTGCTTTCCTGGGGAGCTGTTCCAGTGCCCAAACACCCTCCGGGGGAAGAACCTTTTCCTATTTTTTATTAGAAAACTCCACTGACACAACTTCAGGCCATTCCCTCGGGTCCTGTCACTGTTCCTTTCATTTCTACAGTACCCCCCATAAATGCAGGGAATATAAACCTGAACAGGTAAAGAGAACTCTCAGGGGCTCTCTTTGGAAATGGAGGCTGGAATTGCTTCTTTTTGGAGAGATAAGAAATCATCCATCAGCTATCCTATGGTTATTAGAGTAATTTTCTAAGATTTAGTCAAATTAAACAAATCCTTGTAGGTTGGCTCTTACAAAAGTCCTTGCAAAACTTTTTCTCACACCAATTCTGTATTCAGTTCCTTTCAAAATTTTCCTCTTTTTGTGAAAATATTTTGCCTATGACATTAAGGAGATCTGATATTCAGGTGCTTGCTGCATTAGAATCTCAGTATAGAGAGGTCTCCTGAGAGTCACTGACATAAACCAGATGTGAACAGTTTAGTCCAAAGTAACACAAAGGGTGCACTTAATTTTCACACATATATTTTCACTTCTGAATAGTGGCACACAATCTAGTTAGGCAGTTGTGTGATTGTCCCAAAGTGAAACAGCTGTCTCGGCTCTAATCTTGCCCTCCTATTCTTCCAATGAGGCTTTTTGATTAACTTTTTATTCTTAGGATAGCAATTTGTACCAAGGATCTAATTAGAACTTTATGTAACACAGCCAAAGCCCTCCTTTTGCAAGTCTGTATCACCTCAGTCCTGCTAATCTTGCAGCTTTCAGTATGGAGCATTCTGAAATACCTGATATTTCAAGCTATCTCCTCTGGTTGAAAACAATTTCCACTATTGAGAGTCGGGAAGAGGGTTCATTTGATTCTTTTGTCCCGGTAAGGAAAACTGTAGCATATCTCTAAAGTAAGGCATGTTTTTAAATATAAATTCTGAAGGTTAGGCTTCTTTTGGGGGGGAAATGGATTGAACTGAACTCTGTTGAACTGAATGAACTCAGACCTCTGACCATAGCTCTTCTGTGTTTCTTTCTGATGAAAGGATGAATAGTAAAGAACTGTCTTTTATAAAAGCTGGTGATTTTCTGGGGAGAGAATGCATAGTTCTGTATACTTGGATTTAAAATACATTGCCAGTATTTCTATGTTATTATTACTTTACTGATCAAGAAAAAAGAGAGCTATATTACATATGAGATATGGCTTTAGAATGATAATAAATATGAATAAATATAAGTTGAACATATGGGTATTACTACTATTCACCAGATAGCATACAGTAATATTGTATATTGTGTATAAAATAAAACAAGTGATTTCTTCTATGTTTACATCGATATGTGTTACTACTTTTAATTCCAAGTATTTTGAAGAAGCTATTTTATTTATATTAATGTCATGTGCACTGGAAATATTTTAATAGCAGATGGCTTTTGGTGACTGGGTTAGGTAAGCCAGGTAGAATTTGCTGGAAAATAAAGAGAGTATCTTTCTTTCTTCTGTGTATCTTCATTTCATGTGAAATATAAATTTAATGGGGTATTTTTAAATAAAAATGTGCTAATACTGTGCAAAAGAGACACCCATCTAAACTGTTAAGTATGTAATCAACAACCTGAAGAATTATTCAGTTCTAACTGTGTCAGATCAGTTTTGAGCTAATAAGTGAGCAAAAGGGTCTTCAATAACAGATGGGTTGATAGCAAAAAATGCTTGAACCACTGTTTGTGTATGAGTAGAGAGCTTATAATTGAAGAAGACATTTCAAAATGTGTCACAAAGCATATAGTAGCCTGTGAAGGATGGGCTGACTTTAACTTTGGAGTCTCTTGCTTTCTCCTTGTTACAGCTGCCCTAAAAAACCTTGTGCCTCCCACAGATTCTGTGTTCTTCTTGCTGTAATATTTTCTATGTCATTTTTCTCTCATTCCTCTGAAGCACACGATGTTCCCATTTCTTGTCCTCCCAGCCAAACATTTATTTAGTATCAGGGTCAGGTCTGCAGTGGGGTTTTTATATGTTAGTGCTCAGAATTGGTGCACCTGCCTGTGAAGTTGCTTAGCTTTTGGAAAGGACCATCACATTAGGTGTTAATTTTTCCCAGACGTCCCATGGCGAAAGTCAGGATTTACAACAGGCTGAGAATGGTAAATGTGATATTTCTGGCAGGCATCATAATTTACTGGAGGAGGGGGATATGTTTCATTTGGAGGGTGGGATTGGTGCCTAAAAGGTAGGGTAGGAGGAGACTGGATCTGTCCAAATGGTTCGGGGGAAAGGCTGCCTCATGTCTGAATGCCAGTTTCTTGGGATAGATGTTGAATTGTTTTCAAGGTTGAAATGCTGTTGTACAGGCACAAGAGAAATACGAGTTCCTGAAGCTGAATACTTTCAGGACCGTGCTCTTTGATTCCTGTATTCTACCTGCCTCCTGCCTTAAGCAGACAGCTGTGTTTGTTACTAAATGCTATGCTTAGTCCTTTTCCAGGTGTTCTCTCCTAGTGCCTGATGTATAGTGCATAACTTTCAGTTTCCTTTGCCAGGAAATGTTTTCTTTATCCCTTGTAACAGTAATCAAAGCTTATTTCTGAAAGCCCTCTCCTGGACCTTTTCCATTAAAAAAAGAGAACCAAACCACCATCATATCAGAGACAGATATCCAGGAGTTGTTTTTTATTGTTACTGGTTTTGCTACTATTACTATTGTTAGTGGAAGAGGCTGCCTTGATGCTCTGAGCCATTTAATGTTCCAGACTTTGGGGGATGTTGTTCAGTGCATGAAGGGGGGTTGTGACATTTGAAGTTCCCCTAATTGTTTTGCAAACCCATCCTCTCAGTCTTGGTTAGGATCAGTTCTGGCAGTTTTTAGGTTTTATGTCTTTGATTGTTACATCTGTTGTTTGATAACAGTGAAAGGTGAATGTTGTCTTTGTGTGCAAGGGAAGTTGTTTCATTTTGTGGGATAAGTGTCTTTTAATTATGTACATTCACAGAGTAAATCCAGAGAGTGCAGAACTTTCCTAGTCCTATCCAGGTCACTACTAATAATGTATACAAAGAGCAGCATCCTAAATGTTTGTGTTTTACAAAGCAGAAAATATGTCTTGAAATCAGTTACTAAAAGATATCCTATCACCCAGGAAGGGTCATGTTTCAGAGTGCTGCCTTGTATTACCTTTTGTGCCTGCATCATGAGAAAAAGGGCCATGTTACTTGCTGCTAGATAAGTCACTGTTCCCATCTATTTTAATTCAGTTTAAGACACCAATTTTTTACTCAGTGTTTCTGCATCCAATTCTAGCCAAAACAACACTGTTGAGAAATGACAGAATGCTGAAATGTAAAGATGGGGAAAGACGTTATAGGTCACATTGCCCATCTGTCAGAATGTGAGTACTGCCTACAGTACTCATTTCAGTGCTAACCTTAGTTTGTACAAGGAGTTTTAGGCAACAAAGCTTCAACTTCTCCACTAGGAATACTATACTATAGGTTGTTGAATTTGCCACATAGTTGTGTATATAAAATCTAGTTGGCTGCCCTTGGCATGAAACTGAAAAATATTTCCATGGTAAAAATAGCAAAATATTGATTGAAAAATGGACAAGTATAATTTTCCTGACATTAAGTGCTTTTCAGCATCATTCATAGCATCAAAGATTTTTTTTTTAGTATTTCTTCCTTTTGCTTTTAGACCATTTTGTTAAGTTTGGTTTTTTAGTCCTATTTGCACCCATAATAGGTCCTAACCACTGATTTGCACCCATAATCTATTTTTTTCAAGTTCACAAGGTTGCTTTTCCCTTGATCATTTCTCAAGGGGAATTGCCTTCTTTTTTTCCAGGCCTATGATTTTAAGTAAGGTGTATTTTCACAGTCCTGTACAACTTCTTTGAAAGAATGTTGGTTTTGCTGTACTCTCCAGTCATTTCCATTGTGTTTCAGACTTAAAATGGCCCTTGGCACTTAGTTTACTTAAGCAATGACATATCGTAGAGCTCCTTTTTTGGCACTGTTACTTCTCCTCAAGTTCAGTCCCTTTACATTGTTCATTATTCTCCAAACCTATGGTGCCATGTTGCATTGGTGTTTTGAAATTTTTTTGTTTAATGCTATTTCTAAGAATTAAGAGGTCAACAGCAATGCATTTTAATAAAGTGCATGAGGAGAAGTAGGTGTAGCTTTCCTTCTCCACGGAAAGTGCCTCTTTATGGAGGATCTCTGAGGGTATAAATATTTATAAGTATAATCAATTGCTATTTCATGTGTTTCTATTTTTACATGACAACTTTCCTTGTGGCCACGGTACTGCTTCCACTTTCTCTTTGTTGAGAGATCTTTTTGTAGCCTTGCAGCACTTGGAGGGGTCTAAGAGAAAAATGGAGACAGACTTTTTAACAGGACCTTCTGCAACAGGATAAGAGCTAGTAGTTTTAAGTTGAAAGATGATTGATTTAGATTAGATGAGGTCTAAGAAAGACATTTTTCACGGTGGTGGTGGTGGTAAAATACCAGCACAGGTGCTCAGAGAGGTGGTGAATGCCCTATCCCTGAAAATATTCCAGGTTGGGTTGGATGGGGCTCTGAATAACTTGATCTAGTTGAAGATGACCCTGCTCATCACAGGGGCCTTAGACTAGATGAGCTTCAAAGGTTCTTTCCTACTCAAACCATTCCATGATTTTATGATTTATTGTTTCTACTACTCTGCTACACTGATCTTATAAAAAGGCAGTTTTCTTAGCTTGGGCATATTGTCATACAAACAGAGCCACAAGTCAGGTGCTTCCTTCAGTGCCCAGCTCAAGTGAGTTCACATCTGCACAGGATACACTGTGTACTCAACATTTTCTTTCATAACTAAAGACTTTCCTCTTTTGCTTTCTTCTGCTGGTCCAGTCTCACCTCCAATACATGTTTTTTAGCTTTTTCAGAAAATAGAATGGCTAAATAAAAGGTGCTGAATAAGTATTTGTTCTACAGTGAAATTTCAGAATAATTGGTGTTTTGAAGGCAAAGCAGATTCGACTTAAGGAATTTAACTTTCTTGCCAGTTTACATAATCACTTAATTACTGAGTTGGATATTGAGAAACAAAGGTGACAAACTCACACTAAGGGAAAACACCTCACTGTGAGGTTCATGTTCACTCCAGACATACTCCCCTCCTCTAGCCATCACTTAGGTCCCACTCAGTCCCTTTGGGGAGGTGAGAGACTTGGGGTCCCTCACACATGCAGTTGGAGCTGGGGTCAGGACATGCTTGTTTCTCTTTTGTGCTCCTTTTTCCTCACCCTTTTCTTCTTTATTACTCGTTTCTCCTGCCCCAGTGGTGGGTCTGGTGTGACACTGGCTGGAATCACCTGTGTCCAGCATAGGGCAGCCCTGGCTTCTCCCCTTGTAGTTGACTGCTCCCTTGCTGTTTCCATCCAGCAGGGAGCAGAAGGAAGGCAGAAGAGACACAAGATTCATGCTTCAGTAGGACATACTCCTGAAACAAGACACTTGAATGTAGCAGAGTAAGGAATAACAAGGTGTAAAGTCTAGAAATTGGACTGATTTTTTTTTTTTCTCTGCACAGAATTTTTAAACTATGAGGGAAATTGGTCCTAAAACCAAAAAGAAAATGGCATTTGCATATTTCCACTATCTATCCTAAACGAAGATTGCATTATCCAAAACGGGCCATCCCCTTTTATCAGTAACAACCTGATGGCATTACAAAGGTTCACAAGGAGAGCCCTGGCTAAGCTCGGCAGCTTGTGATGTTCCTGCTGGGTGCTACAGCCTGTAAAGTAATGGACAAACTGGCAGTTCTGGCATGTGCTGTCCTGCAAGCCACCCACAGAGCACCCAGGTTCTCAGGCAGAAGGACATCAATAAGAAAACTGAGATTTAAAAACAGTTGGCAAGCCCTATAGTAGAGTACCAAATAGTTGTAATTCATGTAGCAGAGCATCTCCATTGAGAAATGTATTTTATGCCACACGAAGCTAAACCTTGTAAAAGCTGATTCCCCGTGAGCCCTGGATAGCTGCACTTCACACGTGGATGTTTATCTTTTAAACTGACGTACTGTGAGTGCAGTGGTCCTGCAGTTATTTAGGGTTCGAAACAAGCTGTCGGGCAAGCGATATATTTGGAATTATTTAGTTAATTTTATTAATCACGTAGAGATTCTGGGACATAAAGGGGCACTCTGGGACATCAATTAAAACTTTTCCAGAGGACGTTAAGGTAGAAGTTTACTTCCACTGACATAAAAATCAAAACCGTTTTTGTTCCAGCTCAGACCAACTTGAATTTGCAGTTTGTTGCAGATATGCAAAATCAAGTTTGTTTCTTTAAGTTCGTCCTATATACTTAAATGTATATACATTAAGTGAAAGCATTTGGCAAAATAGCTTTGCCTCTATATGTACTTAGCCAGGATCAGTGAGTTAATTTGAAGCATTTTATGGACCACAGTAATCCCCAGCTCTCCTCATGGCCAGTTCAGTGCCAAAACAAGATCATTGGTGGTTTTGCTATTTGTGCTATTAGAACCTTTCCAAAACTCTCAAACTTCTGTATTTCTTATTGTTTTCTCTCTATGAAGAGTTTTAACTGTGACACCAGTAAGCCTTGGTAACTTCTGCTCTTGCTAAGCAGAGGTGAGCACTCTTTGGTACTGATTCCATCCTTTCTGGGCTGCTGTTTACAGTGCTCAGTGTAACAGATTAACCTGGAAGCAGGTGTTTCATTCTTGGAGATTTATGTTCTGATAAACCTCTTGAACAGATACTGAATTTTGTTAAAGTAATTCGCCTATTTCACATTTAGTTTTTCATTATCTTTTTTTTGTTCTCTTCATGTGCATTATAATTTTTTTCTCAATTGTTTCTGTGTTTTTGAGGCAGGTTTTTATAACCCCATGCAGGTGTAAATGTTACACTCAAATTTCAGGTATTTCATTATATAAAAAGATAGCAGAATAAGATACTGGATAACATTTTTGTAAGCTTGCTGTACCATGATTTTAAAAATAACAAGTCATAGGGTGGGTAAGGCAGCCTTCACTTTCGAAAAGAAAGGAGGAAAAATCAAACTTGAGGAAATACCATAATTAGGTTGCCAGTACAGTCCAGATCCAGCCCCTCCATTGTTTGTATTAGGATCACACATGCAATTGTTTTTCCTCTGGCCCTGCTCAGGGTCTGGAGAAAGTGTTGCAGTGTTTGTAGGTGTGGCACTTAGGGACATGGTTTAGTGGTGGGCTTGGCGGTGCTGGGTTAGCATTTGGACTCAATGGGCTTAGAACCCTTTTGCAACCCAAAAGATTCTATGATTCCATGAAGGAATGGCTGCAGTTTTGCTTTGATTTTGTTTTTGTCTCTCTGGAAGGAGTTTTATCTTTGCTCAGTGAGGCTGGAAAAGAAAGTAAAGCACACCGCTGGGTCAAATAGGATGCCTAAAATCTGGGTGCGTGCCTTTCTTCTGGTCTGTTTTGAGCCTGTGTGCATTCATGTGTATTAGCCCAGCTTCACAGAACAAGCTGAGTTGGAAGGGACTCACAAGGATCATCGAGTCCAACTCCTGGCCCTGCACAGGACCATCCCCAAGAGTCACACCATGTGCCTGGGAACAGTGTCCAAATGCTTCTTGCACTCTGTCAAGCTTGGTGCTGTGACCACTTCGCTGGGGAGCTGTTCCTGTCCCCAGAGAGCTTTTGCCATTGATATTTCTATGTCCTTCACTGGATCTTACACTGGGGAAAAAATTACCTCTTATGTTAATCACTGCTAATTCAAACTGCTAACAGGTAAGATCATTACAGGGGAAACTTCAACAGGTGTAAAGTAGGTGCTTTCTTTTCATTCATTCCCTCTGATAGCCTCTGAAAACACACAGAAATGTTAGATTTTCCTTGTGTGTGTGTTTTGGTTTTTTTACTAATGCCAGTTAATGCAATTTTAAATAGGAAATTATTCCTACAGATTAAGTAAAAACAACGTAAAACTCCAAGTCTGAAAATAAGACCACCTCCTTTGAAAGGTGCAATTTATGTTTAAACTACGTGGCTTTATAAGAGGTTGCATTATATACATAGGAAGTGGTCTTGAGGATTTCTTGGGGCATTTTTTTTCCTTCTTGGCAGCTGCGGCCTTCAAGCAAAGCTGCTTTTGACTTCTGTTTAATGTCTCAGAGCAGAGGTAGGATTGTTTGCTGCAAAGTCATTCAAAGAGCTTCTTTATCTTTTACATTTTCTGATTAATAGCAATGAAATGACTTTTTATCTTTCTTAGTCTTACAATTTGTAATTCAGTGGTAAATATGACAAAAGGTTCTGTGTGTTCTGTGATCTTGAGGCCTCATAGCGTGCCAGAGAATTACTGTTTTGACATCTAAATTGTCATTTAATCTTTCCTGCCATTGTGTGTAAATGTAAATTTATTTCTTGCAATTGTGAAACTCTTGAAAATATGAATTTAAACTAATTCAGTGTTACTTTTTTAAGGCCTTAAGCAGTCTGACACTGTATGTCTGAGGAATGCAGCATGCCCTATTCATGTACAAATATAGGGACTACTCTACTTTGTATTACTAAGACACAAAATAGTAGCATTTTGAAGTAACATAAAAGTGCAAATGTATGTTCCAGAGAGTGTTTCAGAGTTTAGGGCTGACTGTCTGGAAAGATGAGCCTTTAACTCTAATATACAGTCCAGAGTTCATTGTCTGCAGAAGATGGCAATAAGCCACTGACAACTCAACTTACTTTTAAAATGGTGATACATACACTCTTGTATTACTCTCAATTTCACCACCTCCTTATTTTGAGTTTAATTAGATGTAATAATGTAGGTAATGATGGTGATTCCTTAACAGGAAAAGCAATATAGGGTTCTAACTGCCTCAAGTTGCACAAGAGGAGGTTCAGATTAGATATTAAGAAAAAAGTGTTCACTGAAAGGGTGGTCAAGCCTTTGAACAAGCTGCCCAGGGAAGTGGTGGAATCATCGTTCCTGGAAATGTTTAGAAACCAGGCAGGTGGGGTGCTTAGGGACATGGTTTAGGGGTGGACCAGGCAGTGCTGGATTATTGGTTGGACTTGCTCTTAGAGGTCATTACCAACCTTGTTGATTCTAAGAAATTAAAATTGCAGCTAGGAACAAGCATAGGTGGGCAATTTCAAAATTATCACATACTCAGTTGTGTTTTCTTGTTAAAAAGTAATGTGCTGTGCTTATTATTTATAAAGTAGTCACCACATACCTGCGCTTGTGGTTTTGTGGTCTGGTTTTGAATACAGCACTGCATAGAAGGAACAGTTAAAACAGGGAGTTATGAACCTGGAGAAAGCAACTCAGTATGATGTGGATAGTCTCTAAAACTGTGAGTAGTATGACCAAAACCAGTCAACCAGGATAATGCTAGCCCTCATGGTAGAGGGGAAGTTCACCTCGTCTGAGAGGTATGAGTCATGTCATACACATGCAGAGAATTTGGTAGCAGAGTAATTGTTCATGAGCTAGACCATGTGCCTTTTTATTCTGTTTCTGCTGGCTTCAAGTGCTTTTACTCTAGCTTGCTTCTAAGTTGTGCTTTTGGCAGAAAAGTAACTAGACTGACTTGCTGCAAGCAGAACAATCTTGTATATATTTGTGGAAGCAAAGTCTTTTATGCTCAAGTCCTTTAAGAAGAAGAATAAAAAAATCTTCCTTTTTTTTTTTTTTTCCAAAGCTATTCAAGTTTTCTCTCAGCTATGCCAATCTGTCACTGCAACTGTCAGTGTGATGCCTTTTTCAAAGCACAGAGATGGCTCAGCTGAAAGGAATGCTTCCAGTCAAGGGCAGGAGAAAGGTCCATGCAGGGAGCAGGAGCTGTAAGTCTGACTGCACGGTACATTGTCAGTTTATTATAATACTAAATGTATAGGTAAGGATTGGGACAGAAAAGAAAGTGAGTGTGGAATGTGGAAAACAGGATCACTCAATTCACTACACTCAGTAATATTCACACTTCTGGTGATTGGTTTGGTTTTATTTTGCGTCAGGGAAAAGCTGGTAAAGTGTAATTTACTTGGTAAAGTGTAATTCAGTGTCTTGATCAAGACTGTGGAGCAGGCCAAAGCACAGAGTTAAGAATAAAGTCATTATCTTCCAGAAAGCTATTTCTTCTCGCCCAGTCTCAATAGTCTCAGTCTCAGCCTAGATAGAGGCTATATACATCTGTGTGGGTATATAGATTGAGAGATAAGAGGCAGTGCTATCTCAAAGACACTGTAGGCAGAGGTTCTCAAGAGAATCTAGACATGTTTTTGCACACCTTTGGTAATTTACACACAGTTGGAAGTACTGTTGATGAATCCTGGTTCATAGATTTGTCAATGTTCTCCATTAGCAGTACAGAGATACCTGAGTATCTTTTTTGAGAATTTGGTGAACCAGTGCATGTGACATGTTTTTAAATCAGGGATACAGACACATCATCCTGGAAGGTAAAATCTTTCTGACTCCCAGTTGATACTGATCATGTCTTGACTTACCCTTCAGTAATTTCACTGTGGTTACAGGACTGTTTTGATGCTGCTGTGTACTCCATGGTTAGCACTATATTTAGGGCTCTCTCCAGTGATTGCAAACTGTCTTCTCAACTTTGCATGATTGAAGTTTCCTACTTTTCTTTAAAGCGTGAGCTACGAACAGGACCCAGCTAACGAAATAATCTCCATTTCCTGCGCTTTAATGCAATTTTGCAGCTCAGGAGCATAGTGTTCTTCAAATTACCATATATCAGAGCAACGGAAGCAAAATGTTTGTATTAAATCATATTTATTACTTAAAAAAAGAAACAAACAAGAAAAAAAACGCTCAAAAAACTAGAAAGTTGTAAGAACACAGTCCCCCATAAACACACACAGAATCACATGTGCAGATATGAACAGGAGGAACAGAAAAGGAAAATGCACTGATGATTTTAGTGCTTATAGTCACTATATCCATCTGAAGCTATTGCTCCATTAATTTTTTCATGCTCATCTGTCTGAACAGGATAAATGCCCCAGTTGCAGAAAGTCATTGGTTTGATAGTTTAGTTCAGCTTTTCCAATCAGTAAGGAATACAGTAAGCACAGTGTTGAAATGAACCCTGAGAGATACACTGGCTTGAAAACTAATCCTTGACAGGCTCTGTAGGAGGGCTAGGGAGGAAAGGATCACATCATTCAAAGGAGCAGCTTTAAATGCTCTGACTTTTGCTGTGGATGATGGACCAAGTGATAACCCGAAGATCAGGATTGGATAGGAAGCAAACAAATGGAAGCATCGTGGTGGGTGTCCATCCTTTGGGCCTCCAGAACATTTTGTGAAGGCTCATGAAGGACAGAGGGAGGTGATTACAAAAAGAGAGGTCAATTTATAAATGTTTAGATTTTACCTTGCCAACCTAACATCTTTCTGTGATGAGAAACCCACTAGCTCTGTGGATGAGGGAAAATCAGTAGATGTCATTTGCTTGGATTTTAGCAAGGTTTTCAGCACAAATGCTCTTTTGTAGCCAAATGAGGGAGAAAATAAATGGATGGATGTACTAGAAGATGAGTGGGACACTGGCTAGATCACCAGATGCAGAGAGTAGTGGTCAGCAGTTCAGAGTTCAGTTACTGATGCCAAGTTGCTAGTGGTGTTCATACAGAGTTGACAGAGGTGCTAACGCTGTTTAACATCTTCATTAATAACCAGAATGATTACATAGAGAGCATTGTCAGCAAGGTTTGAGATAACACCCAGACTGGGAAGTCCAGATACACTGGACTGTTCTCTGCTCTTCAGAGGAATCTCAACAGGCAGGAGAAATGGGCTGAGGAGGACCTCATAAAGTTCAGTGAAAATGTGCAGGAGTTCCCCATGACAGAGTACAACATGGAGCAGTCCCAGCCAGGCACAGTCTGGCTAAGCTGCAGCTTTGTAGAAAGGAGAACAAGTTGCTCATGAGTCTGCCATTGCCATGGTGAAGGGAAATGGCAAACTGGGCTGCACTATCAGCCTGGGCAGAGTGTGAGGGGCATCTGATCCCCTCACAGACTGCACCAGGAGTACTCTGTCCAGTCCCAAGTGTTCCCACATTTGCTAATTTCTGACTTCTTTGGCTTTGCTTCAGGAAAATCTGATGTAGATAAAAGGCTTTGTTCCTCGTTAGGTTAAAGTGATTTGGGAGAATGCTTTGGAAAATTACTTCTTTAAGATTTTTATTTTAGTAGATACTGTTTTTTAAATCAGTGGAAAGATGCTTTTATTCTGGAAATTGCAAACTTCGTTTGTAGTTGGTAATAGACCAACACAGTAGGTAAAAACATAAAGGAGATAAAATCAATACTGTAGAAAATTCCCAAACTTATTCTTCCTGTAGCAAAGGTAGCATTTTTTACATGTATTGAAGTGTAAGTAAAAACTATGATTCTAAAAAGGAAATAATTTGTTTAACCTTCAACGATAATGCAATTATAGGCATATTCCATATGCCTAAAGCTAAAAATACTATAATCATTTGGCTTTCAGCTTTTACCTATCACTTTAGTGTGTCCAGTGTTTTGGGACACAATGATAATAAGAGGGTATGGGCATGCAATATCTTTTCAGATACTAAGCATTTTAATGTCAAATTATACCGTACCATGACAACTGGTCCACACCATGAAATGCAGACACACCAAATTATATACATTTAATTTTAATTCTCAGCTTGCGCCGTTGCATAGAAATAATGGCTGTAATCCAGTAACATAAAATTTCTTTGAACAGTAGCTTTTGTCCGGTAACATAAAATTTCTTTGAACACAGAATTATCTTTGAATGACTGCACAAAAACTGGGAAAAAAAAAAACCTGTGTTATTCTCATGTTAGTTGAATTGTTGCCCTAATGTTGCATTCTTAATTTGGGTTGTTACTTAGGATTTGAAATCCCACGGTAAATATTTGACGACAGAAATAGGATCAGTGTTTTCAGCAGTGCTGTGTTTATGCCTACCATGCACAAGGAGACCCTGCAGCCTGCACAAGTTTAAAGTACAGGCAGTCATTCAGTGACAAATATACAGTGTAGATGAATAGTAGTAGTGAGCTGCTGTGCTAAGCATTAGTATCTTCAGTATTTGTCAGCCCAGTACAATACCTGACGAGTCTTTGCTGCCCAAGCAGCCTTTAGTAAGGCTGAGAAAGGCTGCCTTCCATCACTTTTTGTGCTACACTGACTACACGTTGATCCTTCTCTATCACGATATCCCTCAGTGGTAGGGAGGAGAAGAGAGATCCAGCAGGCAGGAATTGTGCAGCAAGATTGATTTATTTAATTATTTTACAACTTTTTTATAGACTTTTTTCTTCATAGTCTAAGTGGTCAAAGGATCAGCCACCCCATGGGGTGATTGGCTAAAATCCTAAAATATCCGTTGCAAAAATATTTTTCTACTGTACCATAAACAAAGCTTTGCAAGGTCGCAGGTGTTCATAGATTATAGAACTCTGCTAATATCTTCCGTGAGAGAGAGAAAAATATCTCACGGGACTGGAAAGAAGCAAGAGAAATTCTTGCTAGCCACATATTTGTATCCACACTTCTCCTGAGTCCTTGAGTTATTAACAATCCCATCTCAGCAGTCCTGCCTCAGTTTGACATTTTACTTATGGTGCTTGCCTCTGGCATACATGTTCTCACAACTTTCTGCTTTTCTCCAGAGTCTGAACCAAGTTTATGCAGCTGGGTCACATCAGAGCTTGGCATTGGGTCAGTACCACTGAATCCCAGAATAGGAAGAGTGGTTCAGGTGGCTGGAAACTAGCCTGATACGAGCTTCATCAAGAAATTAAAGATCAAGTTGGGCAGCTTTGCAGATGCACAAGTTTTTTTAAACTGGGTCTGTATTACAATCTGACCCTCAGCTGAGTGTATATGAACCATGCCAGTTATACACCTTTGACATAAATATCATAATAGATGTGCTTATACATATACCTATACAATACTAGTAAGTAGTGTAAACATTAAATGTTGAGGTTTATCCTCTGTGAAGATCAGTTAATCATCTTGATTCAAACAGAAAAGGTGGACTTGTAGGGCAGCTGAAACTCTCAACGTCTCCTAATTGTAAGTTGAATACATTAGGTTTCTTACAGTTCTACTAAAAAAATGAACTAGATATTGCATATTCAGGATGTGGTCCAGAGCCTGAAGAAATTGAAAGACGACAGTGAGCTGTGGTTTGGAGGCTGAGAATCTATTTCCTTCATCCTCAATTGATTGAGCACACAGTTATGCAGTTATGTACTGTTGTACAATTTGAATTCAGTGGGAAGACAGGCTTTTGACTCTTAATGTATCATTATGGGTATTTCAATATTAATGAATTTCAGGTCTTTAAATTTATTTTCTCTTCTTTTTTTTTCTCTTTCAGGCAAGCCCTGCCCCTATAATTGTCAACACAGACACCTTGGACACAATCCCTTACGTAAGT